>NC_133056.1:634722-945833 GCF_048771995.1 Taeniopygia guttata
ACGGCGGCGTCGTGTCCCCCCCCGGTCCTGATCCCACTCGGTGTCCCTTGTCCTGTCCCTGTGTCCCAATTCCTGTCCTCGTGTCCCTGTCTTGTCCCTATGTCCCCCCATTGTGTCCCCATCATGTCCCCACCCTTGTTCCCTTGTCCCTGTCCCCATCTTATCCCCCTGTCCCCATCCCCATCCTTGTCCCTGTGTCCCCATCGTGTCCCCGTGTCCCTTGTCCTGTCCTCGTGTCCCTGTCCCCATCCTTGTCCCTATGTCCCCATCGTGTCCCCATGTCCCCATGTCCCCATCCCTGTCCCCATCCCTGTCCCCATGTCCCAATTCCTGTCCTCGTGTCCCTGTCTTGTCCCTATGTCCCCATGAGTCCCCACCCCCCCATCGTGTCCCCATGTCCCCATATCCGTCCCCCTCTCCCTCATCCCGTGTCCCCACTCCTGTCCCCATCTTGTCCCCATATCCCCACTCCTGTCCCCTGTCCCTGTCCCCATTCCCCACTTCCCCCATGTCCCCTTGTCCCTGTCCCCACTCCTGTCCCCATCTTGTCCCCATCCCTGTCCCCATGTCCCAATTCCTGTCCTCGTGTCCCCGTCTTGTCCCCATGTCCCCATTCTGTCCCCCGTGTCCCCATCTTGTCCCCGTCCCTGTCCCCATGTCCCCATTCCTGTCCCCATATCCCCACTCCTGTCCCCTGTCCCTGTCCCCACTCCTGTCCCCATCTTGTCCCCGTCCCTGTCCCCCTGTCCCAATTCCTGTCCTCGTGTCCCTGTCCCCACTTTTGTCCCCCCATCCCCATCCCAAACCTTGTCCCGTGTCCCCACCCCCCATCTCCGACCCCCCATGTCCCCCCATGTCCCCCCTGTCCCCATTCCTGTCCCCCCCCATGTCCCTTTGTCCCCGTTCCCATCCCCCACCCCCATCTCCGACCCCCCCATGTCCCCCCATGTCCCCCCATGTCCCCATTCCCACCCCCCACCCCCATTTCTGTCCCCCCACCCCTGTCCCCTCCCCCTTTTTCCCCTCCCCCCTCCCCCAGGACCCCCCCAAAATCCAGCCGGGGGTGGGGGAGGGGTGGGGGGGGGATCTCTGTCCTTTAATGTCACACCCGCGGCTACAAATTCGGGGTCCCCTCCCCCCTTCCCCTCCCCCCACCGCACCCCTCCCCCCCTCGGCGTCCATCCACGGCCCGGGGGGGGGAGGGGCCCCCCCAAAATCCAGCACGAGGCTCCGAGCTGGGGACGAGAAGGAGATCAGTGGGGGAGGGGCGCTGGGGGACCCCTCCCCCCACCCCAAAAAATGGGGATTGGGCAGTTCCGGGACCCCCAAACCCCCCCCCAAAAATGGGGGAACCCAAAAATATCCCCCCCCCCCCCAAAATCATTTGGGAGTGTCCTGGAACCCCCCAAAAAACGGCTTTGGAAGGGTCGGGATCCCCAAAATTATTTTTTGGGGGGGTCAAAAGTCACCCCAAAATGGACAATTCCCACAGAAAACCCCAATTTGGAGTCTAAAAAATGGGAATTTTGGGGAGTTGACAACCCCCGAACCCCTTAAAATCCGAGGGGGACCCCAAAATTACCGGGGAGACACAAAACTCCCCAAAATTGACTTTGGGGGGGGCTCGAAAATCCCCAAAAAATCCATTTGGGAACGCTCAGGGAATTCTGCGAACCCCAAAAACGCTTTGGGGGATTTCTGAGGGATTTTGGGGGTGTCCCTGGTCACTTTTGGGGCGTCCCTGATCAGTTTTGGGGTTCCCTGAGCACTTTTGGGATATCCCAAGTCACTTTTGGGGTGTCCCTGGTCAGTTTTGGGGTTCCTTGCTCAGTTTTGGGGTGTCCTTGGTCACTTTTGGGGTTCCTTGGTCACTTTTGGGGTTCCTTGGTCACTTTTGGGTTATGTGAGTTTATTTTTGAGGTGTCCCCGGACATTTTTGGGGTGCCCCCAGTCAGTTTCAGGGTTCCCCCAGACATTTTGGGGTCTCCCCTGATTTGGGGGTGCCTCAATTTTGAGGTACCCCCAGTTTGGGGTCCTCCCGGTGTTGGGGTGCCCCAGTTTTGGGGAGTCCCATTTTTCAGGTGCACAGATTTTGGAGTGCCCCATTTTCGGGGTGCCCCGTTTTTGGGGTGCCCCAGTTTTTGGGGTCCCCCCGTTTTTGGGGTGTCCAGATTTTGGGATGACCTAGTTTTGGGGTGCCCTGGTTTTGGGGGTGCCCCAGTTTCAGGTGCCCTACTTTTGGGGTTCATCTGTTTTTGGGGTGCCCCAGTTTTGGGGTGCCCCGTTTTTGGGGTGCCCCGTTTTTGGGGTGCCCCAGCTTTGGGATACCCATGATTTCGGGGTGCCCCGTTTTTGGGGTGTCCCGTTTTTGGGGTGCCCCGTTTTTGGAGTGCCCCGTTTTTGGGGTGCCCCGTTTTTGGGGTGCCCCATTTTTCGGATGCCCCATTTTTGGGGTGCCCCGTTTTTGGGGTGCCCCATTTTTGGGGTGCCCCATTTTTGGGGTGCCCCAGTTTTTGGGGTGCCCCATTTTTGGGGTGCCCCAGTTTTGGGTGCCCCGTTTTTGGGGTGTCCCAGCTTTGGGATACCCATGATTTTGGGGTGCCCCAGTTTTTGGGGCTCATCCATTTTTGGGGTGCCCCTGGTTTTGGGATACCCATGATTTTGGGGTGTCCCGTTTTTGGGGTGCCCCATTTCTGGGGTGCCCCATTTCTGGGGTGCCCCGTTTTTGGGGTGCCCCATTTTCGGGGTGCCCTATTTCTGGGGTGCCCCATTTCTGGGGTGTCCCGTTTTTGGGGTGCCCCGTTTTTGGGGTGCCCTATTTCTGGGGTGCCCCAGTTTTCGGGGTGCCCCATTTTCGGGGTGCCCCATTTTTGGGATGCCCCGTTTTTGGGGTGCCCCGTTTTTGGGGTGCTCCGTTTTTGGGGTGCCCCGTTTTTGGGGTGTCCCAGCTTTGGGATACCCATGATTTTGGGGTGCCCCGTTTTTGGGGTGCCCCGTTTTTGGGGTGCCCCATTTCTGGGGTGCCCCGTTTTGGGGGTGCCCCGTTTTCGGGGTGCCCCATTTTTGGGGTGCCCCGGTTTTTGGGGTGCCCCGTTTTCGGGGTGCCGTCCCTACCTCAGTTGTCGTAGTTGTCCCGGTACGAGGCCGAGGGGAAGCGCTCGCCGTACCCGCCCTGCCTGGGGGGGCTTCAGTCAAAAAACACCCCAAAGCCCCCCAAAATTCCCCCCAAAATCCCCCCAGAGCCCCCCAAAATTCCCTCAGATCCCCCAAATCCCTCAGACCCCCCAAATCTCCTCTCGGACTTCCCCAAATTCCCTCCAGACCCCCCCAAATTCATCCCAGACCGCCCGAAATTCACCCCAAATTCTCTGGATCTCTCCCCAGGCCCCCCAAAATCCCCCCGAGGTCCCCCCAAAATCCCCCCCAGACCCCCTAAACCCCTCCCCAGTCCCCCCAAAGCCCCCCCA
This sequence comes from Taeniopygia guttata, assembly GCF_048771995.1. NCBI lineage: Eukaryota > Metazoa > Chordata > Aves > Passeriformes > Estrildidae > Taeniopygia > Taeniopygia guttata. The sequence continues at coordinate 638,190 of NC_133056.1, forward strand.
GGCCCCCCAAAATCCCCCCCAGGCCCCCCAAAATCCCCCCCAGGCCCCCAAATCTCCCCCCAGACCCCCCTAAATCCACTCGAAACTCCCCAAATCTCTCCCCAACTCCCTCAAATCCCCCCCAGGCCCCCCAAAATCCCCCCCAGCCCCCCCAAATTCCCCTCCAGGCCCCCCAAAATCCCCCCCAGGACCCCCAAAATCCCCCCGAGGTCCCCCCAAATCCCCCCAGACCCCCTAAACCCCTCCCCAGTCCCCCAAATCTCCCCCCAGACCCCCCTAAATCCACCCCAAACTCCCCAAATCTCTCCCCAACTCCCTCAAATCCCCCCCCAGGCCCCCCAAAATCCCCCCCAGCCCCCCCAAATCCCCCCCAGGCCCCCCAAATCTCCCCCCAGGCCCCCCAAATCCCCCCCAGGCCCCCCAAAATCCCCTCCAGGCCCCCCAAATCTCCCCCCAGGCCCCCCAAAATCCCCCCCAGCCCCCCCAAAATCCCCCCCAGCCCCCCATAACCCCTCCTCAGTCCCCCAAAATCCCCCCCAGCCCCCCAAATCCCCCCCAGACCCCCTAAACCCCTCCCCAGTCCCCCAAATCTCCCCCTAGACCCCCCTAAATCCACTCAAAACTCCCCAAATCTCTCCCCAACTCCCCCAAACCTCCCCCCCAAGCCCCCCAAACACCCCCAGCCCCCCAAAATCCCCCCCAGGCCCCCCAAAATCCCCCCCAGACCCCCTAAACCCCTCCCCAGTTCCCCAAATCTCCCCCCAGACCCCCCTAAATCCACCCCAAACTCCCCAAATCTCTCCCCAACTCCCTCAAATCCCCCCCAGGCCCCCCAAACTCCCCCCAGACCCCCCAAACTCCCCCCAAGCCCCCCAAAACAACCCCCAGGCCCCCCCAAATCCCCCCCAGCTCCCCCACACCCCCCCCAGCCCCCCAAAATCCCCCCCCAGACCCCCTAAACCCCTCCCCAGTCCCCCAAATCTCCCCCCAGACCCCCCTAAATCCACTCGAAACTCCCCAAATCTCTCCCCAACTCCCTCAAATCCCCCCCCCCAGGCCCCCCAAACCCCCCCCAGCCCCCCCAAATCCCCCCCAGCCCCCCCAAATCCTCACCGGCCGCCGTAGTCCCGGCCCCCCCCGTAGCCCCCCGCGCTGCGCCCGTCGTAGCGGCCGCCGTAGCCGCGGTCGCCTCCTCCTGCGGGAACCCCAAATTTGGGGGGTGGGGGGGATAAAAACCCCGTTAAAGCCCCTCCTCGACCCCCCCAAACCCTCCCTGAACCCTCAAAACCCCAAACCCCCTCCCCAAACCCGAACCCCCCAAACTCCCCATTCCAACCCCTGCAAATGCCCAAATCTCAAACCCGAAGACCCCAAAATCTCCATCCCAAACCCCAAACCCCCAAACCCCAAACCCCCCAAAACCCAACCCCCTCCCCAGCCCCCAAACTTTCTCCCCAAACCCCAAACCCCAAACCCCCTCCCAAATCCCCAAATCCCCAAACCCCAAACCCCCCAAAATCCCCATTCCAACCCCTCCAAATGCCCAAATTTCAAACCCGAAGACCCCAAAATCTCCATCCCAAACCCAAACCCCAAACCCCAAACCCCAAATCCCCCTCCCCAAACCCCCTCCCCAGCCCCCTCCCAAAGCCCCAAACCCCCTCCCCAAACCCCAAACCCCCAAATCCCCCTCCCCAAACCCCCTCCCAAAGCCCCAAACCCCAAACCCAAACCCCCTACCCAAACCCAAACCCCCCAAACCCCCTCCCAAACCCCCAAACCCCCAAACCCCCTCCCCAAACCCGCTCCCAAACCCCCAAACCCAAAACCCAAAGCCCCAAACCCCAAACCCCCTCCCCAAACCCCCCAAACCCCTCCCCAAACCCGAATCCCCAAACCCCCTCCCCAAACCCCCTCCCCAAACCCCCTCCCCAAACCCCAAATCCCCAAATCCCCCTCCCCAAACCGAACCCCCAAACCCCCTCCCCAGCCCCCTCCCAAACCCAAACCCCCCAAACCCCCTCCCCAAACCCAAACCCCAAACCCCTCCCAAACCCCCAAACCCAAACCCCCTCCCCAAACTCAAAGCCCCCAAACCCCCTCCCCAAACCCCCTCCAAACCTGAACCCCAACCCCTCCAACCCCCCCCCAGCCCCTCACCCCGGCCGTAGCCCCTCGCTCGGCCGCGGCCGCCCCCAAAGCCCCCCCGGGACCCCCGGGGCGATTTCCCGGCGTGATCGACGCGGATCTGCCGCCCGTCCAGGCACTGCGGGGACACGGGGGACATTGGGGACATTGGGGACAGTGGGGGACACCGAGGGGACATCGAGGGGACATTGGGGACATTGGGGACATTGGGGACATTGGGGACATTGGGGACATCGAGGGGACGTTGGGGACATCGAGGGGACATTGGGGACATCGGGGACATCAAGGGGACATCGGGGACATTGAGGGGACATTGGGGACACTTTGGGACATTGAAGACACTTTGGGACATCGGGGACATCGAGGGGATTGGGGACATCGAGGGAACATTGGGGGGACATTGGGGACATTGAGGGGACATTGGGGACATTGGGGACATCGAGGGGACATCGAGGGGATTGGGGACACTTTGGGACATTGGGGACATCGAGGGGACATCGAGGGGATTTGGGACACTTTGGGACATTGGGGACATTGGGGACATCGAGGGGACATCGGGGGGACATTGGGGACATCGAGGGGACATTGGGGACATTTGGGGACATTGAGGGGACATCAGGGGGACATCGAGGGGATTGGGGACATTGAGGGGATTGGGGACATCGAGGGGACACTTTGGGACACTTTGGGACATGGAGGGTCTCGGTGTCCCTGGGGACACTTTGGGGTCTTCTCAATCCCTCCCGGGCTCCCCCAGCCCCCTCCCAGTGCCCCCAAAATGTTTTGGGTCCCCCAACCCCCACCAGGGACCGACCCCCAAATGTCCCTCAGGTGTCCCCAAGGCCCCGCAAGTATGGCCAGGTGCCCCCAGGTGTGCCCAGGTGTGCTCAGGTGTGCCCCAGGTGCCCCCAGCTGTGTCCCAGGTGTCCCCAGGTGTGCTCAGGTGTGCCCCAGGTGTGCTCAGGTGTGCCCCAGGTGTGTCCAAGGTGTGCCCCAGCCATGCCCAGGTGTGCTCAGGTGTGCCCTAGGTGTGCCCAGGTGTGTCCCAGGTGTCCCCAGGTGCCCCCAGGTGTGACTCCATCTGTGCCCCAGGTGCCCCCAGCTTTGCCCAGCTGTGCCCAGGTGTGTCCCAGGTGTGCTCAGGTGTGTCCCAGGTGCCCCCAGCTGTGCCCAGGTGTCCTCAGATGTCCCCAAGTGTGCCCAGGTGTGCTCAGGTGTTTTCCAGGTGTGCTCAGGTGTGCCCCAAGTGCCCCCAGGTGTGCCCCAGCTGTGCCCAGGTATGCTCAGGTGTTTCCCAGGTGTGTCCAGGTGTGCCCCAGGTGTCCTCAGATGTCCCCAAGTGTGCCCAGGTGTGCCCCAGGTGTGCCCCAGCTGTACCCAGATGTGTCCCAGGTGCCCCCAGCTGTGCCCAGGTGTGCCCAAGATGCCCCCAGCCGTGCCCAGGTGTGCCCCAGGTGTGTCCCAGGTGCCCCCAGCCATGCCCAGGTGTGCTCAGGTGTGCCCAGGTGTGCCCCCAGCTGTGCTCAGGTGTGTCCCAGGAGTGCTCAGGTGTGTCCCGGGTGCCCCAGGTGTGCCCCAGGTGTGCCCCAGGTGTGCTCAGGTGTGCCCCAGCCGTGCCCCAGGTGCCCTCAGATGTCCCCAGCCATGCCCAGGTGTGCCCAGGTGTGCCCACCTCCCCGTTCATGGCCTGCATGGCGTCGCTGGCGTGTTCGGGGTTGCTGAAGGTGACGAAGCCGAAGCCGCGCGAGCGTTGGGTCTCCCTGTCCTTCACCACCACCACTGCGGGGCCACAGCGCCCCAAAAACAGCCCAAAATTACCCCAAAAACAGCCCAAAATTACCCCAAAATATCCCCAAAAACACCCCAAAAACAGCCCAAAATTACCCCCTAAATATCCCCAAAACCAGCCCCAAAAACAGCCCCAAAAACAGCCCAAAATATCCCCAAAACCAGCTCAAAATTACCCCATAATATCCCCAAAACAGCCCCAAAAACAGCCCTAAAACACCCCAAAAACAGCCCAAAATTACCCCCAAATATCCCCAAAACAGCCCCAAAATATCCCCAAAAACATCCCAAAAACAGCCCCAAAACACCCCAAAAACAGCCCCCAAAACACCCCAAAATATCCCCAAAACCAGCCCAAAAACAGCTCCAAAATATCCCCAAAACAGCCCCAAAAACAGCCCAAAATTACCCCCAAAATATCCCCAAAACAGCCCCAAAAACACCCCAAAATATCCCCAAAACCACCCCAAAAACAGCCCAAAAACAGCCCCCAAACACCCCAAAAACACCCCAAAAACAGCCCCAAAAACACCCCAAAATTACCCCCAAAATATCCCCAAAAAAGCCCAAAAATATCCCCAAAAAAGCCCAAAAATATCCCCAAAAACAGCCCCAAAAACACCCCAAAATTACCCACAAATATCCCCAAAAACAGCCCAAAATTACCCCAAAAACAGCCCCCAAACACCCTAAAAACAGCCCCAAAACAGCCCCAAAACCAACCCAAAACCAGCCCAAAGTATCCCCAGAACAGCCCAAAACACCCCAAAATATCCCAAAAACCCCACAACAGCCCCAAAACCACCCCAAACACAGCCCCAAAACACCCCAAAACAGCCCAAAAATATCCCCAGAACATCCCAAAACCACCCCAAAAACAACCCAAAACCAGCCCCAAAAATACCCCAAAACCAGCCCCAAAACAGCCCAAAAATAACCCAAAAATATCCCAAAAACTGCCCCAAAAATACCCCCGAAACAGCCCAAAACCAACCCATAAACTCGGGATATTTTGGGATATTTTAGGGCACATTTGGGATACTTTGAAATATCTCGGGATATTTTTGGGATTTTTTTGGGGGTATTTTGGAATATTTCAGGGTATGTTACGGGTATTTTGGGACATTTTAGGATATTTTGGCGTATTTTTGGGATATTTTTGAGGTATTTTTAAGATATTTTTGAGGTATTTTTGGGATATTTTGGAGCTATTTTTGGATATTTATTTTGGGGTATTTTTGGGATATTTGGAGATATTTTTGGATATTTTGGGGTATTTTTGGGATATTTTTGAGCTATTTTTGGATATTTATTTTGGGGTATTTTTGGGATATTTTGGATATATTTTTGGATATTTTGGGGTATTTTTGGGATATTTTTGAGCTGTTTTTGGATATTTATTTTGGGGTATTTTTGGGATATTTGCAGATATTTTTGAGGTATTTTTTGGCTGTTTTTGGTGTGATTTTGGTGTATTTTTGGCTCTCACCCTCACAGATGGTCCCAAAGGAGCTGAAGCGCTGCTCCAGGGGATATTTTGGGGTACATTTGGGATATTTCAGGATTTTAGGGATATTTTGGGGTGTTTTAGGGGATTTTTGGGATATTTTAGGATATGTTTGGAATATTTTGGGACACATTTGGGACATTTTGGGATATATTTGGGATATTTTGAGATATTTTAGGAGACATTTGGGATATTTTGGGGTACATTTGGAATATTTTGGGATATATTTGGGATATTTTGAGGATACATTTGGGATATATTTGGGATATTTTGAGGATACATTTGGGATATATTTAGGATATTTTGGGGTACATTTGGGATATATTTGGGATATTTTGGGATATGTTTGGGATATTCTGGGACACATTTGGGATATTTTAGGATATATTTGGGATATGTTTGGGATATTTTGGGGTACATTTGGGATATTTTGGAATATTTTAGGATACATTTGGGATATTTTGGGATATTTTAGGATATATTTGGAATATTTTGGGGCACATTTGGGATATTTTAGGATATGTTTGGGATATTTTGGGGCACATTTGGGATATTTTGGGATACATTTAGGATATGTTTGGGATATTTTGGGGTACATTTGGGATATTTTGGGATATATTTGGGATATTTTGAGGATACATTTGGGATATATTTGGGATATTTTGGGGCACATTTGGGATATTTTGGGATACATTTGGGATATTTTGAGATATTTTAGGATATATTTGGGATATTTTGGGGCACATTTGGGATATTTTAGGATATGTTTGGGATATTTTGGGATATTTTAGGATACATTTGGGATATTTTGGGATGTTTTTGTCTCTCACCCTCGGAGATGGGCCCGAAGGAGCTGAAGTGCTGCTCCAGGGGATATTTTGGGGCACATTTGGGATATTTTGGGGTACATTTGGGATATTTTGGGATATATTGGAATATTTTGAGGATATATTTGGGATATTTTGAGGATACATTTGGGATATTTTAGGGATATTTTAGGATACATTTGGGATATTTTGGGATGTTTTTGTGTCTCACCCTCGGAGATGGGCCCGAAGGAGCTGAAGTGCTGCTCCAGGGGATATTTTGGGATATTTTAGGATATGTTTGGGATATTTTGGGGTACATTTGGAATATTTTGGGATACATTTAGGATATTTTGGGATACATTTAGGATATTTTGGGATACATTTAGGATATTATGGGATGTCTCACCCTCGGAGATGGGCCCGAAGGAGCTGAAGTGCTGCTCCAGGGGATATTTTGGGATATATTTGGGATATTTTGGGATACATTTGGGATATTTTGGGATATTTTAGGATACATTTGGGATATCTTGGGGATGTTTTTAGGGTATTTTTGGGATATTTTAGGGGTGTTTTTGTCTCTCACCCTCGGAGATGGGCCCGAAGGAGCTGAAGTGCTGCTCCAGGGGATATTTTGGGATATTTTGGGGTACATTTGGGATATTTTGGAGCACATTTAGGATATTTTAGGATACGTTTGGGATATATTTGGGATATTTTAGGGGTGTTTTTGGCTCTCACCCTCGGAGATGGGCCCGAAGGAGCTGAAGTGCTGCTCCAGGCCCTGCTCGTCCGTGTCGTAGTTGAGGCCCCCCACGAACAACTTCCCCTCCTCCGCCGCCATGCGTGGGGGGGCGGGGCTGGCCGTGACGTCATAGGGCGGGGCCCGGCCCCTGCGGTGACGTAATGACCTGGCCACGGAACCCCTGTGATGTCACAACCCCGCCTGATGATGTCACACCACCCCCACCGCCCCCCGTGACATCACCAGCACCCACGCTGCCTCCAGTGACGTCACACCACCCCAGTGACGTCACCAACCCCCCACTCACCCCCTGGGTGACGTCACACCGCCCCAATGACATCACCAACCCCTCCACGCGGCATCCAGTGACGTCACACCCCCTCCAGCGCCCCCAAGCTTGGAGAACCCGCTCCGTGACGTCACCAGCTGCACGCTGACGTCACGCAGCGCCCCGTGACGTCACGGCCATTGCGGTTCCCTCCCCTCCCCCCGGCCACGTGCGCGCCCCCGGAAGTGCCGCTCCCGCCGCCCCCGCGCGCATGCGCAGAGCCCCGCGCGGGCCTCAGGGCGGCCCGGCGGGAAAAGGAGAAAGAAAAGGGGAAGAGAAAAGGGAAAAGAGCCTCAGGGGCAGCGGCCAAAGCCGCGATTATCGCGACAGAAGCGGCGGGAGCGGCGGGGAAAGACGCGACAGGAGCGGCCGAGCCTCACCCGAGCGGCGCCGGACGGGCCCGGACTGAGGCCGAGCGCGCCCCGCCCCGCCGCTTTTATACAGCTCCGCCCCCCACGTGACCGCCCGCGCGCCACGCCATTGGCTGCCTGCTCAGGCCCCGCCCTTTCCGCGCGTGGAAGAGACCATTGCGGCGCGGAGGGGTGAAAAGGCGCGGGGGGGGTCCCGGGGGCGGTTCGCGATGAACTTTTGGGGTCCCGAGGATATTTTGGGGTCTCTTTGGGGTCCCGGGGCTGTTTTGGGGTCCCGGGGCTGCTTTGGGGTCCCTGTGGGGTGTCTCTGGGCTCGCACTCGCTCACGCCGCTCCCCCGGGGGAGCCTTTAATGGTTCGGTCCCGTTACAGCCGAAGCGCCGCGGCCACGCCCCTTCCCCGTGACGTCACGAGAGCGGGCGTGGCTTCTTTCAGCCCCGCCTCCCCGGCTCGGCGCCCCTCCCACCCTGCAGGGAGGGGGCGTGGCCACAGAGACCCCGCCCCCCGCAGAGCGAAGCCACGCCCCTCGGAGCGAAGCCACGCCCCTCGGAGCGAAGCCACGCCCCTCGGAGCGAAGCCACGCCTCTCGGAGATAAGCCACGCCCCTCGGAGCGAAGCCACGCCCCTCGGAGCGAAGCCACGCCCCCAGGGCGGGGGAGGGGCGGCCCTGAGTGAGGGGGGGGAGGGGGAGGAACCTCGGAGTAAAAGCGGAGTAAAGTGGGAGTGACCCCGGAGTAAAACCCACCCCGGAGTGATCCCAAAGTAACCCCAGAGTAACCTCAGAGTAACCCCAGAGTAACCCCGGAGTAACCCCAGAGTAACCTCGGAGTAACCCCGGAGTAACCCCGGGAGTAACCCCAGAGTAAACCGTGAGTAACCCCAGAGTAACCCCAGAGTAACCCCAAAGTAACCTCAGAGTAACCCCAGAGTAATTCCAGAGTAACCCCGGAGTAACCCCAAAGTAACCCCAAAGTAACCCCGGAGTAACCTCAGAGTAACCCCAGAGTAATTCCAGAGTAACCCCGGAGTAACCCCAGAGTAACCCCGGAGTGACCCCGGAGTAACCCCGGAGTAACCCCAGAGTAACCCCAGAGTAACCTCAGAGTAAACCGTGAGGAACCCCAGAGTAACCCTGGAGTAACCCCAGAGTATCAGTGGGGACAGGGGTGTCCATCTTGAGCGGGCTGTGAGTAACCCCAGAGTAACCCCAGAGTAAACCGTGAGTAACCCCGGAGTAACCCCAGAGTAAACCGTGAGGAACCGCCGAGCGAACGCCAGCTCGGAGTAACCCGTGAGTAAGTCTGGAGTGAAACGTCACCCCGGAGCAGAGTGTGAGTAACTCCGCCGTACGTCTGGGAGTCGGAGCAAGTCGTGAGTAACTCGGAGTCAGCAGTGAGTAACTCCTGAGTAAGGAGCGCTGGGAGCCCGGAGTAGGGCCTGAGTAACCTCGGAGTAACGCCGGAGTAACGCCAAGATCCGGGCGGGGTCAGGGTGAGGAACCGCGGAGCAGGAGCTGAGTGTGACGGGAGAATCCGTGGAGTAACCGTGGAGTATCCGTGGAGTATCCGTGGAGTAACCGTGGAGTATCCGTGGAGTATCCATAGAGTATCCATGGAGTATCAGTGGAGTATCTGTGGAGAATCCGTGGAGAATCCGTGGAGTATCCGTGGAGTGTCCGTGGAGTATCCGTGGAGTGTCCGTGGAGTGTCCGTGGAGTATCTATGGAGTATCCTCGGAGTATCCTCGTAGGAGCACATGGAGCAGAGGCCGAGTAACGTGCGAGTAACGACGGAGCAGCCCCTGAGTAGCACAAGGAGGGGCTGAGCAGGCGGGGGAGGGGCTGAGTAAAGGTGGAGCAGCCAAGGCGGCGGAGGCCGGAGTAACCTCGGGGTAACCTCGGAGTAACCTCGGAGTAACCGCGGAGTAACCGCGGAGTAACCTCGGAGTAAGCGTCGAGCAGGGCAAGGCCACCACGGGGCGAGCGCGAGTAACCTGTGAGTAAGGCGGGGCAGGCCGAGAGCGGTGGAAGGTCGGAGTGAGCTCCGAGTAAAGGCTGAGTAAGCTCCGAGTAAAGGCTGAGTGAGCTCCGAGTAAAGGCTGAGTAAGCTCTGAGTAAGCTCCAAGCAGGGGCTGAGTAAGGGCGGAGTAAGCGCCGAGCAAAGGCCAAGAGGATCGAAGCACCTGGAGTTGGCTGTGAGTAAGGAGTGAGTAAGGAGTGAGTAAGGAGTGAGTAAGGACTGAGTAAGGACTGAGTAAGGAGTGAGCAGCGCCAGAGGACCAAAACCAACCCAGAACGGGGAGTGAGCAAAGCTGGAGTAAGTTCTGAGCAGGGACTGAGTAAAGCAGGAGTAACCCCCGAGCAAACCCCGAGTAAAGCAGGAGTAACCCCCGAGCAAACCCGGAGTAAAGCAGGAGTAACCCCCAACTCGCTCCCCTCCCCCCCCCAATATAGACTCTCCTTTACAATATTGCCTTGAAAAAATAAAACTCGACGTAAACCGGGGGGAAAAAACCCCAAAAAATGGGGGAGAACCCCCCAAAAAAACGGGGAGACCCCCAACCCCCCCCGACCCCCCCAGAACGGGGGTCCCGTGTGAACCCCCCAAAATCCAGCAGCGATTCCCCCGGGGGGGGTTTGGATTTTTTTGGGGGGGGGTCACCGGTCCAAAGACCCCCCCCCCAATTCCCCCCTGCAGTTTTTGGGGTGTCCCCAAAGGTTTGGAGGATTTTGGGGTGACCCCAGGCCGGATTTTGGGGTCCTGGGGCGCAGCAGCGATCCCGGGGCTGTGGGGAGAGGAAAGGGTTAAAAGGGGACCCCCAAAAAGATCAAATCCCGCCCACCCCCCCCCCCAAATTCATCCCTCCCTTTTTTGGGGTCCCTCCTGTAAATTTTGGGGGGGTCCGAACCCCGAATTTCAGGCGGGGGCTGCTCCGGATTTGGGGGATCCCAATTCCAGGGGGGTCTCCTGGAGTTTCATCCTTTAATTTTGGGGATTTTTGGGGCATCAATTCATTTTTGGGGGTTTGGGGGTCATCCTCCCAATTTTGGGATCCCATTTTGGGGGGCTGATCCCAAATTTTGGGGGCTGATCCCGGATTTTGGGGCTGATCCCAGATTTTGGGGGAGCTGATCCTGGATTTTGGGGCTGATCCCAGATTTTGGGAGCTGATCCCGGATTTTGGGGGAGCTGATCCCAGATTTTGGGAGCTGATCCCAGATTTTGGGGGCTGATCTCGGATTTTGGGGCTGATCCCGGATTTTGGGGCTGATCCCAAATTTGGGGAGCTGATCCCGGATTTTGGGGTTGATCCCAAATTTTGGGGGAGCTGATCCCAAATTTGGGGAGCTGATCCCAAATTTCAGGGGCTGATCCCGGATTTTGGGGGCTGATCCCAAATTTTTGGGGAGCTGATCCCAAATTTGGGGGCTGATCCTGGATTTTGGGGCTGATCCCAAATTTTGGGGGCTGATCCCAGATTTTGGGGGAGCTGATCCCAGATTTCGGGGGCTGATCCCGGATTTTGGGGCTGATCCCGGATTTTGGGGCTGATCCCAGATTTTGGGAGCTGATCCCGGATTTTGGGGGCCCCTCACCTGCTCAACGTCAGAACTCAGTGTCGAGCACCCGGAAGGCGGAAGAACCTGCAAGAAAAAAAAGAGGTCAGGAAACACCCAAAAAAACCCCCAAAAACCCACAAAATCACCTTGAAATAGCACAAAACCACCTCAAAAAATTCCCCAAAATCACCCCCAAAAAAACCCCAAAATCACACAGAAAAATCACCAAAACCACCTCAAAAAAAACCCCAAAAACCACCCAAAAAAACCACCAAAAAAACCACCCCAAAACCACCTCCAATATAGCCCAAAACCACCTCAAAAAATCCCCAAAACCACCTCAAAAAAAACCCCAAAATCACCCCCAAAAAATACCCAAAATCACACAGAAAAATCACCAAAACCACCTCAAAAAAAACCCCAAAAACCAGCCAAAAAAACCACCCCAAAACCACCTCCAATATAGCCCAAAACCACCTCAAAAAAATCCCCAAAACCACCTCAAAAAAGTCACCAAAATCATCCAAAAAAAACCCCAGAATCACCTCCAAAAAAAACCAAAAATCACCCAGAAAAATCACCAAAACCACCTCCAAAAAAAAAAAAAAACCCAAAAAACCCAAAATCACCTCAAAAAAACCCCCAAAACCATCACAATAAAAAACCCACAGGATTTGGGGAGTTTTTGGGTTTTATGGATTTTTTTGGGATTCAGGGGATTTTGGGGTTCAGGGTTTTTGGGATTCAGGGATTTTGGGGTTCAGGGATTTTGGGGTTCAGGGGTTTTTGGGATTCAGGGATTTTGGGGTTCAGGGGTTTTTGGTGTTCAGGGTTTTTGGGGTTCAGGGGTTTTGGGGTTCAGGGGGATTTTGGGGTTCAGGATTTTTGGGGTTCAGGGATTTTGGGATTCAGGATTTTTGGGATTCAGGATTTTTGGGATTCAGGGTTTTTGGGGTTCAGGGTTTTGGGGTTCAGGGATTTTGGGGTTAAGGGATTTTGGGGTTCAGGGATTTTTGGGGTTCAGGGGTTTTGGGATTCCGGGATTTTGGGTTTAAGTATTTTGGGGTTTCAGGGGTTTTTGGGGTTCAGGGATTTTGGGGTTCAGGGATTTTGGGGTTTTGGGGTTCGGATTTTGGGGTGCCACCTGTGGGGGGCAGTGTGTGGGTTCAGGGGGATTTTTGGGGTTCAGGGTTTTGGGATTCAGGAATTTTGGGGTTCAGGGATTTTTGGGGTTCAGGATTTTTGGGATTCAGGGATTTTGGGGTTTGGGGTTTTTGGGTTCGGATTTTGGGGTGCCACCTGTGGGGGGCAGAGTGTGGGTTCAGGGGGATTTTTGGGATTCAGGGTTTTGGGATTCAGGGATTTTGGGGTTCAGGGATTTTTGGGGTTCGGATTTTGGGGTTCAGGGTTTTTGGGATTCAGGGGGATTTTGGGGTTCAGGGGTTTTGGGGTTCATGGGGATTTTTGGGATTCAGGGATTTTGGGATTCAGGGTTTTGAGGTTCAGGGTTTTGGGATTCAGGGATTTTGGGGTTCAGGGGGATTTTTGGGGTTCAGGGATTTTGGGGTTCAGGGTTTTTGGGGTTCAGGGATTTTGGGGTTCAGGGTTTTTGGAGCTCAGGGGTTTTGGGATTCCGGGATTTTGGGTTTAAGTATTTTGGGGTTTCAGGGGTTTTGGAGGTTTAGGGTTTTTGGGGTTCAGGATTTTTGGGATTCAGGGATTTTGGGGTTCAGGGATTTTGGGGTTCAGTGTTTTGGAGATTCAGGGATTTTTGGGGTTCAGGGGGATTTTAGGGGTTCAGGGTTTTTGGGGTTCAGGGTTTTTGGGGTTCAGGGATTTTGGGGTTCAGGGGTTTTGGGATTCAGGGATTTTGGGGTTCAGGGGGATTTTTGGGGTTCAGGGTTTTGGGGTTCAGGGGGATTTTGGGATTCAGGGTTTTGGGGTTCGGGGATTTTGGGGTTCAGGGGTTTTTGGGGTTCAGGGTTTTGGGATTCAGGGATTTTGGGGTTCAGGGGTTTTGGGATTCCGGGGTTTTGGGGTTTTTGGGGGGCTTTTGGGTTCGGATTTTGGGGTGCCACCTGTGGGGGGCAGGGCCCCCGAGCGCAGCCCCGGCTCCTTCTGCAGCTGAATCTCCTTCAGGGCGAAGATGGACGTGGCTGAGGGGGGGAGGGGAACAAAATCAGGGGCGGGGTCACCCCAAACCACACCCCCCAAAAACCACACCTCCTGATTTGCATAGCCACACCCACCCGAGGTTAAACCCCGCCTATTCAGCCCCGCCCTCAGCACAGCTCCACCAATGGAAAAGCCCCACTCTAAGCCACACCCATCCAAGCCACACCCATCTAAGCCACACCCACTCCAAGCCACACCCACTCCAAGCCACACCCATCTAAGCCACACCCACTCCAAGCCACACCCATTTAAGCCCCGCCCATAGAGGCCACACCCTTTTAATGCCCCACCCCCAAAACTCCATTTAAGGTCCCATCCGCTTTAAGCCCCGCCCCCAGTGCCACACCCTCATGAGGCCCCACCCAAATGCCACACCCACAAAAAGCCCCGCCCCCGGTGCCACACCCATGGAAGCTCCTCCCCAATGCCACACCCATATAAAACCCCGCCCCCTGTGCCACACCCATACAAAGCCCCACCCCATGTGAAACCCCACACCAATGCCCCACCCACCCCAAGCCCCGCCCCCTGGGCCCCGCCCCACGAGGCCCCACCCATGTGAAACCCCACCCCAATGCCCCACCCGCCCCCAGCCCCACCCCACCAGGCCCCGCCCCCATGTGAAACTCCACCCCAGTGCCCCTCCCACCCCAAGCCCCGCCCCAGTGCCACACCCACACAAAGCCCCACCCCCATGTAAAACCCCACCCCAATGCCCCACCCACCCCAGTCCCGCCCCCAGCCCCGCCCCCGGTGCCCCACCCCACCAGGCTCCACCCCCATATGAAACCCCATTGACACACCCGTGTGAAGCCCCGCCCCACTGACACACCCACAGGAGGCCCCACCCAAATGCCACACCCATGAGAAGCCCCGCCCCATGTAAAACCCCATTGCCACACCCACAAAAAGCCCCGCCCCCAGTGCCACACCCATACAAAGCCCCGCCCTGTGTGAAACCCCACCCCAATACCCCACCCACCCCAGCCCCGCCCCGCCAGGCCCTGCCCCATGTGAAGCCCCGCCCCATTGCCACACCCACAGGAGGCCCCACCCAAATGCCCCACCCACCCAGGCCCCGCCCCGGTGCCCCTCCCCGCAAGGCCCCTCCCATGTGAAACCCCACCCCATTGCCACACCCATGTGAAACCCCGCCCCATTGCCACACCCATACAAAGCCCCGCCCCATGTGAAACCCCACCCCAATGCGCCACCCACCCAAGCCCCGCCAGGCCCCACCCCGGTGCCCCACCCCCACCCCCGCCCCCCGGTGCCCCTCCCCCGCTCACTGTCGGGCAGGGCGCTGACGCGCGCCCCCAGGCAGCCGAAGAACGAGTGTCCCATGGCCTCCGCCGCCGGCAGCCGCCGCCGCCCCTCGAACTGCCCCGCCCCGTCAGGCCACGCCCACCGCGGGACACGCCCACGAACGGGCGTGGCTTTACAAAATCCCCGCCCACAAACGGGCGTGGCCGCACCAAACCCCGCCCACCAAAGGGGCGTGGTCGCAGCCCCGCCCCCTCCCTGGGGAGCCACGCCCAGTGGGGGAGGGGCGCGGGGAGGCCACGCCCCCTATGGAGGGGTGTGGTCAATGGGTGTGGTCAATGGGCGGGGCCGGAAGAGGCCACGCCCACCTCACCTGCAGCAGCTGCCCCAGGAGGTCGGCGCCATCTTGGTCCAACCTGGGGGGACAGAGGGGATCAGGGGACAGAGACACCCACGGGGCACCCACGGGTGGCACCCACGGGACACCCACGGGACACCCACGGGGCACCCATGGGTGGCACCCATGGGACACCCACGGGGCACCCACGGGGCACCCACAGGGCACGGGTGGCACCCATGGGACACCCACGGGGCACCCATGGGGCACCCACGGGGCACCCATGGGACACCCATGGGACACCCATGGGGCACCCATGGGGCACCCATGGGACAGGGACACCCATGGGGCACCCACGGGACACCCACGGGGCACCCATGGGACACCCATGGGGCACCCATGGGACAGTGTCACCCATGGGGCACCCACAGGGCACCCACGGGGCACCCACGGGGCACCCATGGGATGGTGCCACCCACGGGGCACCCATGGGATACCCACGGGGCACCCACGGGGCACCCACGGGACAGGGACACCCTCAGGGGACAGTGCCACCAACGGGACACCCATGGGTGGCACCCACAGGGCACCCATGGGACACCCACAGGACAGGGGCACCCACGGGGCACCCACGGGACACCCATGGGACAGGGACACCCATGGGACACCCACTGGGCACCCATGGGACACACACGGGGCACCCATGGGACAGTGCCACCAACGGGGCACCCACGGGACACCCACGGGACACCAACGGGGCACCCACGGGACACCCATGGAACAGGGACACCCTCAGGGGACAGTGTCACCCATGGGACACCCACAGGGCACGGGTGGCACCCACGGGGCACCCACGGGACACCCACGGGGCACCCATGGGACACCCACAGGGCACGGGTGGCACCCACGGGGCACCCATGGGACACCCACAGGTGGCACCCACGGGGCACCCAAGGGACAGTGTCACCCATGGGACACCCACGGGACACCCACGGGGCACCCACAGGACAGGGGCACCCACGGGGCACCCAGGGGCACCCATGGGACACCCACGGGACACCCACAGGGCACGGGTGGCACCCACGGGGCACCCACGGGACACCCACGGGGCACCCATGGGACAGGGACACCCATGGGACGGTGCCACCCATGGGGCACCCACGGGACACCCATGGGACACCCATGGGACAGGGACACCCTCAGGGTACAGTGCCACCCACGGGACACCCATGGGGCACCCATGGGACACCCACGGGGCACCCACGGGGCACCCATGGGGCGGTGCCACCCACAGGACACCCAGGGGGCACCCACGGGACACCCACAGGACACCCATGGGACAGTGCCACATTTATGGGATAGTGCCACCTTTATGGGACAGTGCCACCCACGGGGCGGTGCCACCCTCAGGGGACAGTGCCACCCTCAGGGGACAGTGCCACCCACGGGACAGTGTCACCCACGGGGCACCCACAGGGCACCCACGGGACGGTGCCACCCACAGGGGACAGGTGCCACTCCCATGTCACAGGTGCCACCCCCACGCCCCAGGTGCCCCCCAGGTGCCCCCCAGGTGCCCCCCAGGTGCCCCCAGGTGCCCCCCAGGTGCCCCCAGGTGCCCCCCGTGCCCTCACCGCGGCGCGTGCTGCCGCAGCCCCTCGGGCGGGTACAGCGGGTACTGCTGCGCCCGGAACTCGGCGTTGGCACCGATGCCCGGCCACGTCTCCTCCGTCGGGGTCCCTGGGGGCACGGGGGGTCAGGGCCCAAATTCTCCCGGATTTGCCCCAAAAACCTCCAGATGTGCCCAAATTCTCCTCTGAATTACCTCTAAAATTATCCCCAAAATTACCCCCAAATTTACCTCAAAATTACCCCCCGAAAAACCCAAACTGACCCCCCTGGCAGGAGAGACCCCAAAAAAAACCCCAAATTACCCCAAAATTACCCCCCAAATTCTCCCGGATTTGCCTCAAAAACCTCCAGATTTGCCCAAATTCTCCTCTAAATTACCTCTAAAATTATCCCCAAAATTACCCCCAAACTTTCCTCAAAATTACCCCAAACTGACCCCCCTGGCAGGAGAGACCCCAAAAAAACCCCCAAATTACCCCAAAATTACCCCCCAAATCCTGCCCAGATTTGCCCAAATTCTCCTGGATTTGCCCCAAAAACCTCCAGATTTGCCCAAATTCTCCTCTAAATTACCTCGAAAATTATCCCCAAAATTACCCCCAAACTTAACCCAAAATTACCTCAAACTGACCCCCCTGGCAGGAGAGACCCCAAAAAAACCCCAAATTACCCCAAAATTACCCCCCAAATCCTGCCCAGATTTGCCCAAATTCTCCTGGATTTGCCCCAAAAACCTCCAGATTTGCCCAAATTCTCCTCGAAATTACCTCTAAAATTATCCCCAAAATTACCCCCAAAGTTACCTCAAAATTACCTCAAAATTACCCCAAACTGACCCCCCTGGCAGGAGACACCCCAAAAAAAACCCCAAATTACCCCAAAATTACCCCCCAAATCCTGCCCAGATTTGCCCAAATTCTCCCGGATTTGCCCCAAAAACCTCCAGATTTGCCCAAATTCTCCTCTCAATTACCTCGAAAATTATCCCCAAAATTACCCCCAAATTTACCCCAAAATTACCCCAAACTGACCCCCCCGGCAGGAGAGACCCCAAAAAAAACCCCCAAATTAATTACCCCCCAAATTCTCCCGGATTTGCCCCAAAAACCTCCAGATTTGCCCAAATTCTCCTCTAAATTACCTCTAAAATTATCCCCAAAATTACCCCCAAACTTACCTCAAAATTACCCCCAAATTACCCCCCAAATCCTGCCCAGATTTGCCCAAATTCTCCCGGATTTGCCCCAAATCCTGCCCAGATTTGCCCAA
Source organism: Taeniopygia guttata (assembly GCF_048771995.1). Classification (NCBI taxonomy): domain Eukaryota; kingdom Metazoa; phylum Chordata; class Aves; order Passeriformes; family Estrildidae; genus Taeniopygia; species Taeniopygia guttata. The sequence goes on from NC_133056.1 coordinate 656,117, forward strand.
ATTCTCCCGGATTTGCCCCAAATCCTGCCCAGATTTGCCCAAATTCTCCCGGATTTGCCCCAAATCCTGCCCAGATTTGCCCAAATTCTCCCGGATTTGCCCCAAAAACCTCCAGATTTGCCCAAATCCCCCCAGATTTTCCCAATCTCCACCCGAATTTGCCCAAATCCCTCCGGATTTGCCCCAAATCCTGCCCAGTGTTGCCCAAATTCCGCCAGATTTCCCCCAAACCCCCCAATTTCCCCCAACCCCCTCAATTTCCCCCAAATCCCCTCAATTTTCCCCAAAATCCCCCTGAATTTCCCCCAAAATCCCCCTGAATTTCCCCAAAATCCCCCCAGATTTCCCAAAACTCCCTGAATTTCCCCCAATCCCCCCTTGATTTCCCCCAAACACCCCCTGAATTTTCCCAAATCCCCCAGATTTTCCCCCAAATTTCCCCCAAACCCCCCCAATTTTCCCAAACCCCCCTGGATTTGCCACAAATCCACCCAAAATTTCCCCCAAAACCCCCTGGATTTGCCCCGAATTTCCCCCAAACCCCCTGAATTTCCCTCCAATTCCCCAAATTTCCCAAAACCTCCCGAATTCGCCCCAAATCCCACCCAGCAGGCGGAAGATGAAGTGCAGCTGCTCCTCCACGGTGGCCCCGGGGAACAGCGGCCGCCCCGTCACCATCTCCGAGAAGATGCAGCCGACCCCCCTGGCAGGAGAGACCCAAAAAAACCCAAAATTAGCCCAAAATTACCTCAAAATTACCCCAAAATTACCCAAAAATTATCCCCAAAATTACCCCCAAAATTACCTCAAAATTACCCCAGAATTATCCCCAAAATTACCCCCAAACTTACCTCAAAATTACCCCAAACTGACCCCTCTGGCAGGAGAGACCCAAAAAACCCCAAAATTACCCCAAAATTACCCCCAAAATTACCCCCAAAATTACCTCAAAATTACCCCAAAATTACCCCAAAATTATCCCCAAAATTACCCCAAAATTACCCCCAAACTTACCTCAAAATTACCCCAAACTGACCCCCATGGCAGGAGAGACCCAAAAAAACCCCCAAAATTATCCCCAAAATTACCCCCAAATTACCCCAAAATTACCTCCAAAATTACCCCCCGAAAAACCCAAACTGACCTCCCTGGCAGAGACCCAAAAAATTCCCAAAATTACCCCCAAATTACCCCAAAATTACCCCCCAAAAAACCCAAACTGACCTCCCTGGCAGAGACCCAAAAAATTCCCAAAATTAACCCCCAAAATTAACCCCCAAAATTATCCCCAAAATTACCCCAAACTGACCCCAGAAATCCCAAAATATCCCCAATGGGACCCCCAAAGATCCCAAAATTATCCCAGTACCCCCCCCAGTCCCTCCCAGTCTATCCCAGTCCCTCCCAGTGCCCCCAGTGCCCATCCCAGTAAATCCCAGTGAATCCCAGTATATCCCAGTCCCTCCCAGTGCCCACCACATGTCGATCTGGGTGCTGTACTCGGTGGAGCCCAGCAGGATGTGCCCGTCCCAGTGAATCCCAGTGCCCCCCATACCCATCCCAGTCCCTCCCAGTGCCCCCAGTGCCCATCCCAGTCCCTCCCAGTGCCCATCCCAGTGAATCCCAGTGAATCCCAGTGCCCCCCATACCCATCCCAGTCCCTCCCAGTCCCTCCCAGTCTATCCCAGTCCCTCCCAGTGCCCATCCCAGTCTCTCCCAGTGCCCCCCAGTCCCTCCCAGTGCCCACCACATGTCGATCTGGGTGCTGTACTCGGTGGAGCCCAGCAGGATGTGCCCGTCCCAGTAAATCCCAGTGAATCCCAGTGAATCCCAGTCCCTCCCAGTGCTCATCCCAGTGCCTCCCAGTGCCCCCAGTGCCCACCACATGTCGATCTGGGTGCTGTACTCGGTGGAGCCCAGCAGGATGTCGGGCGGGCGGTACCAGAGCGTCACCACCTCGCTGGAGAAGGTCTTGGTGGGGATGGACTTGGCCCGGGCCAGGCCTGGGGGGCACAAAAAGGGGCTGGGGGGTCAAAAAATGGGGCTGGGCGGGCATTAAATGGGGCTGGGGGCTCAAAATGGGCACAAAATGGGGCTGGGAGGGCAAAAAATGGGGCTGGGGGGCACAAAATGGGCAACAAAAGGGGCTGGGGGGGCAGAAAATGGGGCTGGGGGGGGCATAAAATGGGGCTGGGGGGCACCAAATGGGCACCAAATGGGGCTGGGGGGGCATCAAATGGGGCTGGGGGGCACCAAATGGGCACAAAATGGGGCTGGGGGGGCATAAAATGGGGCTGGGTGGGCACAAAATGGGGCTGGGGGGGCACCAAATGGGGCTGGGGGGCATAAAATGGGGCTGGGGGCACCGAATGGGCACAAAATGGGGCTGGGGGGGCAAAAAATGGGGCTGGGGGGCACCAAATGGGGCTGGGGGGGCACCAAATGGGGCTGGGGGGCACCAAATGGGGCTGGGGGGCACAAAATGGGGCTGGGGGGCACAAAATGGGGCTGGGGGGCACCAAATGGGCACCAAATGGGGCTGGGGGGGCACAAAATGGGGCTGGGGGGCACAAAATGGGGCTGGGGGGCACCAAATGGGGCTGGGGGGCACCGAACGGGCACCAAATGGGGCTGGGGGGGCACCAAATGGGCACAAAATGGGGCTGGGGGGCACCAAATGGGGCTGGGGGGCACCAAATGGGGCTGGGGGGGCACAAAATGGGCAAAAAATGGGGCTGGGGGGCATAAAATGGGCACCAAATGGGGCTGGGGGGTCAAAAAATGGGGCTGGGGGGCACCAAATGGGGCTGGGGGGCACCAAATGGGGCTGGGGGGGCACAAAATGGGGGTGGGGGGGCATAAAATGGGGCTGGGGGGCAAAAAATGGGGGTGGGGGGGCATAAAATGGGGCTGGGGGGCACAAAATGGGGGTGGGGGGGCATAAAATGGGGCTGGGGGGCAAAAAATGGGGCTGGGGGGCACAAAATGGGGCTGGGGGGTCAAAAAATGGGGGTGGGGGGGCATAAAATGGGGCTGGGGGGCAAAAAATGGGTTGAGGGTGGCACAAAATGGGGTCCTAGATGAAGTTTTTGGGGTCCCAGATGAGGATTTTGGGGTCCCAGGTGAGTTTTTGGGGTCCCAGGTGAGTTTTTAGGGTCCCAGGTGAGGATTTTGAGGTCCCAGGTGAGTTTTTGAGGTCCCAGGTGAGTTTTTGGGGGTCCCAGATGAGGATTTTGGGGTCCCAGGTGAGTTTTTAGGGTCCCAGATGAGTTTTTGGCGTCCCAGATGAAGATTTTGAGGTCCCAGGTGAGTTTTTGGGTTCCCAGGTGAGTTTTTGGGGTCCCAGGTGAGTTTTTGGGGTCCCAGATGAGGATTTTGGGGTCCCAGGTGAGGTTTTGGGGTCCCAGGTGAGTTTTTGTGGTCCCAGATGAGGATTTTGGGGTCCCAGGTGAAGTTTTTAAGGTCCCAGGTGAGTTTTTAGGGTCCCAGGTGAGGATTTTGGGGTCCCAGGTGAGTTTTTGAGGTCCCAGATGAGGATTTTGGGGTCCCAGGTGAGTTTTTGGGTTCCCAGGTGAGTTTTTGGGTTCCCAGGCGAATTTTTGGGGTCCCAGGTGAGGATTTTGAGGTCCCAGGTGAGTTTTTGGGGTCCCAGATGAGGATTTTGGGGTCCCAGATGAGTTTTTAGGGTCCCAGATGAAGATTTTGGATCCCAGGTGAGGTTTTTGAGGTCCCAGGTGAGTTTTTGGGGTCCCAGGTGACTTTTTGGGGTCCCAGATAAGGTTTTTGGGATCCCAGGTGAGTTTTTGGGGTCCCAGATGAGGATTTCGGGGTCCCAGGCGAATTTTTAGGGTCCCAGGTGAGTTTTTGGGGTCCCAGGTGAGGATTTTGGGATCACAGATGAGGATTTTGGGGTCCCAGGTGAGTTTTTGGGGTCCCAGGTGAGTTTTTGGGGTCCCAGGTGAGATTTTTGGGGTCCCAGATGAGGATTTTGGGGTCCCAGGTCAGGTTTTTGAGGTCCCAGATGAGGATTTTGGGTTCCCAGGTGGGTTTTTGGGGTCCCGGGTGAGTTTTTTGGGTTCCCAGGTGAGTTTTTGGGGTCCCAGGTGAGTTTTTGGGGTCCCAGATGAAGATTTTGGGGTCCCAGGTGAGTTTTTGGGGTCCCAGGTCAGGATTTGGGGGTCCCAGGTGAGTTTCTGGGGTCCCAGGTGAGTTTTTTGGGGTCCCAGGTGAGTTTTTGGGGTCCCAGGTGCGTTTTTGGGGTCCCAGGTGAGTTGTTGGGGTCCCTGGTGAGTTTTTGGGGTCCCAGGTGAGTTTTTGGGGTCCCAGGTGAAGTTTTTTGGGGTCCCAGGTGATTTTCTGGGGTCCCTGGTGAGTTTTTGGGGTCCCAGATGAGGTATTTGAGGTCACAGATGAGGATTTTGAGGACCCAGGTGAGATTTTTGAGGTCCCAGATGAGGATTTTGGGGTCCCAGGTGAGTTTTTGGGGTCCCAGGTGAGTTTTTAGGGTCCCAGGTCAGGTTTTTGGGGTCCCAGGTGAGGTTTTTGAGGTCCCAGGTGAAGTTTTTGAGGTCCCAGATGAGGATTTTGGGGTCCCAGGTGAGTTTTTGGGGTCCCAGGTCAGGTTTTTGAGGTCCCAGGTGAGGATTTTGGGGTCCCAGGTAAGTTTTTGGGGTCCCAGGTGAGTTTTTGGGGTGCCCTGACCGAAATCTGCCAGTTTGAGGTCCCCCCGGCGGCTGAGGAGGAGGTTTTGGGGTTTGAGGTCGCGGTGCAGAACTTTGTGGCGGTGGCAGAAGGCGAGACCCCGCAGGAGCTGGAACAGGAACAGCTGCCCCCCAAAAACGGGCTGGGGACCCTCGGGGACACACGGGGACAGGGAGGGGACAGGCAAAATTCCCCCAAAATGTCCCCAAATTCCCCCAAAATATCCCCAAATTCCCCCAAAATATCCCCAAATTCCCCCAAAATCCCCCAACCCCTCACCCTGATGTTCACGCTGATGGCTTCAAAATCCACCCCCAAAACTCCTTCAAAATACCCCCAAACCACCCCAAAACCCTCCCCAAAAACCCCAAAATTCTTCAAATCTCCACAAAACCCTCCCTAAACACCCCCAAATCCCCCAAAATCCCCCCAAATCCCCCCAAATCCCTCCCTAAACACCCCAAAATCCCCCAAAATCCCCCAAAATCCCCCAAACCCCTCACCCTGACCTTGTGCGTGCTGATGGCATCAAAATCCCCCCCAAAAAACCCCCAAACTCCCCCAAAATTCCCCCAAAACCACCCTAAATCCCTCTCCAAATCTCCCCAAACAGCCCCAAATCCCCCTAAAAAACCCCAAAATCCCCCAAAATCCCCCGAAATCCCCCAAAATCCCCCAAAATCCCCCAAAATCCCAAGCCCTCACCCTGATGTTGTGCATGCTGATGCTCCCAAAACCCCCCAAATCCCCCCCAAACACCCCCAAATCCCCCCAAAACCCTCCCTAAACACCCCAAAATCCCCCAAAATCCCCCAAAATCCCCCAAAATCCCAAGGCCTCACCCTGACGTTGTGCATGCTGATGGCATCAAAATCCCCCCAAAAAAACCCCAAATTCCCCCAAAATTCCCCCAAAACCACCCTAAATCCCTCTCCAAATCTCCCCAAACGGTCCCAAATCCCCCTAAATAACCCCAAAATCCCCCAAAATCCCCCAAAATGCCCCCAAAATCCCCCAAAATCCCAAGCCCTCACCCTGACGTTGTGCGTGCTGATGGCATCAAAATCCCCCCCAAAAAAACCCCAAATTCCCCCAAAATTCCCCCAAAACCACCCTAAATCCCTCTCCAAATCTCCCCAAACAGCCCCAAATCCCCCTAAATAACCCCAAAATCCCCAAAATCCCCCAAAATCCCCCAAAATCCCCCAACCCCTCACCCTGATGTCGTGCACGCTGATGGATTCAAAATCCGCCCCCAAAACTCCTCCAAAATACCCCAAAACCACCTCAAAACCCTCCCCAAAAACCCCAAAATTCTTCAAATCTCCACAAAACCCTCCATTAACACCCCCAAATCCCCCAAAATCCCCCCAAATCCCCCACCCTGACCTTGTGAGTGCTGATGGCATCAAAATCCCCCCCAAAAAAACCCCAAATTCCCCCAAAATACCTCAAAACCACCCTAAATCCCTCTCCAAATCTCCCCAAACAGCCCCAAATCCCCCTAAATAACCCCAAAATCCCCCAAAATCCCCCAAAATCCCCCAAAATCCCCCAAACCCGTCACCCTGACGTTGTGCGTGCTGATGGCATCAAAATCCCCCCCAAAAAAACCCCAAATTCCCCCAAAATTCCCCCAAAACCACCCTAAATCCCTCTCCAAATCTCCCCAAACAGCCCCAAATCCCCCTAAATAACCCCAAAATCCCCAAAATCCCCCAAAATCCCAACCCCTCACCCTGACGTTGTGCGTGCTGATGACATCAAAATCCCCCCCAAAAAAAAACCCAAATTCCCCCAAAATTCCCCCAAAACGACCCTAAATCCCTCTCCAAATCTCCCCAAACAGCCCCAAATCCCCCTAAATAAACCCAAAATCCCCCAAAATCCCCAAAATCCCCCAAAATCCCCCAAAATCCCCCAACCCCTCACCCTGACCTTGTGCGTGCTGATGGCATCAAAATCCCCCCAAAAAACCCCCAAACTCCCCCAAAATTCCCCCAAATCCACCCTAAATCCCTCTCCAAATCTCCCCAAACAGGCCCAAATCCCCCTAAATAACCCCAAAATCCCCCAAAATCCCCAAAATCCCCCAAAATCCCCCAAAATCCCAACCCCTCACCCTGATGTTGTTCATGCTGATGGCTTCAAAATCCCCCCAAAAAACCCCCAAATTCCCCCAAAATTCCCCCAAAACCACCCTAAATCCCTCTCCAAATCTCCCCAAATACCCCTAAATAATCCCAAAATCCCCCAAAATCCCCCAAAATCACCCAAAATCCCCCAAAATCCCAAACCCCCCACCCTGACCTTGTGCATGCTGATGGCTTCAAAATCCCCCCCAAAAAAACCCCAAATTCCCCCAAAATTCCCCCAAAACCACCCTAAATCCCTCTCCAAATCTCCCCAAACAGCCCCAAATCCCCCTAAATAACCTCAAAATCCCCCAAAATCCCCCAAATCCCCCAAAATCCCCCAAAATCCCCCAAAATCCCAAGGCCTCACCCTGACGTTGTGCATGCTGATGGCATCAAAATCCCACCAAAAAAAAACCCAAATTCCCCCAAAATACCCCAAAACCACCCTAAATCCCTCTCCAAATCTCCCCAAACAGCCCCAAATCCCCCTAAATAACCTCAAAATCCCCCAAAATCCCCCAAATCCCCCAAAATCCCCCAAACCCTCACCCTGACCTTGTGCGTGCTGATGGCATCAAAATCCCCCCAAAAAAACCCCAAATTTCCCCAAAATTCCCCCAAAACCACCCTAAATCCCTCTCCAAATCTCCCCAAACAGCCCCAAATCACCCTAAATAACCCCAAAATCCCCAAAATCCCCAAAATCCCCCAAAATCCCCCAAAATCCCAAGGCCTCACCCTGATGTTGTGCATGCTGATGGCATCAAAATCCCACCAAAAAAACCCAAATTCCTCCAAAACCACCCTAAATCCCTCCCCAAATCTCCCCAAACAGCCCCAAATCCCCCAAAATCCCCAAAATCCCCAAAATTCCCCAAAATCCCCCAAAATCCCGAGGCCTCACCCTGACGTTGTGCATGCTGATGACGTTCCCACAATCATCCAGGTACTGCTTGAGGTCCCGGTCCTGGGGAAAAAAACAGAAAATCCCAAATTTTGGGGGATTTTGGGACATCCTGGGGGGTTTGAGAGTTCCCCAGAGGGAATTTTGGGGTCCTGGGGTGAATTTCAGGGTGATTTTGGGGTGAATTTGGGTGAATTTTGGGGGGATTCTGGGGGGATTTCAGGAGGAATTTTGGGTGAATTTTGGGGTGAATTTGAGGTGATTTTAGGGGGGTTTTGGGATGGTTTTGGGTGGATTTTGGGGTGAATTTCAGGGTGATTTGGGGTGATTTTGGGGTGATTTCGGGTGAATTTTGGGGTAAATTTTGGAGTAAATTTGGGTGGATTTTGGGGTGAATTTGGGGTGATTTAGGGGAGATTTTGGGGTAAATTTTGGAGTAAATTTGGGTGGATTTTGGGGTGAATATGGGGTGATTTAGGGGAGATTTTGGGGTAAATTTTGGAGTAAATTTGGGTGGATTTTGGAGTGATTTGGGGTGGATTTTGGGATGATTTAGGGGAGATTTTCAGGTAAATTTCAGGTGGATTTTGGGTGGTTTAGGGGAGATTTTGGGGTGATTTTAGGGTGAATTTTGAGCTGAATTTGGGGGGATTTGTTGTGAATTTTAGGGTGATTTAGGGGAGGTTTTGGGGTGATTTTAAGGTGAATTTTGGGGTGAATCTGGGGGGATTTATTGTGAATTTTAGGGTGATTTAGGGGAGGTTTTGGGGTGATTTTAGGGTGAATTTTGAGCTGAATTTGGGGTGATTTTAAGGTGAATTTTGGGGTGAAACTGGGGGGATTTGTTGTGAATTTTAGGGTGATTTAGGGGAGATTTTGGGGTGATTTTAAGGTGAATTTTGAGCTGAATTTGGGAGGATTTGTTGTGAATTTTAGGGTGATTTAGGGCTAATTTTGTTGTGAATTTTAGGGTGATTTAGGGGAGGTTTTGGGGTGATTTTAAGGTGAATTTTGGGGTGAATTTGGGGGGATTTGTTGTGAATTTTAGGGTGATTTAGGGGAGGTTTTGGGGTGATTTTAAGGTGAATTTTGGGGTGAATTTGGGGGGATTTTGGGGTGAATTTGGGTGGATTTTGGGATGATTTAGGGGAGATTTTGGGATAAATTTCAGGTGGATTTTGGGTGGTTTAAAGGAGATTTTGGGGTGATTTTAGGGTGAATTTTGGGGTGAATTTGGGGGGATTTGTTGTGAATTTTAGGGTGATTTAGGGCTAATTCTGTTGTGAATTTTAGGGTGATTTCGGGGAGGTTTTGGGATGATTTTAGGGTGAATTTTGGGGTGAATTTGGGAGGATTTGTTGTGAATTTTGGGGTGATTTAGGGATAATTTTGTTGTGAATTTTAGGGTGATTTAGGGGAGGTTTTGGGGTGATTTTAAGGTGAATTTTAGGGTGATTTAGGGGAGATTTTGGGGTAAATTTCAGGTGGATTTTGGGGTGATTTATGGGAGGTTTTGGGGTGACTTTAAGGTGAATTTTGGGGTGAATTTGGGGGGATTTGGGGCTCACCAGGTACTCGAAGACCAGCGTCAGGCACTGCGGCGTGTGCACGATGTCGTGCAGCGTCACCACGTTGGCGTGTTTGAGGTCCCGCAGGAGTGACACTGTGGGGACATCGGGGACATTGGGGGGACATTGGGGACATTGGGGACATTGGGGACATTGGGGACATCGGGGACATTGGGGGGACATTGGGGGGATTGGGGACATTGGGGACATCGGGGACATTGGGGACATTGGGGACATTGGGGGGACAATGGGGACATTGGGGACAGTGGGGACATTGGGGACATTGGGGACATGGAGGGAGCCACCCCCAGACCGCCCTGACCCCTCCCCACCACAGCGACCCCCCGGTGTCCCCAAGGTGTCCCCAAGGTGTCCCCAAGGTGTCCCCAATGTCCCCAGTGTCCCACCCTCGCGGATGGCCGTGCAGGCTGTGTCCCCAATGTCCCCAAGGTGTCCCCAAGGTGTCCCCAATGTCCCCAGGGTGTCCCACCCTCACGGATGGCTGTGCAGGCTGTGTCCCCACAATGTCCCCAAGGTGTCCCCAATGTCCCCGAGGTGTCCCCAGTGTCCCCAAGGTGTCCCCAATGTCCCCAAGGTGTCCCACCCTCGCGGATGGCCGTGCAGGGCTGTGTCCCCAGGGTGTCCCCAAGGTGTCCCCAATGTCCCCAAGGTGTCCCCAATGTCCCCAAGGTGTCCCACCCTCGCGGATGGCCGTGCAGGGCTGTGTCCCCAAGGTGTCCCCAGGGTGTCCCCAGGATGTCCCCAATGTCCCCAATGTCCCCAATGTCCCCAAGGTGTCCCCAAGGTGTCCCCAGTGTCCCCAATGTCCCCAGGGTGTCCCCAATGTCCCCAGTGTCCCACCCTCGCGGATGGCCGTGCAGGGCTGTGTCCCCAAGGTGTCCCCAAGGTGTCCCCAATGTCCCACCCTCGCGGATGGCCGTGCAGGGCTGTGTCCCCAAGGTGTCCCCAAGGTGTCCCCAAGGTGTCCCCAATGTCCCACCCTCGCGGATGGCCGTGCAGGCTGTGTCCCCAAGGTGTCCCCAATGTCCCCAAGGTGTCCCACCCTCGCGGATGGCCGTGCAGGCTGTGTCCCCAAGGTGTCCCCAAGGTGTCCCCAAGGTGTCCCCAATGTCCCACCCTCGCGGATGGCCGTGCAGGGCGCCCCCTCCTCGTGCTCCAGGCGGATTTCCTTCAGTGCCACCAGGTTCTCGGTCAGTTTGCTGCGGCCCTTGTACACCGTGGCGTAGGTGCCCTGGGACAGAGGGGACAGAGGGGACACGTTGGGGACATCATCAGGGACATGATCAGGGACAGCAGGGACTCAGCACACTGCGGCGTACACACCCTGGGGACAGCAGGGGACAGAGGGGACACATTGGGGACATCAGGGACATCGTCAGGGGACATGGGGACAGCAGCAGGGACAGCAGGGACATTGTACACCGTGGCGTAGGTGCCCTGGGACAGAGGGGACACATTGGGGACATCATCAGGGGACACGGGGACATCAGGGACACCTGTACACCGTGGCGTAGGTGCCCTGGGACAGAGGGGACATTGGGGACATGGGGACAGAGGGGACATTGGGGACACATTGGGGACATCAGCGGGGAGAGCAGGGACATCATCAGGGACAGCATGGACACCTGTACACCGTGGCGTAGGTGCCCTGGGACAGAGGGACATTGTCAGGGAACATGGGGACAGAGGGGACATCATCAGGGACAGCAGGGACACTGTACACTGCGGCATATGTGCCCTGGGGACAGCAGGGGACATTGGGGACACGTTGGGGACATCAGCAGGGACAGCAGGGACACTGCACACCGTGGCGTAGGTGCCCTGGGGACATTGGGGACACATTGGGGACATGTTGGGGACATCAGCGGGGACAGCAGGGACACATGTACACTGTGGGGTTTGTGCCCTGGGGACAGCAGGGGACATTGGGGACACGTTGGGGACATCAGCAGGGGACATGGGGACAGAGGGGACATCATCAGGGACATCAGGGGACAGAGGGGACACAGGGACACATTGGGGACATCATCAGGGGACATGGGGACAGCAGGGACATCATCAGGGACAGCAGGGACACCTGTACACTGTGGCGTAGGTGCCCTGGGGACAGCAGGGGACATTGGGGACATGTTGGGGACACAGCGGGGACATCTGAGAGGACACAGGGACATGAAGGACACGGGGACACGGGGGGTACAGGTGACACAGAGGTGACACAGGTGACACACAGGTGGCACTCAGGTGACACAGGTGACACAGGTGACACAGAGGTGACACAGGTGACACAGAGGTGGCACTCAGGTGACACAGGTGACACACAGGTGGCACTCAGGTGACACAGGTGACACAGAGGTGACACAGGTGACACAGAGGTGGCACTCAGGTGACACAGGTGACACAGGTGACACAGAGGTGACACAGGTGACACACAGGAGGTGACACAGGTGACACAGGTGACCCAGGTGACACAGAGGTGACACAGGTGACACAGGTGACACACAGGTGACACACAGGTGACACAGGTGACACACAGGTGACACAGGTGTGACACAGAGGTGACACTCAGGTGACACACAGGTGACACAGGTGACACAGGTGACACACAGGGTGACACAGGTGACACAGGTGACACAGGTGACACAGGTGACACAGGTGACACAGGTGACACAGGTGTGACACAGGTGACACAGAGGTGACACAGGTGACACAGGTGACACAGGTGACACAGGTGACACAGGTGACACACAGGTGACACTCAGGTGACACAGGTGACACAGGTGACACACAGGTGACACAGGTGACACACAGGTGACACTCAGGTGACACAGGTGACACAGGTGACACAGGTGTGACACAGGTGACACAGGTGACACAGGTGACACAGGTGACACACAGGGTGACACAGGTGACACAGGTGACACACAGGTGACACAGGTGACACACAGGTGACCCAGGTGACACAGGTGACACACAGGTGACACAGAGGTGACACAGGTGACACAGGTGACACACAGATGACACAGGTGACACAGGTGACACACAGGAGGTGACCCAGGTGACACACAGGAGGTGACCCAGGTGACACACAGGAGGTGACACAGGTGACACAGAGGTGACACACAGGTGACACAGGTGACACAGATGACACACAGGTGACACACAGGTGACACACAGGTGACACAGGTGACACAGGTGACACAGGTGACACAGAGGTGACACAGGTGACACACAGGAGGTGACACACAGGTGACACAGGTGACACAGGTGACACACAGGTGACACAGGTGACACAGGTGACACACAGGTGACACAGGTGTGACACAGGTGACACAGGTGACACAGAGGTGTGACACAGGTGACACAGGTGACACACACAGGTGACACAGGTGACACAGGTGACACAGGTGACACACAGGTGACACACAGGTGACCCAGGTGACAGCTGCCCTCACCTCGCCCAGTTTATCCAGTTTCACGTACGTCTCCAGTTTCCCGAAGCCGATCTCCGACTGTGGGGGAGGGGCGCGGTCAGGGCGGGGCGGGGCCGGCCCCACCCCCCCCCCCCCGCTCCAAACCGGTCTGAACTGGTCTGAACTGGTCTGGACTGGTCCATCCTGGTCCATAGTGGTCCGTACTGGTCTATACTGGCCCATACTGGTCTATACTGGTCCATACAGGTCCATACTGGTCTGTACTGATCTATACTGGTCCATACTGGTCTATGCTGTCCCACACCAGCCCATACTGGTTTATACTGGCCCATACTGGCCCGCACTGGTCTATACTGGTCCATACTGGTCCATACTAGTCTGCACTGGCCCGCACCAGCCCATACTGATCTATATTGGTCCATACTGGTTTATACTGGCCCAGACTGGTCCATACTGGTCTGTACTGGTCCATACTGATCCATACTGGTTTGTATGGCCCATACTGGTTTATATTGGCCTATACTGGTTTATACTCGTTCACACTGGTCCATACTGGTCCATACTCGTCCGTTCTGGTCCATACTTATCTATACTGGTCCATACTGGTCTATGCTGGCCCACACTGGCCCATACTGGCCCATACTGGCCCATACTGGTCCGTACTGGTTTATACTGGTCTATACTGGCCCATACTGGTCTATGCTGTCCCACACTGTCCCACACTGTCCCACACCGGCCCATACTGGTCCATACTGGTCCGTACTGTTTCATACTGGTTTATATTGGCCTATACTGGCCCATACTGGTCCATACTGGTCCATACTGGCCCATACTGGTCTATGCTGTCCCACACCAGCCCACACTGGCCCATACTGGTCCATACTGGTCCATACTGGTCTATGCTGTCCCACACTGTCCCACACTGGCCCATACTGGTCCGTACTGTTTCATACTGGTTTATATTGGCCTATACTGGTCCGTACTGATCTATACTGGCCCATACTGATCTATACTGGGCCGTACTGGCCCATACTGGCCCATACTGGTCTATGCTGTCCCACACCACCCCACACTGGTTTATACTGGTCCGTACTGGTTTATACCGGTCCGTACTGGTTTATACTGGTTTATACTGGTCCGTACTGGTGCGTACCAGGGAGACGCGGCGCAGGCGGCGGCTCAGGGCCCCGGGCAGCCCCAGCGGGGCCTCGGGCAGGCGCGGGTCGGCCGGGAGGGACAAACGCTTGGTGACGTCCTGGCAGGGGACACGGGGACACGGGGCACGGCTGGCACCGGGCTCCCAGTGCTCCCAGTGACCTCCCAGTGCCCTCCCAGTTCAGCACCGGGCTCCCAGTGCTCCCAGTGCCCTCCCAGTTCAGCACCGGGCTCCCAGTGCTCCCAGTGCCCTCCCAGTGACCTCCCAGTGATCCCAGTTAGGCACCGGGCTCCCAGTGCTCCCAGTTCAGCCCAGTTCAACCCAGTTCAGCACCGGGCTCCCAGTGCTCGCAGTGCTCCCAGTTCAACCCAGTTAGGCACCGGGCTCCCAGTGCTCCCAGTTCAACCCAGTTCAACCCAGTTCAGCACCGGGCTCCCAGTGCTCCCAGTGCTCCCAGTGCTCCCAGTGCCCTCCCAGTGCTCCCAGTGACCTCCCAGTTCAACCCAGTTCAACCCAGTTAGGCACCGGGCTCCCAGTGCTCCCAGTAAGGCACAGTTCAACCCAGTTCAACCCAGTGACCTCCCAGTTCAGCACGGTGCCCTCCCAGTTCAGCACCGGGCTCCCAGTGCTCCCAGTGCCCTCCCAGTTCAACCCAGTGCTCCCAGTGCTCCCAGTGACCTCCCAGTTCAACCCAGTTCAGCCCAGTGCTCCCAGTGACCTCCCAGTTAGGCACAGTGCCCTCCCAGTGCTCCCAGTTCAACCCAGTGACCTCCCAGTTCAACCCAGTTCAGCCCAGTTCAGCCCAGTGCTCCCAGTGCTCCCCCAGTTCCTTCCCAGTGATCCCAGTTAGGCACAGGGCCCTCCCAGTGCCCTCCCAGTTCAGCACTGGGCTCCCAGTGCTCCCAGTGCTCCCAGTGCTCCCAGTGCCCTCCCAGTGCTCCCAGTTCAGCACAGTGACCTCCCAGTTCAGCACCGGGCTCCCAGTGCTCCCAGTGACCTCCCAGTGCCCTCCCAGTTCAACCCAGTGATCCCAGTGATCCCAGTGCTCCCAGTGACCTCCCAGTTCAGCCCAGTGCCCTCCCAGTTCAACCCAGTGCTCCCAGTGCTCCCAGTGCCCTCCCAGTGCTCCCAGTTAGGCACAGTGACCTCCCAGTTCAGCACAGTGCCCTCCCAGTTAGGCACAGTGCTCCCAGTGACCTCCCAGTGCTCCCAATTCAGCCCAGTTCAACCCAGTGACCTCCCAGTTCAGCACAGTGCTCCCAGTGCCCTCCCAGTCCCTCCCAGTCCCCCCCAGTCCCCTCAGTCCCTCCCAGTTTGCCCAGTCTCCCCAGTTCCCAGCCCACCTCGCCGGCGCCGTGCCGCGGGTGCTGCCGCAGCCTCACGGGTGACGCCACCTCCTCCGAGGACGTCCCCGAGGGGGGGTCGCTCTCCCCGTCCGACCCCATCCGGGCCTCGTCCCCCCCCGGCTCTGGGGGCACGGGGGGTCAGGGACCCCCGCACACCCACAATGTCCCCAAATGTCCCCCCCATGTCCCCAGTGTCACCCCCAAACCCCAGGGACCCCCGCACACCCAAAATGTCCCCAAGTGTCCCCCCAATGTCCCCAAATGTCCCAAAATGTCCCCCCAATGTCCCCAGTGTCCCCCCCAAACCCCAGGGACCCCCGCACACCCAAAATGTCCCAAATGTCCCCCCCAATGTCCCCAGTGCCCCCCCAATGTCCCCAAATGTCCCCCCCAATGTCCCCCCAGGTCCCACACCGTGTCCCCCCCCCCGCCCCCCCAATTTGGGGACACGGAGGTGACGCGGGGACAGCGCCCGGCGGGTGGCACCGGGACAGGTGGTGGCACCTGGGGGGGCACCGGGACAGGACACGGGGACAGATGGACGGACACGGGGGGGGGACAGGGACAGATGGGGAGGGGGGACACGGGGGGGGGACAGGAGGGGACCCCCGGGTCTTAAAGGGGCCGTGTCCTGCTTGGGGGGGGGCTTAAAGGGACAGGCACCCCCTTAAAGGGACAGGCACCCCAAAATGTGCCCCCCTGACAGCTTCTTAAAGGGACAGGCACCCTCTTAAAGGGACAGGCACCTCCTTAAAGGGACAGGCACCCCAAAATGTGCCCCCCCTGCCCGCTTCTTAAAGGGACAGACACCCCCTTAAAGGGACAGGCACCCTCTTAAAGGGACAGGTACCCTCTTAAAGGGACAGGCACCCCAAAATGTGCCCCCCCTGCCCACTTCTTAAAGAGACAGGCACCCCCTTAAAGGGACAGGCACCCCCTTAAAAGGACAGACATCCCCTTAAAGGGACAGGCACCCCGAAATGTCCCCCCTGCCAGCTTCTTAAAGGGACAGGCACCCCAAAATGTGCCCCCCTGCCAACTCCTTAAAGGGACAGGCACCCTCTTAAAAGGAGAAGAACCCTCTTAAAGGGACAGGCACCCCGAAATGTCCCCCCTGCCCGCTTCTTAAAGGGACAGGCACCCCCTTAAAGGGACAGGCACCCCAAAATGTGTCCCCCTGCCAGCTTCTTAAAGGGCCAGGCACCCCAAAATGTGCCCCCCTGCCCGCTTCTTAAAGGGACAGGCACCCCCTTAAAGGGACAGGCACCCCAAAATGTGTCCCCCTGCCAGCTTCTTAAAGGGCCAGGCACCCCAAAATATACCCCAATGCCAGCTTCTTAAAGGGCCAGGCACCCCCCAATCCTGCCCCCACCTCCTTAAAGGGCCAGATCCCCATTTGGGGGGGGCGGGGCTCCCCTTAAAGGGCCAGATCCCCATTTGTGGGGGCGGGGCTCCCCTTAAAGGGCCAGACCCCCATTTGGGGGGGGCGGGGCTCCCCTTAAAGGGCCAGATCCCCATTTGGGGGGGGCGGGGCTCCCCTTAAAGGGCCAGATCCCCATTGGGGGGGGGCGGGGCTCCCCTTAAAGGACCAGATCCCCATCTGAGGGGGCGGGGCTCCCCTTAAAGGGCCAGATCCCCATTTGGGGGGGGCGGGGCTCCCCTTAAAGGGCCAGATCCCCATTTGGGGGGCGGGGCTCCCCTTAAAGGGCCAGATCCCCATTTGGGGGGGCGGGGCTCCCCTTAAAGGGCCAGACCCCCATTTGGGGGGGGGCGGGGACCCCCTTAAAGGGCCAGATCCCCATTTGGGGGGGGGGCTCCCCTTAAAGGGCCAGATCCCCATTTTGGGGGGCGGGGCTCCCCTTAAAGGGCCGGATCCCCATTTTGGGGGGCGGGGATCCCCTTAAAGGGCCAGATCCCCATTTGGGGGGGGCGGGGCTCCCCTTAAAGGGCCAGATCCCCATTTGGGGGGGCGGGGCTCCCCTTAAAGGGCCAGATCCCCACTTAGGGGGGCGGGGCTCCCCTTAAAGGGCCAGACCCCCATTTTGGGGGGGGCGGGGCTCCCCTTAAAGGACCAGATCCCCACTTGGGGGGGCGGGGCTCCCCTTAAAGGGCCAGATCCCCATTTGGGGGGGCGGGGCTCCCCTTAAAGGGCCAGATCCCCACTTGGGGGGGGCGGGGCTCCCCTTAAAGGGCCAGATCCCCATTTGGGGGGGCGGGGCTCCCCTTAAAGGGCCAGATCCCCATTTCGGGGGGGGGCGGGGCCCCCCTTAAAGGGCCAGATCCCCATTTTGGGGGGGGCGGGGCTCCCCTTAAAGGGCCAGATCCCCATTTGGGGGGGCGGGGCTCCCCTTAAAGGGCCAGATCCCCATTTGGGGGGGCGGGGCTCCCCTTAAAGGGCCAGATCCCCATTTGGGGGGGGCGGGGCTCCCCTTAAAGGGCCAGATCCCCATTTGGGGGGGGCGGGGCTCCCCTTAAAGGGCCAGATCCCCATTTGGGGGGGCGGGGCTCCCCTTAAAGGGCCAGATCCCCATTTGGGGGGGGCGGGGCTCCCCTTAAAGGGCCAGATCCCCATTTGGGGGGGGCGGGGCTCCCCTTAAAGGGCCAGATCCCCACTTGGGGGGGGCGGGGCTCCCCTTAAAGGGCCAGCACTCACCGCTGTCGCTGCCGTCGCGGGGGTCCCCCAGGCCCTTGTCGGGGGCGCGGCCGCCCCGCAGCGTCATGGAGAGCTGCCGCTTGATCTTCTTCATGCGGTCCATGGCCACCTGCGGGCACAGCGGGCACGGCTGGGCACACCTGGGCACACCTGGGCATGGCCTGAACACCTGGGCACAGCTGGATTTCCCCTGAACACCTGGGCACAGCTGGGCACAGCTGGGCCTGCCCAGCACACCTGGATTTCCCCTGAACACCTGGCACCCACCCTGCACACCTGGGCACACCTGGGCACCGCTGGGCATAGCCTGAACACCTGGGCACGGCCTGAACACCTGGGCACAGCTGGGCACGGCTGGGCACGGCTGGGCACGGCTGGGCACAGCCTGAACACCTGGGCACAGCTGGGCACAGCTGGATTTCCCCTGAACACCTGGCACCCCCCCTGAACACCTGGGCACACCTGGGCACCGCTGGGCATAGACTGAACACCTGGGCACAGCTGGGCCTGCCCAGCACACCTGGATTTCCCCTGAACACCTGGCACCCACCCTGCACACCGGGGCACACCTGGGCACCCCTGGGCACCCCTGGGCACCCCTGGGCACACCTGGGCACACCTGGGCACAGCCTGACCACAGCTGGGCATAGACTGAACACCTGGGCACAGCTGGGCACGGCTGGGCATAGACTGAACGCCTGGGCACAGCTGGGCACAGCCGGGTACACCTGGGCACAGCTGGGCATGGCCTGAACACCCGGGCACACCTGGGCACAGCCTGAACACCTGGGCACAGCTGGGCATGGCTGGGCACGGCGGGGCATAGCCTGAACACCTGGGCACAGCTGGGCACAGCTGGGCACGGCTGGGCATAACCTGAACACCTGGGCACAGCTGGGCCTGCCCAGCACACCTGGATTTCCCCTGAACACCCGGGCACAGCTGGGCACAGCTGGGCACCCCTGGGCACCCCTGGGCACACCTGGATTGACCCTGAACACCTGGCACCCCCCCTGAACACCTGGGCACACCTGGGCACCCCTGGGCACACCTGGGCACACCGGGGCATCCCGGGCACCCCTGGGCACCCCTGGGCACCCACCCTGCACACCGGGGCACACCTGGGCACACCGGGGCACCCCTGGGCACACCTGGGCACACCTGGAGCTAACCTGCACACCGGGACACACCGGGGCACCCCCTCACACCGGGGCACACCTGGGCACACCCGGGCACACCTGGGCACCCCTGGGCACCCCTGGGCACACCCGGGGCACCCCCTCACACCGGGGCATCCTGGGCACACCTGGGCACACCTGGGCACAGCTGGGCACCCCCGGCTCCTCCCACCCCCCTCCTTCCCACCCTCCCCCCCCGTTCCCCCCTCACCCCGGGAGGGGCGTGGCCTCCCCCCCCCCCCCCCCCCGCTGCCCTCACAGCGGCCGCGGCCCCGCGGAGGAATCCCGCGGAGGGATCCCGGGGGTGCTCCCGCTCGTTCCCGGGGGTGGTTCCCGTTACCGGCTCAGCGGCGCGGAGCCTCCCAGAAATCCTCGGCCATGGCGGGGCCGGGCCCGACCCCGCGGGCGGCTCCGGTGGGGCCGGGCCGGGCCGGGCCGGGCCGGGCCGGGCGGGAGCGGCGGCGGCGGCGGCGGCGGCGCAAGATGGCGGCGGGGGCGGGGCGGCGGTGACGTCAGCGCGAGGGGCGGGGCGATGCGCTGGGGGCGTGGCTAGAGTGGGGTGACGTCAGCGCGAGGGGCGGGGCGATGCGCTGGGGGCGTGGCTAAGAGCGGGGTGACGTCAGCGCAAAGGGCGGGAAAGGAGCGGTGGAAAAGGGGCGGGGCTTGTGAGGACACGCCCACTTTGGGACCCTGCTGACCCCCCCAATTAACTCATTAATTACTCCAGGGTTGCTCCCGGCTCCCTCCTGTGTGCCCCACGTTCCCTGCTCAGCTTTACACACAGGAGTAAAAACTCTGATTTACTCCAGATTTACACACAGGAGTAAAAACTCTGATTTACTCCGGCTTTACACACAGGTGTAAAAACTCTGATTTACTCCGGCTTTACACACAGGTTTAAAAACTCTGATTTACTCCAGCTTTACACACACGTCACTCCCAGAAAATATAAACTCTGATTTACTCCCGCTTTGCACACAGGAGTAAAAACTCTGATTTACTCCAGTTTTACACACAGGAGTAAAACTCTGATTTACTTCCCAGAAAATATAAACTCTGATTTACTCCTGTTTTACACACAGGTTTAAAAACTCTGATTTACTCCAGTTTTACACACAGGAGTAAAACTCTGATTTACTCCAGTTTTACACACAGGAGTAAAAACTCTGATTTACTCCAGCTTTACACACGGGTGTAAAAACTCCGATTTATTCCAGCTTTACACACAGGAGTAAAAACTCTGATTTACTCCCACTTTACACACAGGTGTAAAAACTCTGATTTATTCATGTTTTACACACACGTCACTCCCAGAAAATATAAACTCTGATTTACTCCAGCTTTACACACAGGTGTAAAAACTCTGATTTACTCCGGCTTTACACAAACGTCACTCACAGAAAATATAAACTCTGATTTACTCCAACTTTACACACAGGAGTAAAAACTCTACTTTATTCCAGCTTTACACACACAGGTCACTCCCACGGGTAAAAACTCTGATTTACTCGTGTTTTACACACACATTACTCCATGGCATAAAACCCCTGCTCTACGCTGGGTTAACACACAGGTTACTCCACGGTGTAAAACTCCATTCTATTTCTGTTTTGCACACAATTCACCCCCACGTGTAAAAATTCATTTTTACTCATATTTTACATACACGTATGTATAAAAAACTCCATTTTATTCCGGCTTTACACACAGGTTACTCCCAGGTGAAAAAATTCCTTTTTACTCATATTTTACACACGTGTATGTATAAAAAACTCCATTTTATTCCAGCATTACACAGAGGTTACTCCCAGGTGTAAAAAACTCCATTTTATTCCAGCTTTACACACACGTTACTCCCGGTTGTAACACTCCGATTTACTCCAGGTGTCCCAAGGGGTCAGGGGTCAGGGGTCAGAGGTCACGGGGGGCTCCTGCAGCCCCTGCAGCTCCCGCAGGCCCTGGGGGGGGAGGGGCAGAGCGTGGGAGGGGGCGTGGCCAGCCTTGAGGGGGCGTGGCCCGCCTGAGGGGGCGTGGCCCGCCGGGAGGGGCGTGGCCAGGTGAGGGGGCGTGGCCAGGTGAGAGGGCGGGGTTACCTCCAGCACCAGGCGGATGTGGGCGCGGATCTTGGCGCCGTCGCGCGTCAGCGATTCGCTGAGCCTGCGGGGGGCGGGGCTTAGGTGGGTGTGGCCCGATGATTTGCATGACAAAGCCACGCCCCTTTTGTCATTAGGGTGGGGTGCGCCTTCCTTTTATGGTGTGGGCGTGGTGGGCGTGGCATGAGGGAGGAAACGCCTTTTTTGGTGTGGGTGTGGCCAAAGGGGGCGTGGTTTTCCCACCTGGAGCCGCCTGTGAGCACAGGTGCGCGCAAAGGGGCGTGGCCTAAGTGGGTGTGGTCCAAAACGGGCGTGGCCTAAGTGGGTGTGGTCCAAAAGGGGCGTGGACACCTCCCATCCCAAATACAGCAGGATTGGGGCGTGGCACTGGGGCGTGGCACTGGGGTGGGCGTGGTATTGGGATGGGCGTGGCACTGGGATGGGCGTGGCACTGGGATGGGCGTGGCACTGGGGCGTGGCACTGGGATGGGCGTGGCACTGGGATGGGCGTGGCACTGGGATGGGCGTGGCACTGGGGCGTGGCACTGGGGTGGGCGTGGTATTGGGATGGGCGTGGCACTGGGATGGGCGTGGCACTGGGATGGGCGTGGCACTGGGGCGTGGCACTGGGATGGGCGTGGCTCCCCAATTGGGCGTTACCTCGATGGGTGTGGCCTCAACAAAGGGGCGTGGCCAAGGCAGAATGACCAATGGCGCGCTCAGTGTTTGTGGGTGTGGTCAGGGCGTGGCAGGGGGCGTGGCCAAGGCAGAATGACCAATGGCGTGCTCAGGGTTTGTGGGCGTGGTCAGGGCGTGGCAGGGGCGTGGCAGGGGGGCGTGGCCAAGGCAGAATGACCAATGGCGCGCTCAGGGTTTGTGGGCGTGGTCAGGGCGTGGCATGGGCGTGGCCAGGGGGCGTGGCCAAGGCAGAATGACCAATGGCGCGCTCAGGGTTTGTGGGTGTGGTCAGGGCGTGGCAGGGGCGTGACGGGGGCGTGGCAGGGGGGGCGTGGCCAAGGCAGAATGACCAACGGCGCGCTCAGGGTCTGTGGGCGTGGTCAGGGCGTGGCCAGGGCGTGGTGTGGGCGTGGCCAAGGCAGAATGACCAATGGCGCGCTCAGGGTTTGTGGGTGTGGTCGGGGCGTGGCAGGGGCGTGGCAGGGGGCGTGGCAGGGGGCGTGGCCAAGCCAGAATGACCAATGGCACGCTCAGGGTTTGTGGGCGTGGTCAGGGCATGGCAGGGGCGTGGCAGGGGGCATGACAGGGGGGCGTGGCCAAGTCAGAATGACCAATGGCGCGCTCAGGGTTTGTGGGCGTGGTCAGGGCGTGGCAGGGGCGCGGCAGGGGGGGCGTGGCCAAGGCAGAATGACCAATGGCGTGCTCAGGGTTTGTGGGCGTGGTCAGGGCGTGGTCAGGGCGTGGCAGGGGGGGCGTGGCCAAGGCAGAATGACCAATGGCGTGCTCAGGGTTTGTGGGCGTGGTCGGGGCGTGGCAGGGGCGTGGCCAAAGCAGACTGACCAATGGCATGCTCAGGGTTTGTGGGCGTGGTCAGGGCGTGGCAGGGGCGTGGCAGGGGGGCGTGGCCAAGGCAGAATGACCAATGGCGTGCTCAGGGTTTGTGGGCGTGGTCAGGGCGTGGTCAGGGCGTGGCAGGGGCGTGGCTCCCCAATTGGGGCGTGACCTCGATGGGTGTGGTCTCAACAAAGGGGCGTGGCCAAGGCAGAATGACCAATGGCGCGCTCAGGGTTGGTGGGCGTGGTCAGGGCGTGGTAGGGGCGTGGCGGGGGCGTGGCAGGGGCGTGGCAGGGGGCGTGGCCAGGCCGTCTCACCTCTGCAGGAGCGAACTGCGGCGCTCCAGGTGCCGAAGGGCCTCGGGCAGCGTCAGCTCCGCGAAGAATCCGAACCCCAAAGCCACGAAAACGCGCCGGGGGTCCGGGCTGGGGGCAGAAAAGGGGTCTGGGGGGTGCCCCGAGGGGTTTTGGGGGGTCCCAGGGGTGGGGGAGGTTCAGGGGAATCGAATTTTGGGGTTTTTGGGGAGGGTTTGGGATCTCAAAGGGAATTTCGGGGGGAGTTGGGAGTTTTCCTAAAAGGGGTCCCAAAAGTGCCCCAATTGGGTCTGGGGAGTTCTGGGGGGACTCAGCGGAGTTTTGGGGTTCCTGAAGTGGTTTTTGGGGGTCGGAGCCAGTTTTTGGGGGTCTGAGATGGTTTTTGAGGGTCCGAGACATTTTTTGGGGGCTCTTTGACGATTTTTGTGTCTGAGGAGGTTTTTGGGCCATCGGAGGAAGTTTTTGGAGGGTCTGAGGAGGTCTTTTGGGGGCCTGAGGAGGTTTTTGGAAGGTCTGAGGGGGTTTTCGGGGGGTCTGAGGACATTTTTGGGGGGTCTGAGGAGGTTTTTGGGGGCCTGAGGAGGTTTTTGGAAGGTCTGAGGGGGTTTTCAGGGGGTCTGAGGACATTTTTGGGGGGTCTGAGGAGGTTTTTGGGGTTCTGAGATGGTTTTTGAGGGTCTGAGACATTTTTTGGGGGCTCTTTGACGATTTTTGTGTCTGAGGAGATTTTTGGGGGGTCTGAAGAGATTTTTGGGGGGTCTGAGGAGGTTTTTGGGGGGCCTGAGGAGGTTTTTGGAAGGTCTGAGGAGGTTTTCAGGGGGTCTGACGAGATTTTTGGGGGGTCTGAGGAGGTTTTTGGGGGGTCTGAGGAGGTTTTTGGGGGGACTGAGGAGGTTTTTGGAAGGTCTGAGGGGGTTTTCAGGGGGTCTGAAGAGGTTTTTGGGGGGTCTGAGGAGGTTTTTGGGGGGTCTGAAGAGATTTTTGGGGGGTCTGAAGTGATTTTTGGGGGGTCTGAGGAGATTTTTGGGGGGTCTGAAAAGATTTTTGGGGCACCAGCCCCACTCACACTTCCGCACTGACGAAGAAATTGCAGCCGAGATCCACCTGAGTGTGCAGGGGGGCGTCGACGTCCTGGGGACCCCAAAACCCCCCGAGACCCCCGGGGTCACACAGAGAGCCCCAAACACCCCCAGGGACCCCCAAACACCCCCAGGGACCCCCAAACACCCCCAAGGACCCCCAAACACCCCCAGGGACCCCAAATCTCAGCACCCAAACACCCCCAGAGAACCCCAAACAACCCAGGCCCCCCAAATCCCCCCAGACACCCCCTGGGGTCACACTGAGCGCCCCAAACACCCCCGGGGACCCCAAATCCCAACCCACAAGTACCCCTAGAACCCCGCTAATCCCCCCAAATCCCTTTCACAAGACCCCCAATTCCCCCCAAATCCCCCCACCTCTCCTCAAAATCCCCCAAATCCCCTCCAAGACCCCCAATTCACCCCAAAACCCCCCACGAGACTCCCAGAAACCCCCCCCCCACCCTCCAAAACCCCTCTGGAAAACACCCCCCGTACCCCCCCAAAACCCCTTCTGAGCCCCCCAAATTCCCCCTCAGGCCCCTCCCGAGCCCCGCCCACCTGGCCCCGCCCCGGCCACGCCCCCCGCGCACCTGGAGGCGGGAGAGGGCGGAGCGGAGCTGCAGCACCTGAGCCTGCTGCTCGAACACGGCGTCGCGCTGTTCCTGCACCCGCCTGCGGGGGGCGCTGCTCAGGGGGCGTGGCCACCAAAATGGGCGTGGCCACGGCGCGAGAGGGCGTGGCCACGACACGCGGGTTTTTATGAATGAGCGGGGTTGGGTTTAAGGGGCGTGGCCTGCGGTTCAGTGGGCGTGGCCACTGTTCTGAGGGCTGAGGGGGCGTGGCCTACGGCTCAGTGGGCGTGGCCACAGCCCCGTTATGAGGGCTAAAGCGGAGTGGGCGTGGCCTGCGGCTCAGTGGGCGTGGCCACGGCCCCTTTATGAGGGCTGAGGCGGAGGGGGCGTGGCCTGTGCATCAGTGGGCGTGGCCACAGCTCCGTTATGAGGGCTGAGGCAAAGGGGGCGTGGCCTGTGGCTCAGTGGGCGTGGCCACAGCCCCGTTATGAGGGCTATGCGGGGAGGGGGCGTGGCCTGCGGCTCAGTGGGCGTGGCCAACGCGCCGTTCTGAGGGCTAAAGCGGAGGGGGCGTGGCCTAAGGCTCAGTGGGCGTGGCCACAGCGCCGTTCTGAGGGCTGAGTCGTGGCCGCGCTGTCGCGATGTCGCGGTCTCGGTCGCGATATGACGTCTCCCACCTGAGGTCTCGCTGCAGGACGTCGCTGACGAACGCCTCGTAGCGCTGCGCCTTCTCCGCCGCCGCCATGCTGCCTCTGACGTCATCGCCGGAACTGCGTCATGGCCGCGCCGCCGCGTTCGGGCGCCGCCTGGCGGGCGGGAGGACCCGGGCTCCGCCCCTATCGCGACATGGCCGCCGCTCTATCGGCGACAGAACAGCCGGAACAACGCGGCCTGTGCCCCCCCCCAGCCCGCACCTGCCCCAGCTGTGCCCAGGTGTCCCCAGGTGTCCCCAGGTGTGCCCAGCTGTGCCCAGGTGTGTCTCAGGTGTGCCCAAGTGTGCCCAGGTGTGTCTCAGGTATGTCCCAGCTGTCCCCAGGTGTCCCCAGGTGTCCCCAGGTGTGCCCAGGTGTGCCCAGCTGTGCCCAGCTGTGCCCAGCTGTGTCTCAGGTATGCCCCAGCTGTCCCCAGGTGTCCCCAGGTGAGTCCCAGGTGTGCCCAGGTGTGTCTCAGGTATGTTCCAGCTGTCCCCAGGTGTCCCCAGGTGAGTCCCAAGTGTGCCCCAGGTGTGCCCAGCACTCCCCAGGTGTCCCTGATTGTCCCCAGATGTGCCTGGGTACCCCCAGGTGTGTCCAGGTGTGCCCCAGCTGTGCCCTCAGGCACCCCCAGGTGTGCCCGAGTGGCCCCAGGTGTGCCCCAGGTGTGCCCAGCTGTGCCCAGGTGTGTCTCAGGTATGTCCCAGCTGTGCCCAGGTGTCCCCAGGTGAATCCCAAGTGTGCCCCAGGTGTGCCCGAGTGGCCCCAGGTGTGCCCAGGTGTGCCCCAGGTGTGTCTCAGGTATGTCCCAGCTGTGCCCAGGTGTGTCCAGGTGTGCCCAGGTGTGCCCAAGTACCCCCAGCTGTGCCCAGGTGTGCCCCAGATGTGCCCCAGGTATGCCCCAGGTGTGCCCCAGGTGTGCCCAGGTGTGCCCAGGTGTGCCCAGGTATGCCCAGGTGTGCCCAGGTGTGCCCAGCTGTGCCCCAGGTGTGCCCAGGTGTGTCCCAAGTGTGCCCCAGCTGTCCCCAGGTGTCCCTAGGTGAGTCCCAGCTGTGCCCAGGTGTGCCCAGGTGTCCCCAGGTGTCCCCAGGTGTCCCCAGGTGTGCCCAGCTGTGCCCAGGTGAGTCCCAGGTGTGCCCCTGGTGTGCCCCAGCTGTACCGAGCTGTCCCCAGGTACCCCCAGGTGTGCCCAGGTGTGTCCAGGTGTGCCCCAGCTGTCCCCAGGTGTGCCCCACGTGTGCCTGGGTATCTCCAGGTGTGCCCAGGTGAACCCCAAGTGTGTCCAGATGTGCCCCGGTGTCCTCAGGTGAGTCCCAGGTGTGTCCCAGCTGTGCCCAGGTGTGTCTCAGGTATGTCCCAGCTATCCCCAGGTGTCCCCAGGTGTGCCCAGCACTCCCCAGGTGTCCCTGATTGTCCCCAGATGTGCCTGGGTACCCCCAGGTGCGTCCAGGTGTGCCCCAGCTGTGCCCTCAGGCACTCCCAGGTGTGCCCGAGTGGCCCCAGGTGTGCCCCAGCTGTGCCCAGCTGTGCCCAGGTGTGTCTCAGGTATGTCCCAGCTGTCCCCAGCTGTCCCCAGGTGAGTCCCAAGTGTGCCCCAGGTGTGCCCGAGTGGCCCCAGGTGTGCCCAGGTGTGCCCCAGGTGTGCCCAGGTGTGCCCAGGTGTGTCCCAGCTGTGCCCCAGCTGTGCCCAGGTGTGCCCCAGGTGTGCCCAGGTGTCCCCCAGGTGTGCCCAGGTGTGTCCAGGTGTGTCCAGGTGCATCCAGGTGTGCCCCAGGTATGCCCAGCTGTGCCCCAGCTGTGCCCAGGTGTGCTCAGGTGTGCCCACGTGTGCCCCAGCTGTGCCCAGGTGTGCCCAGGTGTGCCCCAGGTACCCCCAGGTGTGCCCAGCTGTGCCCAGGTGTGCCCCAGGTGCCTCCCCCCCACTCCCCCCCCCAAATTTTGGGTCCCCCAGGCCCCGCCCCCCATCAGAACCACCCATCAGCAGCTCAGGGATTTTATTGGCCCCGCCCACACGGGCGAAAGGGGCGGGGCTAAGCAGGGTGTGGCTGGAGGGGGCGTGGCCAAGCGGGGGGCGGGGCTTACACACTCACGAGCGCAGGCGGAGAGACCCCCCCAAAATTTGGGGGGTGGGGGGGGGAGAAAGGGGTTTGGCAAGCACAGAACGAGGGGGGGAGGGGATCCCCGGGGGGATTTTGGGGGTCCTGGGGGGATTTTGGGGACCCCAGGGTGGATTTTGGGGACCCCAGGGTGGATTTTTGGGGACCCCAGGGTGGATTTTGAGGACCCCAGGGTGGATTTGGGGACCCCAGGGTGGATTTGGGGTGTCCTGGGGAGATTTTGGGGACCCCAGGGTAGATTTTGGGGGTCCTGGGGTGATTTTGGGGATCCCCAGGGGGATTTTGGGGGTCCTGGGGTGATTTTGGGGATCCCCAGGGGGATTTTGGGGGTCCTGGGGGGATTTTGGGGATTCCTGGGGTGATTTTGGGGACCCCTGGGTGGATTTTGGGGACCCCAGGGTAGATTTTGGGGACCCCAGGGTAGATTTTGGGGGGTCCTGGGGGGATTTTGAGGACCCCAGGGTAGATTTTGGGGATTCCTGGGGAGATTTTGGGGACCCCAGGGTGGATTTTGGAGGGTCCTGGGGAGATTTTGGGGACCCCAGGGTGGATTTTGGGGACCCCAGGGTGGATTTTCGGGATTCCTGGGGTGATTTTGGGGACCCCAGGGTGGATTTTGGGGGGTCCTGGGGTGATTTGGGGACCCCAGGGTGGATTTTGGGGACCCCAGGGTGGATTTTGGGGGATCCTGGGGGGATTTTGGGGACCCCAGGGTGGATTTTGGGGACCCCAGGGTGGATTTTGGGGGGTCCTGGGGGTATTTTGGGGACCCCACGGTGGATTTTGGGGACCCCAGGGTGGATTTTGGGGCTCCTGGGGTGATTTTGGGGACCCCAGGGTGGATTTTGGGGACCCTAGGGTAGATTTTGGGGGACCCCAGGGTGGATTTTGGGGACCCCAGGGTGGATTTTGGGGGATCCCCAGAGAGATTCTGGGGGGTCCTGGGGTGATTTTGGGGACCCCAGGGTGATTTTTGGGGACCCCAGGGTGATTTTGGGGGTCCTGGCGGGATTTTGGGGGTCCTGGGGGGATTTTGGGGATCCCAGGGTGGATTTTGGGGATTCCTGGGTGGATTTTGGGGACCCCAGGGTGGATTTTGGGGACCCCAGGGTGGATTTTGGGGATTTCTGGGGTCATTTTGGGGACCCCAGGGTGGATTTTGGGGGGTCCTGGGGAGATTTTGGGGACCCCAGGGTAGATTTTGGGGACCTCAGGGTGGATTTTGGGGATTCCTGGGGTGATTTTGGGGACCCCAGGGTAGATTTTGGGGGGTCCTGGAGAGATTTTGGGGACCCCAGGGTGGATTTTGGGGATTCCTGGCGTGATTTTGGGGACCCCAGGGTGGATTTTGGGGGCCCCAGGGTGGATTTTGGGGACCCCAGGGTGGATTTTGGGGATTCCTGGCGTGATTTTGGGGACCCCAGGGTGGATTTTGGGGACCCCAGGGTGGATTTTGGGGATTCCTGGCGTGATTTTGGGGACCCCAGGGTGGATTTTGGGGGCCCCAGGGTGGATTTTGGGGACCCCAGGGTGGATTTTGGGGATTCCTGGCGTGATTTTGGGGACCCCAGGGTGGATTTTGGGGACCCCAGGGTGGATTTTGGGGATTCCTGGCGTGATTTTGGGGACCCCAGGGTGGATTTTGGGGACCCCAGGGTGGATTTTGGGGACCCCAGGGTGGATTTTGGGGACCCCAGGGTGGATTTTGGGGATTCCTGGGGTGATTTTTGGGTCCTGAAGGTATTTTTTAGGTCCCCCTGGGTATTTTTGGGTTCCCCCCGGGGTATTTTTGGGGTTCCCGCGGGTATTTTTGGGGTCCCCGTGGGTATTTTTGGTGCCCCCGGGGTATTTTTGGGGGTCCCCCCGGGTATTTTTGGGGTCCCTGTGGGTATTTTTTAGGTCCCCGCGTGTATTTTTGGGGTCCCCGTGGGTATTTTTGGGGTCCCCGTGGGTGTTTTTGGGGTCCCCCCGGTGGGATTTTTGGGGTCCCCGTGGGTATTTTTGGGGTCCCCCGGGTGGGATTTTTGGGGTCCCCGTGGGTATTTTGGGGTCCCCCCGGGTATTTCTGGGGTCCCCGGGGGTATTTTTGGGGTGCCCGGGGTGGGATTTTTGGGTCCTGAAGGTATTTTTTAGGTCCCCCCGGGTATTTTTGGGGTCCCCGTGGGTATTTTTGGGGTGCCCAGGGTGGGATTTTGGGGTCCCCCCGGGTATTTTTTGTTTCCCCCCGGGGTATTTTTGGGTTCCCCCCGGGTATTTTTGGTGCCCCCGGGGTATTTTTGGGGTGCCTGGCGGGTATTTTTGGGGTGCCCCGGGTGGGATTTTTGGGTCCTGAAGGTATTTTTGGGGTCCCCGTGGATATTTTTGGTACCCCCGTGGGTATTTTTAGGTCCCCCGGGGTGGGATTTTTGGGGTCCCCGCGGGTATTTTTGGGGTGCCCGGGGTGGGATTTTTGGGTCCTGAAGGTATTTTTTGTTTCCCCCCGGGTATTTTTGGTGCCCCCGGGGTATTTTTGGGGTCCCCCCGGGTATTTCCGGGGTCCCCCCGGGGTATTTTTGGGGTGCCCGTGGGTGTTTTTGGGGTCCCCGCGGGTATTTTTGGGGTCCCCCCGGGTATTTTTGGGGTCCCCATGGGTATTTTTGGGGTCCCCCCGTGGGTATTTTTGGGGTCCCCGCGGGTATTTTTGGGGTCCCCCCGGGTATTTTTGGGGTCCCCATGGGTATTTTTGGGGTGCCCGGGGTGGGATTTTTGGGTCCTGAAGGTATTTTTTAGGTCCCCCCGGGTATTTTTGGGGTCCCCGTGGGTATTTTTGGGGTGCCCAGGGTGGGATTTTGGGGTCCCCCCGGGTATTTTTTGTTTCCCCCCGGGGTATTTTTGGGTTCCCCCCGGTATTTTTGGGGTCCCACGGGTATTTCTGGGGTCCCCGCGGGTATTTCTGGGGCCCCCGTGGGTATTTTTGGGGTCCCCCGGGTATTTTTGGGGTCCCCGTGGGTATTTTTTGTTTCCCCCCGGGTATTTTTGGTGCCCCCGGGGTATTTTTGTTTCCCCCCGGGTATTTCTGGGGTCCCCCGGGGTATTTTTGGTGCCCCCGCGGGTATTTTTGGGGTCCCCGCGGGTATTTTTGGGGTCCCCCGGGTATTTTTGGGGTCCCTGTGGGTATTTTTTGTTTCCCCCCTGGGTATTTTTGGGGTCCCCGCGGGTATTTTTGGGGTCCCCGTGGGTATTTTTGGGGTCCCCCCGGGTATTTTTGGGATCCCCGTGGGTATTTTTGGGGTCCCCCCGGGTATTTCTGGGGTCCCTGTGGGTATTTTTGGGGTCCCCGTGGGGATTTTTGGGTCCTGAAGGTATTTTTGGGGTCCCCGTGGGTATTTTTGGGGTCCCCCGGGTGTTTTTGGGGTCCCCCCCGGGTGGGATTTTTGGGGTCCCTGTGGGTATTTCTGGGATCCCCCCGGGTATTTTTGGTGCCCCCCGGGTATTTTTGGGGTGCCCGTGGGTATTTTTGGGGTCCCCCGGGTGGGATTTTTGGGGTCCTGAAGGTATTTTTTGTTTCCCCCCGGGTATTTCTGGGGTGCCCGGGGGTAATTTTGGGGTCCCCGGGGTATTTTTGGGGTCCCCGCGGGTATTTTTTGTTTCCCCCCGGGTATTTTTGGGGTCCCCGTGGGTATTTCTGGGGTCCCCTGGGGTATTTTTGGGGTCCCCCGGGTGGGATTTTTGGGTCCTGAAGGTATTTTTTGTTTCCCCCCGGGTATTTTTTGGGGTCCCCTGGGTGGGATTTTTGGGTCCCGAAGGTATTTCTGGGGTCCCCGGGGGTATTTTTGGGGTGCCCGGGGATATTTTTGGGTCCTGAAGGTATTTTTGGGGTTCCCGGGGGTATTTTTGGGGTCCCCCGCGGGTATTTTTGGGGTCCCCGCGGGTATTTTTGGGGTCCCCCCGGGGTATTTTTTGTTTCCCCCCGGATATTTTTGGGGTCCCCCCGGATATTTTTGGGGTCCCCGCGGGTATTTTTGGGGTCCCCCGCGGGTTTTTGGGGTCACTCGAAGAGGCTGGCGAAGCTCTGCCGCAGCGCCCGGAGGCTCTCGGGGGGGCCCTGCTCGGGGGCGGGGCTGCGGAATTTGGGGGTTCAGGGGGGCCCGGGGGGGGCGGGGCCTCGCCCCTCCCCCCCCTTAAGCCCCTCCCACTTACCTGGGGGGAGGGGCCCCGCCCGGTTTGGGGGCCAGCGGCGGTTTGGGGGCGATGGGCGGGGCCTGGGGGCGGGGCTGGCGGGTGGTGGGCGGGGCTTGTGGGCCCGGGGGGCGGGGCTGAGGGGAGGTGGGCGGGGCTTGTGGACGGGGCTGGGGCACGGAGGGCGAGCGCTGGAGGCGGGGCTGGGGGGAGGTGGGCGGGGCCTGTGGGCCAGGGGGGCGGGGCTGGGGGGAGGTGGGCGGGGCTTGCGGGCGGGGCTGGGGTGATGTCACACCTTGTGGGCGTGGCTGAGGGGCAGAGGTGGGCGGGGCTTGCGGGCGGGGCTGGGGTGATGTCACGCCTTGTGGGCGTGGCT
Source organism: Taeniopygia guttata (assembly GCF_048771995.1). Lineage (NCBI taxonomy): Eukaryota > Metazoa > Chordata > Aves > Passeriformes > Estrildidae > Taeniopygia > Taeniopygia guttata. Next base: position 688,132 of record NC_133056.1, read on the forward strand.
GAGGGGCAGAGGTGGGCGGGGCTTGCGGGCGTGGCTGCAAAGTGGGTGGGGCTTGTGGGCGTGGCTGATGGGGCGTGGCCGGGCCTGGTGGGCGTGGCTGGGCAGTGGGCGGGGCTTGAGGGCGGGGTGTGGCCGTGGGCGAGGTCTGTGGGCGTGGCTGTTGGGAGGTGGGCGGGGCTTGTGGGCGGGGCTGAGGGCTGGGTGGGCGTGGCTGTGAGGTGGGCGTGGCCTGTGGGTGTGGCTGTTGGGAGCTGGGCGGGGTTTGTGGGCGTGGCTGGGCGGGGCTGGGCGGGGTCTGTGGGCGTGGCTGGGGCGTGGCCGCCGGGCTTTGGGGGCGGGGCTGGGCGGGGCCTCGCGGTTGGGCGGGGCCGGGCTGGGCGGGGCGTGGCGAAGCTCCTCCCATTTGTGGGCGTGGCTGCCCCTGCGGTTGTGGGCGGGGCTGGGCGGGGCCGGACGGAGGCGGCGCACCTGGAGGGAGGAGCAACACCTGAGGGGGCGGGGCTTGAGGCAGGTAACGCCCCAATTTGGGGCCAAATCCGCCAAATTTGGGGCATGGCAGCCATGAAGTGATGGGGGCGGATTTGGGGCGTCCAAAATTTGGGGATCCCCAAAATTTGCATGTCCGGAATAATTTTTAGGAATTATTTTAATTTTTAGGATTCCGGCCAAACCTGTGGAGGATTTTTGGGGAATTTCCGATTTTCCCGAGCGCCTTTTTAGGGAAAATTTCCACATTTTGAGCAAAAGCAAATCCCTAAAATTTTAGGACATAAACCCCCAAATTCTGGATTTTTGACAGGATTTTCTGGGGTGGGGGAGGGGAAGGAAGCCCCGCCCCTTTTTTGGGGGTCAGGGGTCACTCACCCTGGGGTTGGGGTCTCTGCTGGGGGGGGGTCCCCGGCCGGGGGGTCCCGGATGTCGCCGTCACCTGCAGGAAGGGGGGCGGGGCTCAATTTTGGGGGCACCTGGAGGGGGGTGGGGGTGGGGGGAGGGGCGTTACCTGTGGGCGTGGCCGGGCGGGGGAGGGGCTGCGGGGGCGGGGCAGCTCCTCCCTCATCCGCTCCAGGACCAGCTCCACGATCTGCGCCTGATCCTCGGCCGCGCCCGGGCCCAGCAGCGGCAGCCACGAGCCCAACACCTGCGGGGGCACAGGTGGGTGGGGCTCAGGTGTGCCCCAGGTGTACTCCAGGTGTGCCCCACGTGTGCCCCAGGTGCCCAAAGTGTGACCCAGGTGTGCCCCAGGTGCCCAAATTGTGACCCAGGTGTGCCCCAGGTGCCCAAAGTGTGCCCCAGGTGTGCCCCAGGTGTGCCCCAGGTGTGCCCCAGGTGTGCCCAAAGTGTGCCCCAGGTGTGCCCCAGGTGCCCAAAGTGTGACCCAGGTGTGCCCCAGGTGGCCCCAGGTGCCCAAATTGTGACCCAGGTGTCTTCCAGGTGTGCCCCAGGTGTGCCCCAGGTGTGCCCCAGGTGCCCAAAGTGTGACCCAGGTGTGCCCCAAGTGTGACCCAGGTGCCCAAAGTGTGACCCAGGTGTGCCCCAAGTGTGACCCAGGTGCCCAAAGTGTGACCCAGGTGTGCCCCAGGTGCCCAAAGTGTGACCCAGGTGTGCCCCGGGTGTGCCCCGGGTGTGCCCCGGGTGTGACCCAGGTGTGACCCAGGTGTGACCCAGGCGCCCAAAGTGTGACCCAGGTGTGCCCCAGGTGTGCCCCAGGTGCCCAAAGTGTGACCCAGGTGTGCCCCGAGTGCTCAAAGTGTGCCCCAGGTGTGTCCCAGGTGTGTCCCAGGTGTGCCCCAGGTGTGCCCCAGGTGTGCCCCAGGTGTGCCCCAGGTGCCCAAAGTGTGACCCAGGTGTGCCCCGGGTGCCCAAATTGTGACCCAGGTGTGCCCCAGGTGTGCCCAAAGTGTGACCCAGGTGTGACCCAGGTGTGCCCCAGGTGCCCAAAGTGTCACCCAGGTGTGCCCCAGGTGTGCCCCAGGTGCCCAAAGTGTGACCCAGGTGTGACCCAGGTGTGCCCCAGGTGTGCCCCAGGTGTGCCCCAGGTGCCCAAAGTGTGACCCAGGTGTGCCCCGGGTGCCCAAATTGTGACCCAGGTGTGCCCCAGGTGTGCCCAAAGTGTGACCCAGGTGTGACCCAGGTGTGCCCCAGGTGCCCAAAGTGTCACCCAGGTGTGCCCCAGGTGTGCCCCAGGTGCCCAAAGTGTGACCCAGGTGTGACCCAGGTGTGCCCCAGGTGTGCCCCAGGTGTGCCCCAGGTGCCCAAAGTGTGACCCAGGTGTGCCCCGGGTGCCCAAATTGTGACCCAGGTGTGCCCCAGGTGCCCAAAGTGTGACCCAGGTGTGCCCCAGGTGCCCAAATTGTGCCCCAGGTGCCCAAAGTGTGACCCAGGTGTGCCCCAGGTGTGCCCCAGGTGCCCAAAGTGTGACCCAGGTGTGCCCTGGGTGCCCAAAGTGTGCCCCAGGTGTCTTCCAGGTGTGCCCCAGGTGTCTCAGGTGCCCAAAGTGTGACCCAGGTGTGCCTCAGGTAAGCCCCAGCTGTGGTCAGATGTACCCAGGTGCCCCTGGGTGTCCACAGGTGTGCGCCAGGTGTGCCCCAAGTGCGTCTAGATGTGTCCCAGCTGTCCCCAGATGTCCCCAGGTGTGCCCAGCTGTGCCCAGGCATTCTCCAGGTGTTCCCCAGGTGTGCCCAGGTGTCCCCATGGTGTACCCAGCTGTACCCAGGTGTGCCCAGGTGTCCCCCAGGTGTGCCCCAACTGTCCCCAGGTGTCCCCACGGTGTCCCCAGGTGTCCCCGGTTGCCCCAAGCTGTGCCCAGGTGCCCCCCAGCTGTGCCCCAGGTGCCCCCAGCTGTTCCCAGGTGTGCCCAGGTGTCCCCAGGTGTCCCCAGGTGTGCCCACCTGCACGATCTGCTCCCGCCCGTCGGGGTCCCGCAGCGCCTCCACCCCGCAGATGTCGACGCCCCCGAACAGTCCGGCGCAGGCGTCCACCCACGCGCGGTACCTGCGGGGGGGCGGGGCTCAGCGGCCACGCCCACCGCGCTGGCCACACCCCTCACCTGGCCACACCCCTCACCTGGGCCACGCCCCTCACCTGGGCCACGCCCCTCTAGGACTGAACAGAGCCCCGCCCAAAGCCCCGCCCACCCTGTGCACAAGCCACGCCCCTTTTCGAATGGCCACGCCCATCGCCCTGGCCACACCCCTCACCTGGCCACGCCCCTCCAGGAGTGAACAGAGCCCCGCCCGAAGCCCCGCCCACCCTGTGCCCAAGCCACGCCCCTTTACAAATTGCCACGCCCACCGAGCTGGCCACACCCCTCACCTGGGCCACACCCCTCCAGGGCTGAACAGAGCCCCGCCCAAAGCCCCGCCCACCCTGTGCACAAGCCACGCCCCTTTCCAAACGACCACGCCCACTAAAGCCACGCCCAATCCGCAAGCGGCTCTCGGGTCACACCCCTTTTGGTGGCCACGCCCCTTTCCAAAATGGCCACGCCCACTAAAACCACGCCCAATCCGCAAGCGGCTCTTAGGCCACACCCCTTTCAAAGGCCACGCCCCTTTCTGAATGGCCACGCCCACTAAAGCCACGCCCAATCCGCGAGCGGCTCTCAGGCCACACCCCTTCTTGTGTCCACACCCCTTTTTGTGGCCACGCCCATTTCCTCATAGCCCCGCCCCTCCGCTGTAACCACGCCCCTTCTAGCCCCACCCCACCTGAGCCCCGCCCACAACCACGCCCCTCTTGGCCCCGCCCCCCACGCTCACCTGGGGCTGAGGGCGACCGGCTCCACCTGCGGCCCCTCCCCCGCCGCGTCCCCTCCCCCCACAGACCACCTGGGGGGAGCGGGGGGGGTCAGCGGGGACCCCCCCCATGGCCCCGCCCCCCCCCCCAGAATGAGCCACCAGTGCTCCCAGTGCCCTCCCAGTCCCTCCCAGTGACCCCCAGTGACCCCCAAATCCCTTCCCGGTACCCCCCAGTCCCTCCCAGTGCCCCCAATCCTCTCCCAGTTCCCTCCCAGTTCCCTCCCTGTTCCCTCCCAATGCTCCCAGTCCCTCCCCGTGACCCCCAAATCCCTTCCCAGTACCCCCCAGTACCCCCCAGTCCATCCCAGTTCTCTCCAGGTTCCCTTCCCAGTATCCCCCAGTCCCTCCCAGTTCCCTCCCAGTGCTCCCCACTCCATCCCAGTTCCCCCCCGAGTCCCTCCCAGTCCCTCCCAGTTCCTTCCCAGTCCATCCCAGTTTGTCCCAGTCCCTCCCAGTTCCCCCCCAATCCCCTCCCAGTCCCTCCCAGTTCCCTCCCAGTCCCCCCCAGTTTGCTCCCAGTCTCCCACACTGCCCTCCCAGTGCCCCCCAGTCCATCCCAGTTTGTCCCAGTTGCCCCCAGTTCTCTCCCAGTGCCCTCCAGTCCCTCCCAGTCCCCCCCAGTTGCCCCCAGTTCTCTCCCAGGCCCTCCCAGTTTGCTCCCAGTCTCCCACATTCCCCTCCCAGTGCCCCCCAGTCCATCCCAGTTTGTCCCAGTTTACTCCCAGTGCCCCCCAATCCCCTCCCAGTCCCTCCCAGTGTCTCCCAGTCCCTCCCAGTTCCTTCCCAGTCTCCCCCAGTTCTCTCCCAGTCCATCCCAATTGCCCCCAGTGCCCCCCCAGTCCCCCCCAGTTCCCTCCCAGTCCCTCCCAGTTTACTCCCAGTCCCCCACACTCCCCTCCCAGTGCCCCCCAGTCCATCCCAGTTTGTCCCAGTTCCCTCCTAGTCCCTCCCAGTCCATCCCAATTGCCCCCAATGCCCCCCCAGTCCCTCCCAGTCTCTCTCAGTTCCCTCCAGTTTACTCCCAGTCCCTCCCAGTTTACTCCCAGTCCCCCCCAATCCCCTCCCAGTCATTCCCAGTCCCCCCCAGTCCCCCCCAATCCCCTCCCAGTCCCCCCCAGTTCCCTCCCAGTCCCTCCCAGTCCCCCCCAGTGCCCCCAGTGCCCCAGTCCCACCTGAGGGCGCGGTACTGGTCCCCGATCCGCTGCACCCGCAGCCTCTGGGTCCCTGTGGGGCGCCCCCCGAGCAGCGCCCCCGCCCGGGCCCCGCCCATGGCGGCAGCGACCGCGCCCAGGGCCGGGGGGGAGCGCACGCACACCTGGGGGGACAGGTGAGGGGACAGGTGAGACGGGGACAGGTGAGATGGGGACAGGTGAGGGACAGGTGACATTGAGGGGACAGGTGAGATGGGGACAGGTGAGAGACGTGGGACAGGTGAGATTGAGGGGACAGGTGAGATGGGGACAGGTGAAAGACGTGGGGACAGGTGAGACAGGGACAGGTGAGATCAAGGGGACAGGTGAGATGGGGACAGGTGAGATAGGGACAGGTAAGAAGGACAGGTGAGATGGGGACAGGTGAGGGGACAGGTGAGACAGGGACAGGTGAGGGACATGGGGACAGATGAGGGACATGGGGACAGGTGAGTTGGGGACAGGTGAAAGACGTGGGGACAGGTCAGACAGGGGAGATTGAGGGGACAGGTGAGGGACAGGTGAGTTGAGGACAGTTGATATGTGGACAGGTGGGACAGGTGAGAGAGGTGGGGACAGGTGAGATGGGACAGGTGAGGGACATGGGACAGATGGGACAGTTGGACAGGTGGGACAGGTGAGTTGGGGACAGGTGAGACGAGGACAGGTGAGAGACAGGTGAGATTGAGGGGACAGGTGAGAACAGATGGGACAGGTGAGGGACAGGTGAGACACAGTGACCACACCCCCATTGAGCCACACCCACTGAACCACACCCACACAGGGCCACACCCACCGCTGGTCACGCCCACCTCAGGCCCCGCCCACTCACCTGTCCCACCCCGGGGGGGGAGGGGCTGAGCGTCACCGTCATGGGGAAGGTGGGGGCGGTCAGCTGAGGACACCAGTAACACCAGTTAGAGACCAGTTAGGGACCAGTGACACCAGTGACACCAGTTAGGGACCAGTGACACCAGTTAGGGACCAGTGACACCAGTTAGAGACCAGTGACACCAGTTAGAGACCAGTGACACCAGTTAGAGACCAGTTAGAGACCAGTTAGGGACCAGTGACACCAGTTAGAGACCAATTAGGGACCAGTGACACCAGTTTGGGACCAGTTAGGGACCAGTGATACCATTCCCAGTCCCTCCCAGTTCCGTCCCAGTCCCTCCCAGTTCCCCCCCAGTCCCTCCCAGTCCCCCCCAGTCCCTCCCAGTCCCCCCCAGTCCCTCCCAGTTCCCTCCCAGTTCCCTCCCAGTCCCCCCCAATCCCCTCCCAGTTCCCTCCCAGTCCCCCCCAGTCCCTCCCAGTTCCCTCCCAGTTCCCTCCCAGTCCCTCCCAGTCCCTCCCAGTTCCCTCCCAGTTCCCCCCCAGTCCCTCCCAGTCCCTCCCAGTTCCCTCCCAGTCCCCCCCAGTCCCTCCCAGTCCCTCCCAGTTGCCCCCAGTCCCTCCCAGTCCCTCCCAGTTCCCCCCCAGTCCCTCCCAGTCCCCCCCAGTCCCCCCCAGTTCCCTCCCAGTCCCTCCCAGTCCCCCCCAGTCCCCCCCAGTTCCCTCCCAGTCCCTCCCAGTCCCCCCCAGTTCCCCCCCAGTCCCCCCCAGTTCCCCCCCAGTCCCCCCCAGTCCCTCCCAGTCCCTCCCAGTCCCTCCCAGTCCCTCCCAGTGCTCCCAGTGCTCACCAGTCCCCGGGGCCGGTTGCAGAACCGTTGGGGCACCAGTGGAAAGGCCTCATGGCCCAGTTCCCGCTGCAGCCGAGCCAACTGGGCAAACTGGGAGCACTGGGAATGTCAAGGGCCGGCCGAGCGCCCCGCCCAGTGCTCCCAGTTTCCTCCAGTACCGCTCCCAGTTCACTCCCAGTTCCACCCAGTGCTCCCAGTGCCACCAGCTCCCCCTCCCAGTCCCCCCCAGTCCCCTCCCAGTTCACTCCCAGTCCCTCCCAGTACCCCCCAGTGCCCCCAGTCCCCCTCACTCCCCATCAAATCCCCTCCCAGTTCATCCCAGTCCCCCCAAATCCCCCCCAGCGCCCCCAAATCCTCTCCCAGTCCCCTCCAGTCCTTCCCAGTGACCCCAAATCCCCTCCCAATCCCCCCCAGTGTCTCCCAGTACCCCCAAATCCCCTCCCAGTCCCTCCCAGTGACCCCGAATCCTCTCCCAGTCCCTCCCAGTTCATCCCAGTTCCCCCCCAAATCCCCTCCCAGTCCCCCCAAATCCTCTCCCAGTCCTCTCCCAGTCCCCCCCAGTTTCCCCCAAATCCCCTCCCAGTCCCTCCCAGTCCCTCCCAGTCCCTCCCAGTTCATCCCAGTTCCCCAAAATCCCCTCCCAGTCCCCCCCAGTTCCCCCCAGTCCCCCCAAATCCCCTCCCAGTCCCCCCCAGTGCCCCCCAGTCCCTCCCAGTCCCCCCAAATCCCCTCCCAATCCCCCCCAGTCTCTCCCAGTGACCCCAAATCCCCTCCCAGTGTCCCCCAGTCCCCCCCAGTCTCCCCAAATCCCCTCCCAGTCCCCCCAAATCCCCTCCCAGTGCCCCCCAGTCCCTCCCAGTCCCCCTAAATCCCCTCCCAGCGCCCCCAAATCCCCTTCCCAGTGACCCCAAATCCCCTCCCAGTCCCCCCAGTCCCCCCAGTCCCCCCAAATCCCCTCCCAGTCCCCCCAAATCCCCTCCCAATCCCCCCCAGTCCCCCCCAGTCCCCTCCCAGTCCCCCCAAATCCCCTCCCAGTCCCCCCAGTCCCCCCCAGCCCCCCAAATCCCCTCCTAGTCCCTCCCAGTGACCCCAAATCTTCTCCCAGTCCCCTCCCAGTCCCCCCCAGTGCCCCCAGTCCCCCCAAATCCCCTCAAATCCCCTCCCAGTCCCTCCCAGTCCCTCCTAGTGACCTCAAATCCCCTCCCAGCCCCCCAAATCCCCCCCAAATCCCCCCAAATCCCCTCCCAGTCCCTCCCAGTCCCCCCCAGTTCCCCCCAAATCCCCTCCCAGTCCCCCCCAGTCCCTCCCAGTCCCCCCAAATCCCCTCCCAGTTCCCCCCAGTCCCCCAATTCCCTCCCAGTCCCTCCCAGTCCCCCCAAATCCCCCCCCAGTCCCCCCAAATCCCCTCCCAGTCCCTCCCAGTGACCCCAAATCCTCTCCCAGTCCCCCCCAGTCCCCCCAGTCCCCCCAGTTCCCCACAAATCCCCTCCCAGTGACCCCAAATCCCCTCCCAGTCCCCCCAAATCCCCTCCCAGTCCCTCCCAGTCCCCCCCAGTTCATCCCAGCACCCCCAAATCCCCCCCAGTCCCCCCAAATCCCCTCCCAACGCCCCCAAATCCCCCCCCAGTAACCCCAACTCCCTTCCCAGTCCCCCCAAATCTCCCCAAATCCCTTCCCAGTGCCCCCAAATCCCCTCCCAGTGACCCCAAATCCCCCCCCAGCCCCCCAAATCCCCCCAAATACCCCCCCCAGCCCCCCAAATCCCCCCAAATCCCCTCCCAGCGCCCCCAAATCCCCTCCCAGTGACCCCCAGTCCCTCCCAGTCCCCCCAAATCGCCCCCAAATCCCTTCCCAGTCCCCCCCAGTCCCCCCAAATCCCCCCCAAATCCTCTCCCAGTCCCTCCCAGTTCATCCCAGTCCCCCCAAATCCCCTCCCAGTCCCCCCCAGTGACCCTAAATCCCCTCCCAGTGCCCCCCAGTCCCCCCCAGCCCCCCCAAATCCCCTCCCAGTCCCTCCCAGTCCCTCCCAGTCCCCCCAGTTCCCCCTCCCCACCAGGCAGGCTCGGTGGCTGAACCCATAGGCCGTGGGGAGGGGGTCGCTGCCCGGGACCCCCCCCAGGTGCAATCCCACCAACAACCGCCGGGGGGCGCCCCCCGCGCCGCCCTCGGGCTCCTCCCGCAGCAGCACAAAATCGGGGCGCACCTTCCTGGGGGGAGGGGCGGGGGGGGGGTCAGGGGGTCCCCAAAATCCCCAAAAACCCCCCAAAAATCCCACCTCAAAATTCAACCCCGAAAATTCGCGTTATTCTATGAGAAAAATGAGATTTTCCCCCAAAATTTTGCTGTTTCAGCACGAATTTGGGGGTGAAATCCCCTCCCCCCCCACCCCAAAATTTGGGATTTGTGGCCCCCCAAAATCCCCTCCCCCACCTCAATATTCAACCGCTGAAATTTAGAAAATAAATTAAAAAAAAAAATGCAAAAATGAGATTTTTTCCCCAAAAAATTTTGGTTTTTCTGTCTGAATTTAGGAGTGAAATCCGTCCCCCCACCCAAAATTTGTGCCCCAAAACGGCCCCAAACCCCAAAATTTCTTCTTTCACCCCCAAAATGTGAGGTCGCCCTGCTCCAAACACCCCAAAATCCTCCCAAAATTCCCCCTGATCTTCATTGTACCCCCAAAATCACACCCAGAACCCCAAATTTCACCCCAAAATCACACCCAGAACCCCAAATTTCACCCCAAAATCACACCCAGAACCCCAAATTTCACCCCAAAAATCACACCCAGAACCCCAAATTTCAGGAGGGGACCCCAAATTTCACCCCAAAATTCAGAAGGGGACCCCAAATTTCACCCCAAAATCACACCCAGAACCCCAAATTTCACCCCAAAATTGATGGGGGAAGACCCAGCACCCCAATTTTACCCCCAAAATTAAGGAGGGGACCCCAAATTTCACCCCCAAAAAGGGGGAAACCCCAAATTCAACCCAAAATTAAGGAGGGGACCCCAAATTTTGCTCAAAAATTGAGTTGGGAACCCCAAAATTAAGGAGCAAACCCCAAATATTACCCTGAAAAAGAGGAGGAGACCCCAAATTCAGCCCCAGAATTGAGTGGGGGCCCACCCAGCACCCCAAAATTTAGGAGGGGACCCCAAATTTTACCCCAAAATTGATGGGGGAATACCCAGCACCCCAATTTTACCCCTAAAATTAAGGAGGGGACCCCAAATTTCACCCCAAAATCACACCCAGAACCCCAAATTTCACCCCAAAATTGATGGGGGAAGACCCAGCACCCTAATTTTACCCCCAAAATTAAGAAGGGAACCCCAAATTCACCCCCAAAAAGGGGGGAACCCCAAATTCAATCCGAAATTAAGGAGGGAACCCCAAATTCACCCCAAAAAGGGGAGAAACCCCAAATTCAATCCGAAATTGAGGAGGGGACCCCAAATTCTGCTCAAAAATTGAGGCGGGAACCCCAAAATTAAGGATCAAACCCCAAATTCCACCCCGAAAAAGAGGAGGGGACCCCAAATTCAGCCCCAAAATCGAGTGGGGGCACACCCAGCACCCCAAAATTCAGGAGGGGACCCCAAATTCACCCCCAAAAAGGGGAGAAACCCCAAATTCAACCCGAAATTGAGGAGGGGACCCCAAATTTCACCCCAAAATAGATGGGGGAAGACCCAACACCCCAATTTTACCCCCAAAATTAAGGAGGGGACCCCAAATTCACCCAAAAAAGAGGGGGAAAACCCCAAATTCAATCCTAAATTAAGGAGGGGACCCCAAATTCTGCTCAAAAATTGAGGCGGGAACCCCAAAATTAAGGAGCAAACCCCAAATTCCACCCCGAAAAAGAGGAGGGGACCCCAAATTCAGCCCCAAAATTGAGTGGGGGCGCACCCAGCACCCCAAAATTCAGGAGGGGACCCCAAATTCACCCCCAAAAAGGGGGGGGGACCCCAAAATCGTACCTGGAGCCCCCCCGGGGGGGGTCGATGGTGACGCTGAGGGCGCCGTGGGTGGAGGCGGCCAAGGAGAGCTCCGAAAACTGGGCCTGGGGGACCCCAAAATCCAGGGGGGGACACCCCAAAAACCGCCTGGGACCCCCCAAAAACCTCCCCGGGACCCCTCAGTCCCACCCCAAAGCTGCAGCCCCGAGTTGGGTCGAAAAAAGAGATTTTTGGTCAAAATTCAAACAGGAGGAAGTTCAGAATTCCATAAAATTTAAGAGCACCCCCAAAATTTTGGCTGTTCACCCCAAAATTTTGGCTGTTCACCCCCAAAATTTTGTCCCGAACCCCCAAAATTTTGTCCCGAACCCCCAAATTTTGGCTGTTCACCCCCAAAATTTTGTCCTGAACCCCCAAATTTTGGCTGTTCACCCCCAAAATTTGTCCTGAACCCCCAAATTTTGGCTGTTCACCCCCAAAATTTTGTCTTGAACCCCCAAATTTTGGCTGTTCACCCCCAAAAATTTGTCCTGACTCCCCCCAGATTGGATGGTGGAATTGGGGGGTTCAGGAACCCAAACCCCAAAATCTCCAGGGGACCCCAAAATTCTTTGAATTGAGACCAGAAAAGATTTTGGGGCAGCTCAAAATTTCCCTCAACCCCAAAATTTCTCTCAGGGGACCCCAAAATTTCCCTAAACTCGAACCCCAAAACTGAGGAGGAACAGGAGGTTCAGAACACCCCAAAATTTGGGCCAGGCCCCAAAATTCGGGGAAATCCCAAATCCAGAACCCCCCCAAAAACCAACCCGAACCCCAAAATTGAGGGGGAACCCCAAAATCTTGGATGGACCCCCCCAAAAAACCCCAAATTTTAAGGTTGACCCCAAAATTGGCACATTAAAATATGGGGGGGGTGACCCCAAAATATTGAAAAACCCCAAATTTTTTTTTTTTTTGGGTTTTTTTTGGGGGGGTGGTCCCAAAATCAGAGAGGGGAGACCCCGAATTTTTAGGGGGGACCCCAAAATTCAAGGGGGGGGGTCCCCAAAACTCACCTGCTCCACCCTCAGCTCCACGTCCCCGTGCACGGATTTGCCCTTGAAGGGTTTCACCCTGGGGGGGGACCCCAAAATTGGGGAGAGACCCCCAAAAATCTCATCCCCCCCACCCAAATTAAAGCTCCACAGGTGGCCCCAAAAATCTGAGACCCCCCCCAAATATCTGAGACCCCCCCCCCAAAATTCGCCCCCTCCCCAGATTTGGGGGTCCCAAAGGAAATTTGGGGGTCCCGGGGGGGGGGGGGGAAATTTGGGGGGTCCCGGGGGGGGAATTTTGGGGGGTCCCAGGATGGGATTTTGGGGGGGGGGTCCCACGAGGGGGATTTTGGGGGGGGGGGGTCCCACGAGGGGGATTTGGGGGGGGTCCCACGAGGGGGATTTTGGGGGGGTCCCACGAATGGGATTTTGGGGGGGGGATCCCACGAGGGGGATTTTGGGGGGGGGTCCCAAGAGGGGGATTTTGGGGGGGGTCCCACGAGGGGGATTTTGGGGGGGGGTCCCACGAGGGGGATTTTGGGGGGGGTCCCAGGATGGGAATTTTGGGGGGGGGGTCCCATGAGGAGGATTTTGGGGGGGGGTCCCACGAGGGGGATTTTGGGGGGGGGTCCCATGAGGGGGATTTTGGGGGGGGGTCCCACGGATGGGATTTTGGGGGGGGGTCCCACGAGGGGGATTTGGGGGGGGGTCCCACAAAAGGGATTTTGGGGGGGGGTCCCACGAGGGGGATTTGGGGAGGGGGTCCCAGGATGGGATTTTGGGGGGGGGTCCCACGAGGGGGATTTGAGGGGGGGGTCCCAGGATGGGATTTTGGGGGGGGGTCCCAGGATGGGGATTTTGGGGGGGGTCCCACGAGGGGGATTTTGGGGGGGGGGGGGGCCCACGAGGGGGATTTTGGGGGGGGGTCCCAGGATGGAATTTTGGGGGGGGGTCCCAGGATGGGATTTTGGGGGGGGGTCCCCAAACCTACCAGTCCGTGTCGGGGGGGGCGATCACGAGCAGCAGCGGCGCCGTGGGGGGAGGGGTCCGGGGGGGTCTCCCCGCCCCTCCCCCAATTGAGGGGGGGTCTCCCCCCATCCCCCCCATCCCCCCCATCCCCCCCCCCGCCAGGAAATTCCCGTCCGAGAGGCGCCGCCGCAGGAATTCCATCCCAAAATTTGGGGAGGGGTCCCGGGGGCACCTGGGGGGAATTTGGGGGTCCCGGGGGGGGGGAGGGGTTTTGGGGGGAGGGGGTTTTTTGGGGGAGGGGGGATGGGGGGAGGGGGTTTTTGGGGAAGGGGGTTTTTGGGGAGGGGGTTTTTGGGGGGAGGGTGTTTTGGGGGGAGGGGGTTTTTGGGGGGAGGGGTCTATAGATGCGCCCCAAAATCCTCCCCAAAAAACCCTCCCCGGCAGCTCCGGACCCCCAAAATCCTCCCCAAAATCCCCCCAAAATCCTCCCCAAAATCCCCCCCGGGCAGCCCCGCCCCGCCCACGTCACTTCCGGCCACGCCCCGCTGAAAATGGGCGTGGTTTGCCGCGTGACGTCACATCAGCCCCACCCCTGGTTCTGCAGAAAGGGGCGTGGCTTAAAGAGGTGTGGTCCGTGACGTCATCGCCCAAAATCTGCGGGCGGCCCCTCCCCCCACCGGGGTCCCCCCCCCCCCCGGGACCGCCCCTCCCCCACAGGAGCCGTTTCCATGCTGAGATTTTATTGGGGGGAGGGGCTGGGGGGGTTTTGGGGTCCCGGGGGGGTTTTGGGGTAAATCCGGGCGGGTTTTGGGGTCCCGGGGGGGTTTTGGGGGAAATCCGGGCGGGTTTGGGGTCCCGGGGGGGTTTTGGGGTAAATCCGGGCGGGTTTGGGGTCCCGGGGGGGTTTTGGGGTCCCGGGGGGGTTTTGGGGTAAATCCGGGCGGGTTTGGGGGTCCCGGGGGGGTTTTGGGGTCCCGGGGGGGTTTTGGGGGAAATCCGGGCGGGTTTGGGGTCCCGGGGGGGTTTTGGGGGAAATCCGGGCGGGTTTGGGGGTCCCGGGGGGGTTTTGGGGTCCCGGGGGGGTTTTGGGGTAAATCGGGGCGGGTTTGGGGTCCCGGGCGGGTTTGGGGTCCCGGGGGGATTTTGGGGTAAATCCGGGCGGGTTTGGGGTCCCGGGGGGGTTTTGGGGTCCCGGGGGGATTTTGGGGTAAATTGGGGCAGGTTTGGGGTCCCGGGGGGGTTTTGGGGTCCCGGGGGGGTTTTGGGGTAAATCCTGGCGGGTTTGGGGTCCCGGGGGGGTTTTGGGGTAAATCCGGGCGGGTTTGGGGGTCCCGGGGGGGTTTTGGGGTAAATCCGGGCGGGTTTGGGGTCCCGGGGGGGTTTTGGGGGAAATCCGGGCGGGTTTGGGGGTCCCGGGGGGGTTTTGGGGTAAATCCGGGCGGGTTTGGGGTCCCGGGGGGATTTTTGGGGTAAATCCGGGCGGGTTTGGGGTCCCGGGGGGGTCCCACGAGGTCAGCGCGAGTCTCAATCCTCTGGGGGGGGAAGGGAGGTCAAACAGCGACCCCTCCCCTCCCCCCCCCGGGAACTGTCTTCCCCTCCCCCCAGGGGATTCTCCGCCCCTCCCCCACGAGAAATTCCCTCTGCCCCTCCCCCCAAGGGAATTTTCTCTGCCCCCTCCCCCCCCACGAGGGATTCCCTCTGCCCCTCCCCCACACTGAGGAATTCCCTGCCCCTCCCCCTTCTGAGGGATTCCCTCTCCCCCCCAAGGATTCCCTCTGCCCCTCCCCCCACAGGAAATTCCCTCTCCCCTCCCCCACGGGGAATTCCTTTTGCCCCTCCCCCCCCATGGGGTATTCCCTCTGCCCCTCCCCCCCACAGGGATTTTTCCCCTCCCCCCGCCCCTCCCCCACAGGGAATTTTCTCTGCCCCTCCCCCCCCTCCAGGGAATTTTCCCCTCCCCCCCAGGGAATCCCCTCCCCCCGCCCCTCCCCCACAGGAATTTCCCCCTCCCCTCCCCCACGGGGTATTCCTTCTGCCCCTCCCCCCAGGGAATCCCCTCCCCCCCGCCCCTCCCCCCCGGGAATCCCCCCCCTCCCCCCGCCCCTGCCCCACTGACCGCCCGGGGGGGGGCAGGGCGGGGCGTGGCTGCAGTTCCGCCGCTCCTCCAGCAGGAGCCGCTGTCCCTCCAGGGGGGCGCAGAGCGGCCGCGCCGCCCCCCAGAACCAAACCCGGGAGCGGCCCGGGGAGCCCACGGTGGGCACGGTGGGGCTGGGGGGAAAAGGGGGTCAGGCTGCCCCATAGATACCCCATAGACACCCCATAGATACCCCACAGATCCCATAAACCCCATAGACCCCATAGAGACCCCATAGACACCACAGATACCCCATAGATCCCATAAACCCCATAGAGACCCCATAGACCCCACAGAGCCCACGGTGGGCACGGTGGGGCTGGGGGGCAGGGGTTAGGGGTCAGGGCTGCCCCATAGATCCCACACACCCCACAGAGACCCCACAGACACCCCACAGACCCCACAGATCCCATAAACCCCATAGAGACCCCATAGACCCCATAGAGACCCCATAGACACCACAGAGCCCACGGTGGGCACGGTGGGGCTGGGGGGCAGGGGGGGGTCAGGCTGCCCCATAGATACCCCACAGACCCCATAGATCCCACAGAGACCCCATAGAGACCCCACAGACCCCATAGAGACCCCACAGATCCCATAAACCCCATAGAGACCCCATAGACCCCACAGAGCCCACGGTGGGCACGGTGGGGCTGGGGGAAAAGGGGGTCAGGCTGCCCCATAGATACCCCATAGATACCCTATAGATCCCACAGAGACCCCACACACCCCATAGATCCCACAGAGACCCCATAGATACCCCATAGATCCCATAGAGACCCCAGAGAGACCCCATAGATCCCCACAGAGACCCCATAGATCCCACAGAGACCCTATAGATCCCATAGATCCCATAAACCCCATAGAGACCCCATAGACCCCACAGAGCCCACGGTGGGCACGGTGGGGCTGGGGGGGGAAAGGGGGTCAGGCTGCCCCATAGATACCCCATAGAGACCCCATAGAGACCCCATAGATCCCACAGACACCCCATAGATCCCACAGATCCCATAAACCCCATAGAGACCCTATAGACCCCATAGAGACCCCATAGACCCCACAGAGCCCACGGTGGGCACGGTGGGGCTGGGGGAAAAGGGGGTCAGGCTGCCCCATAGATACCCCATAGACACCCCATAGATCCCATAGAGCCCATAGATCCCATAAACCCCATAGAGACCCCATAGAGACCCCATAGATCCCACAGAGCCCACGGTGGGCACGGTGGGGCTGGGGGAAAAGGGGGTCAGGCTGCCCCATAGATACCCCATAGATACCCCACAGATACCCCATAGATCCCATAAACCCCATAGAGACCCCACAGAGACCCCACAGAGCCCACGGTGGGCACGGTGGGGCTGGGGGAAAGGGGGGTCAGGCTGCCCCATAGATCCCACAGACACCCCATAGATCCCACAGACCCCATAGACACCCCATAGACACCATAGAGACCACACAGACCCCACAGAGACCCCACAGACCCCAGAGAGACCCCATAGACCCCCCCCAGCCCCACAGATCCCCCCCAGCCCCACAGATCCCCCCCAGCCCCATAAATCCCCCCCAGCCCCATAATTCCCCCAGCCCCATAAATCCCCCCCAGCCCCATAAATCCCCCCCAGCCCCATAAATCCCCCCCAGCCCCACAGATCATCCCAAGCCCCATAAATCCCCCCCAGCCCCACAGACCCCCCCAGCCCCACAGACCCCCCCAGCCCCATAAATCCCCCCCAGCCCCACAGACCCCCCCCAGCCCCACAGATCCCCCCCAGCCCCACAGATCCCCCCCAGCCCCATAAACCCCCCCAGCCCCACAGATCCCCCCCAGCCCCACAGATCCCCCCCAGCCCCATAGACCCCCCCAGCCCCATAAATCCCCCCCAGCCCCACAGATCCCCCCAGCCCCACAGATCCCCCCCAGCCCCACAGATCCCCCCCAGCCCCATAAACCCTCCCCAGCCCCACAGACCCCCCCCAGCCCCATAAATCCCCCCCAGCCCCATAGCCCCGTCCCTCACGGGTATGGGGGCAGCTCCGGGCGGCACTCGCGGCTGCGGCTCCGTGTGGGGCTGGCCCCACAGGGGGGGGTGCAGAGCCCCCAGGGGCTCCAGTCCGACCAGTTCCCGGGCACTGGGGGGACAGGGCGGCGTCACCCCCACCCCACAGCGCCCCGTGGGGCAGGGGGTGCCCTGGCAGGGCCTGTGGGGCAGCTCTGGGCAGGTTATGGGGCCTGTGGGGAGGTTGTGGAGCCCATGTGGAGGTTGTGGGGTCCATGGGGAGGCTGTGGGACCCATGGGGCAGCTGTGGGGCCTTTAAGGAGGCTGTTGGGCCCATGGGGCGGTTGTGGGGTTAGTCAGGATCAGTGGGGCCCGTGGGGAGGTTATGGGGCCTGTGGGGCAACTGTGGGACCCATGGGGAGGTTATGGGGCCTGTGGGGAGGTTGTGGGGTTTGTCAGGATCTGTGGGGCCTGAGGGGCTCAGTGGGGCAGCCATGGGGCAACTGTGGGGCCCTTGGGGAGGTTGTGGGGTTAGTCAGGATCTGTGGGGCCCATTAAGAGGTTGTGGGGAGCCGTGGGGCGGCCGTGGGGTGGCCGTGGGGCCCATGGGGCAGCTGTGGGGCCCTTCGGGAGGTTGTGGGGCCCATGAGGAGGTAGTGGGGCAGCCATGGGGCAGCTGTGGGACCCATGGGGCTCAGTGGGGCCCTTGGGGAGGTTATGGGTCCCATGGGGCGGCTGTGGGGCCCATGGGGAGGTTGTGGGGCCCATGGGGAGGTTGTGGGGTTAGTCAGGATCTGTGGGGCCCATGAGGAGTTGTGGGTCCCATGGGGAGGCTGTGGGGCGGCCGTGGGGCCCTTTGGGAGGTTGTGGGGCGGCCATGGGGCGGCTGTGGGGTTAGTCAGGATCTGTGGGGCCCGTGGGGAGGTTATGGGGCCCATGAGGAGACTGTGGGGCAGCCATGGGGCATCTATAGGGCCCATGAGGAGGTTGTGGGGCCCATGGGGCTCAGTGGGGCCCTTGGGGAGGTTATGGGGCAGCCATGGGGCGGTTGTGGATCCCTTGGGGCTCAGTGGGGCAGCCATGGGGCAGCCAAGGGGCAGCCATGGGGCAGCCATGAGGAGGTTGTGGGGCAGCCATGGGGCAGCCATGGGGCAGCTATGGGGCAGCAGTGGGGCAGCCATGGGGCTCAGTGGGGCAGTTATGGGGCAGCCGTGGGGCAGCCATGGGGCAGCCGTGGGGCAGCTATAGGGCAGCCGTGGGGCAGCCATGGGGCTCAGTGGGGCAGCTATGGGGCAGCCGTGGGGCAGCACTCACGCACGCAGTCCTGCACGCTGTAGCACGCCCGCAGCTCGATGCCGCCGCCCTGGGCCGTGGGGCAGGGGGGGCCCCCCGGGCTGCGCCCCACACATTCCCGCGTGCGCCGCTGCTGCCCCACGGCCCCGCGGCAGCTGATGTCGCCCCACGGCCGCGCGCAGCGGCTCCAGGGGCTCCACGGGCCCCACAGCACCGGGGCTGGGGGAGGGGATCCGTGGGGCTGGGGACCCCCAGGGACCCCCAGAGACCCCCAGAGACCCCCAGAGACCCCCACAGACCCCCAGGGACCCCCCCAGAGACCCCCAGAGACCCCCCGGGACCGCCCCAGAGACCCCCAGAGACCCCCAGAGACCCCCAGGGACCCCCAGACCACGCCCAGCCACACCCCATTAAGCCCCGCCCATAAAACCACGCCCACAGCCTTTAAACCACGCCCATATCCTTTAAGCCACGCCCACACACATTAAACCCCGCCTACACCCTTTAAACCACGCCCACACTCTTTAAACCCGCCCACATCCTTTAAACCACGCCCACTGTACCACGCCCAGCCGCACCCCATTAAGCCCCGCCCATAAAACCACACCCACAGCCTTTAAACCCCACCCACAAAACCACACCCATATCCATTTAAACCCCGCCCACACCATCTAAACCCCGCCCATATGACCACGCCCTGCCACACCCATTAAGCCCCGCCCACACCATTTAAACCCCGCCCACAGCCTTTAAACCCCGCCCACATGACCACACCCAGCCACACCCCAATTAAGCCCCGCCCATAAAACCCCGCCCACAGCCTTTAAACCCCGCCCATATAACCGCGCCCCGCCACACCCCATTAAGCCCCGCCCACAAAACCACACCCACGTCATTTAAACCCCGCCCACACCCTTTAAACCCCGCCCACAGCCTTTAAACCACGCCCACATAATTTAAACCCCGCCCATACGACCACACCCAGCCACACCCCATTAAGCCCCGCCCATAAAACCCCGCCCACACCCTTTAAACCCCACCCATACCCTTTAAACCACGCCCACACCATTTAAACCCGCCCATATAATTTAAACCACGCCCATATTCTTTTAGCCACGCCCACAGTCATTTAAACCACGCCTACATCCTTTAAATTCCGCCCACACCCTTTAAACCCCGCCCACAAAACCACGCCCATGTCCACGCCCAGCCACACCCCATTAAGCCCCGCCCATAAAACCCCGCCCATAGCCTTTAAACCACGCCCACAACCTTTAAACCCCGCCCACGACACCACGCCCATACCCTTTAAACCCGCCCACATCATTTAAACCACGCCCACATTACCCCACCCAGCCACACCCCATCAAGCCCCGCCCCTTTCTGCCCCGCCCCCACGGCCCCGCCCCCACCTGGGCAGGGGTCCCGGGGCCCGCAGACCCCCCGGCGGCTCTCGGGCCCCTCGCAGCCCCTCCCCCCGAATTTTGGGGAGGGGGCGTCGCAGGCGCGGCGCTGCCGGACCCCGCCCAGCCCGCACGTCACCGCGCAGGGCGTGGCCGCTGACCACGCCCCCCACGCGCCGTCCACTGGGGGGGGAGGGGAGGGGAGGGGTCAGCGCGACCACCCCCCACCCCCCCCCAGGGTGGGAATTGGGGGGTCCCGGGAGGGGTTTGGGGGAGGTTCTGGGGGGTCTTGGGGGTCTGGGGGCTTCGGGGGGTCCTGGGGGGGGTCCTGGGGGGGTCTGGGGGGTCCCAGAGGGGTTCGGGGGGTCCTGGGGGGTTTGGGGGGTCCCGGGGGGGTTTGGGGGGTCCCGGGGGGTTTGGGGAGGTTCTGGGGGGTCTTGGGGGTCCCGGGGGGTTTTGGGGGGTTTCGGGGGGGTTTGGGGGGGTCCCGGGGGGGTTTGGGGGGTCCTGGGGGGTCCTTGGGGGGTTTGGGGGGTCCCGGGGGGTTTGGGGGGGTCCCGGGGGGTTCGGGGGCTCCTGGGGGGGGTCCCGAGGAGTTCTTGGGGGTCCAAAGGGGAGTTCTGAGGGGGTCCCGGGGGGTTTGGGGGGTCCTGGGGGGTCTGGGGGGTCCCGGGAGGGGTTTTGGGGAGGTTCGGGGGGGTCTTGGGGGGTCTCAGGGTTGGGGGAGTTCTGAGGGGGTCCCGGGGGGTTTGGGGGGTCCCGGGGGGTTTGGGGGGGTCCTGGGGGGTTTGGGGGGTCCCGGGGGGGTTTGGGGGGTCCTGGGAGGGGTTTGGGGGAGGTTCTGGGGGGTCTTGGGGGGTCCCGGGGGGGTTTGGGAGGGTCCCGGGGGGTTTGGGGAGGTTCTGGGGGGTCCTGGGGGGTCTCAGGGTTGGGGGGGTCCCGGGGGGTTTGGGGGGTCCCGGGGGGTTTCCTGGAGGGGTCCTGGGCGGATCTGGGGGGGATCTTGGGGAGTTCTTGGGGGTCTCCGCGAGTTCTGGGGGAGTTCCAGGGGGGTCCCGGGGGTCTGGGGTAGTCCTGGGTGGGGGTCCCGGGGGTCTCAGGAAGTTTTCGGGGGTGTCCCGGGGGTCTCAGGGGGGTCCCGGGGGGTCTCAGGGGGTCCCGGGGGTCCCGGGGGGTTCCCGGGGGTCTCAGGGATTTCCCGGGGGGGTCCCGGGGGTCTCAGAGGGTCTCAGAGGGTCTCAGGGGTCCCGAGGATGGTCCCGAGGGTCTCAGGGAGTTCCCGGGGGGGGTCCCGGGGGTCTCAGAGGGGTCTCAGGGGGTCCCGGGGGTCTCAGAGGGGTCCCGTGGGGGTCCCGGGGGGGTGTCCCGGGGGTCCCAGGGAGTTCCCGGGGGTTTCCCGGGGGTCTCAGGGAGTTCCCGGGAGTCTCAGGGAGTTCCCGGGGGTGTCCCGGGGGTCTCAGGGGGGTCCCGGGGGTCTCACCGGGGCACGGCGGCAGCCCGGGGCACGGTTCGCTCTCGGTGCCGTTGCCCGGGCACGGAGCTCCGGGCGGGTCCCGCGATGGCTCCGGGGAGTCGCAGAAGCGGCGGCGGCTCCGGCCCGGGCCCGACCCCCGGCAGGACACCGGACACGGTCCCCACGGGCCCCACGGGCCCCACGCGCCCGGGACTGCGGGGGGAGGGGCGGTGGTGTCCCTCCCGCCCCTCCCCCCCACCGGGACATGTCCCCTCCCTCACCGGGACGTGTCCCCGGTGTCCCCTCGTGTCCCCGGTGTCCCCTCCCCGTTCCCGGGACGTGTCCCCGGTGTCCCCCCCCTCACCGGGACACATCCCCGGTGTCCCCTCGTGTCCCCGGTGTCCCCTCCCCCCCCGGGACGTGTCCCCTCCCTCACCGGGACATGTCGCCGGTGTCCCCTCCCCTCACCGGGACATGTCCCCGGTGTCCCCTCGTGTCCCCGGTGTCCCCTCGTGTCCCCGGTGTCCCCTCCCCTCCCCGGTGTCCCTCCCCCTCACCGGGACGTGTCCCCGGTGTCCCCTCCCCCACCGGGACACATCCCCGGTGTCCCTCCCCCTCCCCGGGACACATCCCCGGTGTCCCCCCCCTCACCGGGACATGTCCCCGGTGTCCCCTCGTGTCCCCGGTGTCCCCTCGTGTCCCCGGGACGTGTCCCCGGTGTCCCCTCGTGTCCCCGGTGTCCCCTCCCCCCCTCCCCGGGACGTGTCCCCGGTGTCCCCTCCCTCACCGGGACATGTCCCCGGTGTCCCCTCGTGTCCCCGGTGTCCCCTCCCCGTTCCCGGTGTCCCCTCCCCGTTCCCCTCACCGGGACATGTCCCCGGTGTCCCCTCCCCCCCTCACCGGGACATGTCCCCGGTGTCCCCTCCCCCCCTCACCGGGACATGTCCCCTCCCTCCCCGGGACGTGTCCCCGGTGTCCCCTCGTGTCCCCGGTGTCCCCTCCCCCCACCGGGACGTGTCCCCGGTGTCCCCTCCCCCTCCCCGGTGTCCCCTCCCCCTCACCGGGACGTGTCCCCGGTGTCCCCTCCCCGTTCCCGGTGTCCCCTCCCCCCACCGGGACGTGTCCCCGGTGTCCCCTCCCCCTCCCCGGTGTCCCCTCCCCCCACCGGGACGTGTCCCCGGTGTCCCCTCCCCCTCCCCGGTGTCCCCTCCCCCCCTCACCGGGACATGTCCCCGGTGTCCCCTCGTGTCCCCGGTGTCCCCTCGTGTCCCCGGTGTCCCCTCCCCCCCTCACCGGGACATGTCCCCGGTGTCCCGCCGCACTCCCGGTTCTCCTCGGGGGTCCCGGGCCCGCAGGAGCCGCCGCAGTGGGGGGAGGGGCGGGAGCAGCTCCGGTGGCGCCTTTGGGACCCCCCCCCGCAGGTGACCGAGCAGGGACCCCACGGTCCCCACGGGCCCCACGCGCCCGGGACTGCGGGGACAGTGTGGGGACAGTCAGGGTGTGACACCGGTGTCCCCAGACAGCCCAGAGTGTCACCTCAGTGTCCCCAAATCCCACAGGGCCACCTCAGTGTCCCCAAATCCCCCCCTTTGTCCCCAAATCCCACAGGGTCACCTCAGTGTCCCCAAATCCCACAGGGCCACCTCAGTGTCCCCAAATCCCACAGGGACACCTCAGTGTCCCCAAATCCCACAGGGTCACCTCATTGTCCCCAAATCCCACAGGGTCACCTCAGTGTCCCCAAATCCCACAGGGTCACCTCATTGTCCCCAAATCCCACAGGGTCACCTCAGTGTCCCCAAATCCCACAGGGTCACCTCAGTGTCCCCAAATCCCCCCCTTTGTCCCCAAATCCCACAGAGACACCTCAGTGTCCCCAAATCCCCCCCTCTGTCCCCAAATCCCACAGGGACACCTCAGTGTCCTCAAATCCCACAGTGTCACCTCATTGTCCCCCAGTCCCACAGTGTCACCTCAGTGTCCCCAAATCCCCCCCTTTGTCCCCAAATCCCACAGGGACACCTCAGTGTCCTCAAATCCCACAGGGTCACCTCATTGTCCCCCAGTCCCACAGTGTCACCCTCTGTCCCCAAATTCCCCACTTGTCCCCAAATCCAGTGTCACCTCACTGTCCCCGTGTCCCTGCGTCCCCCCATGTCCCAATGTCCCCCCGATGTGCCCCAGTGTCCCTCTCATGTCCCCATGTCCCCTCAATGTCCCCATGTCCCTCTCATGTCCCCACGTCCCTGTGTCCCCTGTGACCCAATGTCCCCTCCCTGCGTCCCCCAATGTCCCCAATGTCCCCATGTCCACACATCCCCCAATGTCCCCCCAATGTCCCCCATGTGTCCCCATGTCCCCAATGTCCCCGTGTCTCTGTGTCCCCCACATGTCCCAATGTCCCCACATCTCCCCGTGTCCCCGTGTCCCCCATGTGTTTGCGTGTCCCAATGTCCTCCTCTCCTTGTGTCTCCATGTCCCAATGTCCCCACCACGTCCCCCAATGTCCCTGTGTCCCAAATGTCCCCATGTCACCCATGTCCCCCATGTGTCCCCATGTCCCCAATGTCCCCACATCTCCCTGCGTCCCCCAATGTCCCCCACATCCCCCAGTGTCCCCCGTGTCCCCCATGTGTTTGTGTGTCCCCCATGTCCCCAATGTCCCCTCCTTGTGTCTCCATGTCCCCAATGTCCCCATGTGTCCCCAGTGTCCCCACATCTCCCCACATCCCCAATGTCCCCGTGTCTCTGTGTCCCCCACATGTCCCCAATGTCCCCACATCCCCCGTGTCCCCCATGTCCCCCGTGTCCCCAATGTCCCCCAATGTCCCCATGTGTCCCCCATGTCCCCCATGTCCCCACATCCCCCATGTCCCCAATGTCCCCCACATCCCCCTAGTCCCCCCGTGTCCCGTGTCCCGTGCGCACCGGGGCAGCAGCCGGTGTCACAGGCCTGCAGCTGCCACTCGGTGCTGTCCCCGCGCTGTCCCTGTCCCTGTCCCTGTCCCCCGGCGTGGCCGCGGCTCCGTCCCCGGCGCCGTGTCCCCTCCCCGCAGGTCACCGAGCAGCCGCCCCACGGCTCCCACGGGCCCCACACGCCCGAGCTGGGACAGACAGGACAGGGACAGCGGCGTCACCGGGGGCTCCGGGGGTCACCGGGGTCACCTGGGGTCACGGGGGTCACCAGGGGTCACACGGGGTCATCGGGGGTCACTCAGTAACACCTGGGGTCACCCAGGGTCACTGGGGCCACTTGAGGTCACCGGGGTCACCCAAGGCCACCGGGGTCACTCAGTGGCACCTGGGGTCACCAGGGTCACCTGGGGTCACTCAGTAACACCTGGAGCCATTGGGGTCACCAGGGGACACTCAGTGGCACCTGGGGTCACTGGGGCCACTTGGGGTCACCGGGGTCAGTGGGGTCACCCAGGGTCACCCGGGGTCACCCGGGGTCACTCAGTGTCACCTGAGGTCACCCGGGGTCACCGGGGTCACTCAGTATCACCGGGGGTCACTGGGGTCACTTAGGGATCACCGGGGTCACCTGGGGTCACTCAGTAACACCGGAGGTCACCCAGGGTCACCCAGGGTCACCTGGGGTCACTGAGTGCCACCTGAGGTCACCCGGGGTCACCCAGGGTCACCGGGGTCACTCAGTTTCACCAGGGTCACCCAGGGTCACCTGGGGTCACTCAGTGGCACCTGAGGTCACCCCGGGTCACCTGGGGTCACCGGGGTCACTCAGTGTCACCTGGGGTCACTGGGGCCACTCAGTGGCACCTGAGGTCACCCAGGGTCACCCGGGGTCACCAGGGGTCACTCAGTGGCACCTGAGGTCACCCAGGGTCACTCAGTATCACCTGGGGTCACCTGGGGTCACTGAGTGTCACCTGAGGTCACCCAGTGTCACCTGAGATCACCCAGGGTCACCCAGGGTCACCTGGGGTCACCAGGGTCACGGGGGGTCACTCAGTGTCACCTGGGGTCACTGGGGTCACTTGGGGTCACTCAGTTTCACTGGGGTCACCCGGGTCACTGGGGGTCACTGGGGTCACCTAGGGTTACCCAGGGTCACCAGGGGTCACTGGGGGTCACTCAGTGGCACCTGGGGTCACTAGGGCCACCTGGGGTCATCTGGGGTCACCTGGGCCACCAGGGCTCACCGGGGTCACTGAGTGCCACCTGAGGTCACCCAGTGTCACCTGAGGTCACCCAGGGGCACCCGGGGTCACTGAGTGTCACCTGAGGTCACCCAGGGTCACCCGGGGTCACTGGGGCCACTTGGGGTCACCGGGGTCACCGGGGGTCACTCAGTGGCACCTGAGGTCACCCGGGGTCACCCGGGGTCACCGGGGTCACTCAGTATCACCGGGGGTCACTGGGGTCACCGGGGTCACCCGGGGTCACTCGATGTCCCCAGGTGTGGGCGGGGCTAAAGAGGGTGGGGCAGGAGTGGGAGGGGTTTGTTGGGCGGGCGTGGCTCTGTGTGGGCGTGGCCGGGGTGGGCGTGGCCGAGTGGGCGTGGCTCTATATGGGCGTGGCTATGAGGGGCGTGTCTGACCGGCAGCTGCGGCAGTGGCCGTGGGGGCGGAGCCTGTAGAAGTAGGCGGGGTTTAGGCAGCAATCGGCCAATGGCAGCGGCTCCTCCCCCAGCGGCTCCGTGCAGGCCCCGCCCTCCTCGTCCTCCTCCAATCGCATGAAGCACCAGACGGGCGTGGCCGCTGGGGGCGGGGCCAGGGGTCACCGCGGGGTCACCAGTGCTCCCAGTCCCTCCCAGTCCCTCCCAGTCCCTCCCAGTTCCTCCCAGTTCCCCCCAGTGTTCCCCGTGACCTTCAAGCCTCCACTTTCCCCTCCCCTCACCCGCTCCCAGTGCTCCCAGTACACCCCAGTATGCCCAGTTCTGCCCTCCCAGTTCCCCCAGTATGCCCAGCTCCACCCTCCCAGTTTCCTTCTGTACCCCCAGTTCCTCCTGGCACCCTCCCAGTGCTCCCAGTGTTCCCAGTCCCCCTCCCAGTGCTCCCAGTTCCCCCCAGTTCCCCCTCCCAGTCCCCCCAGTTCCCCCCTCCCAGTGCTCCCAGTCCCCCCAGTTCCCCCCTCCCAGTGCTCCCAGTTTCCCCCAGTTCCCCTCCCAGTGCTCCCAGTTCCCCCCAGTTCCCCTCCCAGTGCTCCCAGTTTCCCCCAGTCCCCCTCCCAGTGCTCCCAGTTCCCCCCAGTTCCCCTCCCAGTTCCCCCCAGTTCCCCTCCCAGCACCCCCAGTCCCTCTCCCAGTGCTCCCAGTTCCCCCCAGTTCCTCTCCCAGTTCCCCCATTCCCCCCTCCCAGTGCTCCCAGTTCCTCCCAGTCCCCCTCCCAGTGCTCCCAGTGCTCCCAGTGCTCCCAGTTCCCCCCAGTCCCCCTCCCAGTGCTCCCAGTCCCCCCAGTCCCCCTCCCAGTGCTCCCAGTCCCCCCAGTTCCCCTCCCAGTGCTCCCAGTGCTCCCAGTTCCCCCGTTCCCCCCCCCAGTGCTCCCAGTCCCCCCAGTTCCCCTCCCAGTGCTCCCAGTTCCTCCCAGTGCTCCCAGTACCGCCGCGTCCCGTCCCAGTGCCGAGCAGGACCAGCCCCAGGCCCAGGATCAGCCCCGGGGGCGCCATGGGGGAAGTGGGGGAGGGGCGGTGGGGGAGGGGCAGCCCGGGGGGGGTTCCCCACCCACAGGAAGAGCCCAGGCGGCCCCTCCCCCCCTCCGGGCGGCCCCTCCCCCCCTCCCCCAATCCCAAATTCCGCTTTTTTCACCCATTTATTAAAAAACCCAAATTTCAACAGCAAAACCGCGCGGGGGGGGGGGGGGGTGGGGGAGGGGCGGCGGGGGGTGGGGGAGGGGCTGTGGCCGCGGTGGGCGTGGCCCGGGTGGGCGTGGCCCGGGTGGGCGTGGCCCGGCGGTGGGCGTGGCCAGGTGGGCGTGGCCTCAGGGTCCCTCGCTGAACCGCGTCACGCCCCCGGGGCGGGGCCGGGGCGGGGCCTGCGGGGACAATGACGTCACCACGGGGGTCCCCTGGCCCTTGGGGACACAATGACGTCACCGAGGGCCACCGGGTGTCCCCAATGTCCCCCCCAGGTCTCCCCCTCGGCCCCCAATGGCCCAAATCCCCCCACGATGTCCCCTCGTGTCCCTGCTGCCCCCAATGTGCCCCACCCCCTGGTGTCCCCAGACGTGTCCCCTCGTGTCCCCCCACTCTGGGTGTCCCCAGTGTCCCCTTGTCCCTCGGGGTGTCCTTGCTGTGACCCTGTCCCCAGGGATGTCCCCCATGTCCCCAGGGCTGTTCTCCTGTCCCCAGGGCTGTCCCTGCTGTCCCTCTGTCCCCAGGGCTGTCCCCCATGTCCCCAGGGCTGTTCTCCTGTCCCTATAGCCAAGGACGCCCCCATGACTGTCCCCCTGTCCCTTCTGTCCCAATCTGTCCCCTCTGTCCCTCTCCATCCCCTCAGTCCCCCCCGTCCCCCTCTGTCCCCCCTGTCCCCAATGTCCCTCTGTCCCCCTCTGTCTCCCTGTCCCCCCGATGTCCCTGCTGTCCCCTCTGTCCCCTGTCCCCCATCCCCCTGTCCCCACTGTCCCCAATGTCCCCAATGTCCCCCCTGTCCCCGCTATCCCCTCTGTCCCCCATGCCCCACTGTCCCTTCTGTCCCACGTCCCTGCTGTCCCCCCCGTCCCCCCTGTCCCCAATGTCCCCCCCATCTTCCCTGTCCCCCCCTGTCCCTGCTGTCCCCTCTGTCTCCCCGATGTCCCCTGTGTCCCCCCCATCCCCTGTCCCCCCAATGTCCCCCCTGTCCCCAATGTCCCTCTGTCCCCCTCTGTCTCCCTGTCCCCCCGATGTCCCTGCTGTCCATCCCCATCCCCCTGTCCCCCCAATGTCCTCCCAATGTCCCCCCTGTCCCTGATGTCCCCCCAATGTCCCCAATGTCCCCCCTGTCCCCCCGATGTCCCCTGTGCCCCCCCGTCCCCCCATCCCCTCTGTCCCACTGTCCCCCCAATGTCCCCCCCAATGTCCCCGATGTCCCCCCTGTCCCCGGTGTCACCTCGGGGCGCCGCCGGCCGAGGGCGCTGCCCTCCTTCCAGCCCATGGCCTGCAGCATGCGGCAGCCCAGGGGGGGCCCCTCGGCGTCCCTGTCACGGGGTCACGGGGTCACACGGGGTCACACGGGGTCATATGGGGTCACACGGGATCACACAGGGTCACACGGGGTCACACAGGGTCACACGGGGTCACACGGGGTCACACGGGGTCACACGGGGTCATAAAGGGTCACACGGGGTCACACAGGGTTATACAGGGTCACACGGGGTCACACGGGGTCACAGGGGGTCACACGGGGTCACACGGGGTCACACGGGGTCACACGGGGTGACACGGGGTCACACAGGGTCACTCAGGGTCACACAGGGTCATACAGGGTCACACAGGGTCACTCGGGGTCACACGGGGTCACACGGGGTCATATGGGGTCACACAGGGTCACACAGGGTCCCCATCTCATTTTTGGGGTCCCCATCTCATTTTTGGGATCCCCATACCATTTTTGGGGTCCCCATCCCCATTTTTGGGGTCCCCATCCCCCTTTTAAGGTCCCCATCCCCATTTTTGGGGTTCCCATCCCCATTTTTAGGGTCCCCATCCCCCTTTTTAGGGTCGCCAGCCCCATTTTAGGTCCCCATCTCATTTTTGGGGTCTCCAGCCCCATTTTTAGGGTTCCCATCCCCATTTTTGGGGTCTCCATCCCCATTTTTGGGGTCCCCATCCCCATTTTTAGGGTCCCCATCCCCCTTTTTAGGCTCCCCAGCCCCATTTTTGGGGTCTCCATCCCCATTTTTAGGGTCCCCATCCCATTTTTGGGGTCCCCATCCCCATTTTTAGGGTCCCCATCCCCCTTTTTAGGGTCCCCATCCCCATTTTTGGGGTCCCCATCCCATTTTTGGGGTCTCCATCCCCATTTTTGGGGTCCCCATCCCATTTTTGGGGTCTCCATCCCCATTTTTGGGGTCTCTATCCTCAATTTTGGGGTCCCCATCCCCCTTTTGGGGTCCCCATCCCATTTTTGGGGTCCCCCCCCATTTTTGGGGTCCCCCCGTTCCGTTTTTGGGGTCTCACCCGGGGGTCGCGGGGGGTCCCCCGAATTTGCGCCGTTTGGGCTCGGGGGGGTCGGGCCCCCCCTGCTTCTCGCGGCGTTCGGCGGCGCGGTCCCGGTACTTCATCTGGGGGGGAGGGGCAGGGGGTGACCCCAGCACCCAAGGGTGCCCCCCCAGCACCCAAGGGTGCCCCCCCAGCCCTCCCCCACCCCACGGGTGCACTGGGAACCCCCTCCCCATAAATGTCCCCCCCACCGATGTACCCTCAGCCCTGGGTGTCCCCAACATCCCCAGTGTCCCCTGGGTGTCCCCTGGGTGTCCCCAATGTCCCCTGGGTGTCCCCAGTGTCCCCTGGGTGTCCTAAATGTCCCCAATGTCCCCCGGGTGTCCCCTCACCCCCAGGTGTCCCCAGTGTCCCCAGTGTCCCCCGGGTGTCCCCTGGGTGTCCCCTGGGGGTCCCCAATGTCCCCAGTGTCCCCAGTGTCCCCCCTGGGTGTCCCCAATGTCCTCTGGGTGTCCTTCGGGTGTCCTTGATGTCCCCTGGGTGTCCCCAGTGTCCCCAATGTCCCCTCACCTTGCTGTCCCCTCACCCCTGGGTGTCCCCAGTTTCCCCCCCGGGTATCCCCAGGGTGTCCCCAATGTCCCCAGTGTCCCCCGGGTGTCCCCTGGGTGTCCCCAGTGTCCCCCGGGTGTCCCCAGTGTCCCCATTGTCCCCTCACCTCGCTGTCCCCTCACCCCTGGGTGTCCCCCAGGTGTCCCCAATGTCCCCAATGTCCCCAGGGGTGTCCCCATGTCCCCTCACCTCGCTGTCCCCTCGCTCCCCTCCCTCGGTGGGGCCCAGGTGGCTCCGGCGCTGCAGCTCCAGGTTTTGCTGGGGACATTGGGGCATTTTTGGGGCATTTTTGGGGCATTTTTGGGGTGCTTTTGGAGTGGTTTTGGGGTGTTTTTGTGGCTGGTTTCGGGTGTTTTTGGGGTGTTTTTGGGCTGGTTTCGGGGTGTTTCTGGGCGGTTTGGGTCCCGTTGTTTTTGGGGTGTTTCGGGGCGGTTCGGGGGTGTTTTTGGGGCTGGTTTCTGGGTGGTTTTGGGCTGTTTTCGGGGTGTTTTTGGGCTGGTTTCGGGGTGTTTTTGTGGCTGGTTTCGGGGTTATTTTTGTGGCTGGTTTCCCGTTGGTTTTGGGGTGTTTTGGGGCGGTTTGGGTCCCGTTGTTTTTGGGGTGTTTCTGGGCGCTTTGGGGGTGTTTTTGTGCTGGTTTTGGGGTGTTTCTGGGCTGATTTCAGGGTGTTTTTGTGGCTGGTTTCCCGTTGTTTTTGGGGTGTTTCGGGGCGGTTTGGGTCCCGTTGTTTTTGGGGTGTTTTGGGGCGGTTTTGGGGTGTTTTTGTGGCTGGTTTTGGGGTGTTTTTGTGGCTGTTTTTGGGGTGTTTTTGGTTTGGTTTTGGGGTGTTTTTGTGGCTGTTTTCCCGTTGGTTTTGGGGTGTTTTTGTGGCTGGTTTTGGGGTTGGTTTTGGGGTGTTTCTGGGCGGTTTCGGGGTTATTTTTGTGGCTAGTTTCCCGTTGGTTTTGGGGTGTTTCGGGGCGGTTTGGGTCCCGTTGTTTTTGGGGTGTTTCTGGGCTGGTTTCAGGGTGTTTTTGGGCTGGTTTCGGGGTATTTTTGTGGCTGTTTTTGGGGTGTTTCTGGGCGGTTTTGGGGTGTTTTTGTGGCAGGTTTCCCGTTGCTTTTGGGGTGTTTCGGGGCGGTTTGGGTCCCGTTGTTTTTGGGGTGTTTCTGGGCTGGTTTCGGGGTTATTTTTGTGGCTGGTTTTGGGGTTGGTTTTGGGGTGTTTTGGGGTGGTTTGGGTCCCGTTGGTTTTGGGGTGTTTCGGGGCGGTTTGGGTCCCGTTGTTTTTGGGGTGTTTCGGGGCGCTTTGGGGGTGGTTTCGGGGTGTTTTTGTGCTGGTTTGAGGGTGTTTTTGGGCTGGTTTCGGGGTTATTTTTGTGGCTGGTTTCCCGTTGTTTTTGGGGTGTTTCTGGGCGGTTCGGGGGTGTTTTTGTGGCTGGTTTTGGGGTGTTTTTGGGGTTTTTCGGGGCGGTTTTGGGGTTATTTTTGTATCTGGTTTCCCGTTGTTTTTGGGGTGTTTCTGGGCTGGTTTTGGGGTTATTTTTGTGGCTGTTTTCCTGTTGGTTTTGGGGTGTTTCGGGGCGGTTTGGGTCCCGTTGGTTTTGGGGTGTTTCTGGGCGGTTTTGGGGTGTTTTTGTGGCTGGTTTCCCGTAGTTTTTGGGGTGTTTCTGGGCTGGTTTTGGGGTGTTTTTGTGGCTGGTTTCCCGTTGTTTTTGGGGTGTTTCTGGGCTGGTTTCGGGGTTATTTTTGTGGCTGGTTTCCCGCTGTTTTTGGGGTGTTTCGGGGCGGTTTGGGGGTGTTTTTGTGGCTGTTTTCGGGGTTATTTTTGTGGCAGGTTTCCCGTTGTTTTTGGGGTGTTTCGGAGCGCTTTGGGGTGTTTTTGGGGTACCTTGTGCAGCCCCGAGAGCTGCTGGTGGCGCAGCAGAGCCTCCCTGCTGGGGAACTGCCGCCGGCACAGCAGACACGCCAGTTTGGCCCAGTCCGTCAGCGGCTCCTCGGGGACCCCCGGGGCCCCCCCGCGCTCCCCCTCCTCCTCACTCTCGCTCTCCCCGCTGTAGGCAGCCACCAACCCCCGGGGGGGGCTCTGGGGGGAAAAAAACGGGGTTAGGGGAGAAAAAATGGGGTCTGGGGGGAAAAAATGGGGGTTGGAGGGGGGATTGGGGGGGAAAAATGGGATTTTGGGGGAAAAAATGGGATTTGGGGGGAAAAATGGGGTTTGGGGGGAGGACTGGGGGGGAAAATGGGATTTGGGGGGAAAAAATGGGGGTTAGGGGAGGAAAAATGGGGGTTAGGGGGGAAAAAATGGGGTTTGGAGGGGGGATTGGGGGGGAAAAATGGGATTTGGGGGGAAAAAATGGGATTTGGAGGGAAAAAATGGGAGTTTTGGGGGGAAAAAATGGGGGTTTGAGGGAAATTGGGGGGGAAATGGGGGTCAGGTGGAGTTTGGGGGAGAAAAAAGGGGTCTCGTAGGGGATTTGGGGTGGGATTTGGGGGTCAGGGGAGTTTTTGGGGTTTTTGGGGGGCTCAGGAAGTGTTTGGGGCATCTCAGAGTATTTTGGGGGGGTCTCAGGTGTGTTTTTTGGGGTCCCAGGTGTGTTTTTTGGGGGGTCTCAGGTGTGTTATGGGGGTCTGAGGTGTATTTTTTGGGGGTCTCAGGTGTGTTTTTGGGGTCTCAGGTGTGTTTTTGGGGTCCCAGGTGTATTTTTGGGGGGTCTGAGGTGTATTTTTTGGGGTCTCAGGTGTGTTTTTGGGGTCTCAGGTGTGTTTTGGGGTCTCAGGTGTATTATGGGGGTCTCAGGTGTGTTTTTGGGGTCCCAGGTGTGTTTTTTGGGGGTCTCACCAGCCTCTCGTCGCCCCCCAGCCGGGGCAGCTCCAGGGGGAGGTGCTGCCGCTCAGCCAAAGCGCCCTGGGGGGGTCAGGGGGGGTCACAGGGGGTCCCCAAAATCCCCAATGTCCCCCTCCCACATTGCCCCCCCCCCCCAGGCTCTTAGAACCCCTAAACCCCCCCCCAAACCCCCCTGGACCTCCCCAAATCCCCTCAAAACCCTCCAAAATCCCCCCAAAAACCCAAATTCACCTTTTTCTCCAGGATGGCGCAGCTCTGACCACCCAAACTGCCCCAAATCCCCTAAAAACTCCCCCAAATCCCCCCCAAATCCCCTAAAAACTCCCCCAAATCCCCCCCAAATCCCCTAAAAACTCCCCCAAATCCCCCCCAAACCCCCCAAATCCCCCCCAAATCCCCTAAAAACTCCCCCAAACTCCCCTAAATCCCCCCCAAATCCCCCCAAACTCCCCCAAATCCCCCCAAACTCCCCCATACCCACTTTTTTCTCCAGGATGGCGCAGCTCTGACCACCCAAATCCCCCCAAATCCCCCCCAAACTCCCCCAAATCCCCCCCAAATCCCCCCCAAACTCCCACAAATCCCCCCCAAACTCCCACAAATCCCCCCAAACTCCCCCCAAATCCCCCCCAAACTCCCCCAAATCTCCCCCAAACTCTCCCAAATCACCCCCAAATCCCCCCCAAATCCCCCCAAACTCCCCCAAATCCCCCCCAAACTCCCCCCAAATCCCCCCCAAACTCCCCCAAATCTCCCCCAAATCCCCCCAAACTCCTCCAAACCCCCCCAAACCCCCCAAATTCACCTTTTTCTCCAGGATGGTGTAACTCTGACCACCCAAAGTCCCCCAAATCCCCCCAAACTCCCCCAAATCCCCCCCAAACTCCCCCAAATCCCCCCAAATCCCCCCCAAACCCCCCAAATCCCCCCCAAACTCCCCCAAGAACTTCTCAAACTTTCCCCAAATCCCCCCAAATCCCCCAAATCCCCCCCAAACTCCCCCAAACTCCCCCAAACTCCCCCAAATCCCCCCCAAACTCCCCCAAATCCCCCCCAAACTCCCACAAATCCCCCCAAACTCCCCCAAACGCCCTCAGAACCCCCCAAATCCCCCCAAATTCACCTTTTTCTCCAGGATGGCGTAGCTCTGACCACCCAAACTCCCCCAAATCCCCTAAAAACTCCCCCAAATCCCCCCCAAATCCCCCCAAATCCCCCCCAAACTCCCCCAAATCCCCCCCAAATCCCCCCAAATCCCCCCAAACTCCCCCAAATCCCACCCAAATCCCCCCCAAACTCCCACAAATCCCCCCAAATCCCCCCCAAACTCCCCCAAATCCCCCCAAACCCCCCCAAATCCCCCCAAACTTCCCCAAATCCCCCCCAAATTCCCCCCAAATCCCCCCAAATCCTCCCCAAAAACCCCAAATCCCCCCCAAATCCCCCCCAAATCCCCCCAAATCCCCCCCAAATCCCCCCCAAACTCCCCCAAATCCCCCCCAAATCCCCCCCAAACTCCCCCAAATCCCCCCAAACTCCCCCAAATCCCCCCAAACTCCCCCAAACTCCCCCCAAATCCCCCCCAAATCCCCCCAAACCCCCCAGACCCACCTTTTTCTCCAGGATGGCGTAGCCCTGACCACCCAAATCCCCCCCAAATCCCCCCCAAACTCCCCCAAATCCCTCCAAATCCCCCCAAATCCCCACAAACTCCCCCAAATTCACCTTTTTCTCCAGGATGGCGTAACTCTGACCACCCAAACTCCCCCAAATCCCCTAAAAACTCCTCCAAATCCCCCCCAAACCCACCTTTTTCTCATGATGGCGTAACTCTGACCACCCAAATCCCCCCCAAACTCCCCCAAATCCCCCCCAAACTCCCCCAAATCCCCCTCAAATCCCCCCCAAACTCCCCCAAATCCCCCCCAAATCCCCCCAAATTCACTTTTTTCTCCTGGATGGTGTAACTCTGACCACCCAAACTCCCCCAAATCCCCCCAAATCCCCCCCAAACCCCCCCAAATCCCCCCAAACCCGCCTCTTTCTCCAGGATGGCATAACTCTGACCACCCAAATCTCCCCAAATCCCCCCCAAACTCCCCCAAATCCCCCCAAATCCCCCCAAATCCCCCCCAAAGTGACCTTTTTCTCCAGGATGGCGTAGCTCTGACTACCCAAACTCCCCCAAACCCCCTAAAAACTCCCCCAAATCCCCCCCAAATCCCCCCAAATCCCCCCCAAACTCCCCCAAATCCCCCCAAATCCCCCCCAAACTCCCCCAAACTCCCCCCAAATCCCCCCCAAACCCCCCAAATTCACCTTTTTCTCCAGGATGGCGTAGCCGGCGTCGGCGGCCGCCGCCTCCCTGCGCTCGTCCTCGCGGGGGGCCGGGGGGGGTCCGGCGCTGCGGCCGCTCTCGCGCTGTTTGTTCAGGCTCCGCGCCCACCGCTCCATGTCCTTGGCGATCTGGGGGGCACGGGGGGCACGGGCTGGGGGGCGCCCCGGGAGCAACCGGGGACCCCTCCCAGGGGCACCCATGGGCACCCCAAGGGTACCCAGGGGCACCCAGGGACCCCCAAGGGCACCCAGGGACCCCCCAAGGGCACCCAGGGACCCCCAAGGGCACCCAGAGACCCCCGAGGGGCACCCCAGAAACACCCAGGAACTCCCAGGGGTAACCAGGGACCCCCCAAGGGCACCCAGAGACCCCCACCAAGGGCACCCAGAGCACCCCAGGAGCACCCAGGAACACACAGAGACCCCCAGGAATACTCAGAGACCCCCGCAAGGGCACCCAGGGGCACCCAAGGACACCCAGAGACCCCCAAGGGCACCCAGGGACCCCCAGAGACTCCCCAGGAACTCCCTCAGGAACACCCAGGGACCCCCAGGGGTAACCAGAAATCCCCCCAGGAGCACCCAGAGACCCCCAAGGGCACCCAGGGACCCCCCAAGGGCACCCAGAGACCCCCAGGAACTCCTCCAGGGACACTCAGGGGTAACCAGGGACCCCCCCAGGGGCACCCAGGAGCACCTGGAGCTCCCCAGGAGCACCCAGGGGCACCCCAAGGGCACCCAGAGACCCCCAGGGGCACCCAGGGGCACCCCAGGAACACCCAGGGACCCCCAGAGGAAACCAGGGACCCCCGCAAGAGCACCCAGGGGCACCCCAAGGGCCCCCAGGGACCCCAGGAACACCCAGGGACCCCCAAGGGCACCCAGGGATCCCCAAGGGCACCCAGGAGCACCCAGGAACACACACAGAGACCCCCAGGAATACCCAGAGACCCCCCCAGGGGCACCCAGGGGCACCCCAGGAACACCCAGGAACCCCAAGGCGTAACCAGGGACCACCAGAGACCCACAGGAACCTCCCCATGAACACCCAGAGACCCCCCAGGGGCACCCCAGGAACACCCAGGAACCCCCAAGGGCACCCAGGGACCCCCATGGGTAACCAGGGACCCCCCCAGGAGCACCCAGGAACTCCCCCAGGAGCACCCAGGGACCCCCAAGGGCACCCAGGAGCACCCGAAGCTCCCCCAGGAACACACAGAGACCCCCAGAGACCCTCCAGGGGCACCCCAGGAACACCCAGGGATCCCCAATGGCACCCAGAGACCCCCAGGGGCACCCAGGGACCACCAGAGACTCCCCAGGGGCACCCCAGGAACACCCAGGGACCCCCACGGGTAACCAGAAACCCCCCCAGGAGCACCCAGGGACCCACAGGAACCTCCCCATGAACCCCCAGAGACCCCCAGGAACTCCCCCAGGAACACCCAGGGACCCCCAGGGGTAACCAGGGACCCCCAGAGACTCCCCAGGGGCACCCCAGGAACACCCAGGGACCCCCAAGGGCACCCAGGGACCCCCAGGGGTAACCAGGGACCACCAAGGAACACCCAGGGACCCCCACGGGTAAACAGAAACCCCCCCAGGAGCACCCAGAGACCCCCAAGGGCACCCAGGATCCCACTCAGGAGCACCCAGGGACCCCTAAACCCCCCCCAGGAACACCCAGAGCCCCCCAAGACCACCCAAAGACCTCCCAGGAGCACCCAGGGGCACCCAGAGACCCCAGAAGGAGAAGGGGATGGGAGAAATGGGGGTTTTGGGGGAATTCTGAGTGTATTTAAGGAGGTTTTGGGGGGTTTTGGGGATCCAGGGGGGTGCAGAGCACCCAGAGACCCTCCAGACCCCCCAAAATGACCCAGACCCCCCCCATTTCTCAGGGTTCCTCCCCCATTTTAGAAACCACCTCAATTTTTAGGGTTCCCCTCCCATTTTTGGGGTTCCCCCCCCATTTTTGGGGTCCCCCCCTCACCTGCTGGGCCGTTTTGGTTTTGTGTTTCTCCTTTTTGTCCTTGGGCTCTTTGGGGGTGCCGGGGGTGCCCGGGGGTCCCGGGGGGGGCTCGGCGGGGGGCGCGGCCACGTAGGTGCGTCTGTCCCCGTCCCAGTACAGGTACTGCCCCGCCCCCGCGTCGTAGTAGTACTGCAGGGGGGGTTGGGGGGGTCAGCACCCCAAAAAACACCCCAGAGAACCCCGAAAATCATCCCTTGGAACCCCAAAAATCAACCAATGGAACCCCCAAAAACTACCCCACAGAACCCCGAAAAACCACCCCATGGAACCCCCAAAACCGCCCGTTGGAACCCCAAAAATCAACCAATGGAACCTCCAAAATCAACCCATGGAACCCCAAAAATCAACACATGGAACCCCCAAAAAACACCCCACAGAACCCCGAAAATCAACCCCATGGAACCCCCAAAACCACCCCGCAGAACCCCGAAAATCACCCCATGGAACCCCCAAAATCAACACATGGAACCCCAAAAACCACCCCATGGGACCCCCAAAATGGTGTCCCAATAGCCCCAAAATTGCTCCTTGGAACCCCCAAAAATCAACCTCTGGAACCCCCAAAATCACCCCATGTAACCCCCAAAACCAACCCATGGAACCCCCAAAAACCACCCCATGGAACCCCCAAAAACCGCCCCATGGAACCCCCAAAATCAACCCATGTAACCCCAAAAATCGTCCTTTTCTACCCCAAAAACCGCCCCAAGGAACCCCCAAAACCAACCCATGGAACCCCAAAAATCAACCCCTTGGAACCCCCAAAATCTCCCCTTGAAACCCCAAAATCACCTCCCGAAGTCGCCTCTTATAAAACCAAAAATGATCTTTTTGTACCCCAAAATCGCCCCTTGGAACCCCCAAAATCTCCCTTTTCTACCCCAAAAATTGCCCCTCAGAACCCCCAAAATTGTCCCTTTCTAGCCCAAAAATCACCCTGTGGAACCCCCAAAATCAGCCCACGGAATCCCAAAATTCCCTATTTGGAACCCCCAAAATTTCCCCATGGAACCCCCAAAATCTTCCCTTTGTACCTCAAAAATCACCGTTTTTAACCCATTTTTTACAGTTTAAATTGGGGTTTTTCAGGTTAAAATTTAACTGGAAAAGGTTAAAAACCTCTCGTGCACCCCAAAATTTCTCTTTGCACCCCAAAACCTCCCACTGACCCCACCCAAACCCCAAATCTGTGTTTTTACCCCCAAAACCTCCCACCCTTAAAACAGCATTTTCAGGCTTAAAATTCCATTTTTTTCCCCAAAATTCCAATTTTTTCCACCAAAACTTCACTTAAATCACCCCAAATTTCACTCTGAGATTTTGGGGGACCCCAAATCCCCCCAAACCCCAAACCCCGCCCTAAATCCGTTCTTTTACCCCTAAAAATACATTTTTAAGTCTTAAAATCTCCGTTTTTTCACCCAAAATTTCCGTTTTTTTGACCGAAACTTGGATTTTTTCAGCCCAAATTTTTGGGGGACCCCGAATTCCTCCCCCCCGCACCCCAAAACCCCAAACCTGCGAGTGGGGGTCGTAGTAGAGCCCCGTGAGGGGGTCGTAGTAGTACCCCGAGGTCTCGTCGTACTGGTAGGTGGAGACGTCGGGCACGGCTGGAGGGGGAAAAGGAGAATTTTTGGGGGTCCCCCAAAATTTTTTGGGGGTCCCCAACATTTTTGGGGTCTCCCCCAGCGTCTCCCGATCCCAGAGAATCGCAGGGTACCCCAAAAATGCCCCAAAGGGTTGGGGGAATTTGGGGTTGGGAAGGGTTGGGAACGCCGAAATTCCCCCAAAATCTCCCCAAAATTCCCCCAAAATCTCCCCAAAATTCCCCCAAAATCCACCCAAAATTCCCCCAAAATCCACCCAAAATGCCCTTTGGAACCCCCCAAATACCCCAAGACCCCCCAAATCCTCTCCAGGACCCCCCAAAATTCCCCCAAAATTCCCTTTGGAACCCCCCAAATACCCCGAGACCCCCCAAAATCCCCTCCAGGACACCCCAAAATTCCCCCAAATCCCCCCAAATACCCCGAGACCCCCAAAATCCTCTCCAGGACCCCCCAAAATTCCCTTTGGAACCCCCCAAATCCTCCAAATACCCCCCAGGATCCCCCAAACCCCCCAGGACCCCCCAAAATCCCCCCAAATCCCCCAAATCCCTCCTGAAGATCCCCCAAAATCCCCCCCAGATCCTCCGAAATGCCCCCCAGGACCCCCCAAACCCCCAAGGACCCCCCAAAATCCCCCAAATCCCTCCTGAAGATCCCCCAAAATCCCCCCCAGATCCCCCAAACCCCCCAGGACCCCCCAAACACCCCCAGGACCCCCCAAAATTCCCCCAAACCCCCCCAAATCCTCCAAAATCCCCCCAGGACCCCCCAAAATCCCCCCAAATCCTTCAAAATCCCCCCCAGGACCCCCCAAAATCCCCCAAATCCCCCCTCAAGATTCCCCAAAATCCCCCCAGGACCCCCCAAACCCCCCAGGACCCCCCAAAATTCCCCCAAATCCCCTCCCCCACTCACGGTACTGCCCGTAGCTGTCCCCGCTGGGGGGGGCGCTCGGGGGGGGCCCCGAATTTGGGGTCTCGGCCTTGAGGGGCCCCGAGTAGGTCTGGGGGAGGGGGGAACCCCAAAATTAACCCCCAGCCCCAAAATCCCCCCAAATCCCCTTTTTTAATGGGGTCCCCTGCTCATTTTAAGCCCCTCCCCCCCCATTTCCCCCAATTTTTGGGGTTCCCCCCCCCCAATTTTTGGGTCCCACCCCCCAATTTTTGGGGTCCCACCCCCATTTCTTGGGTCCCCCCCCAATTTTTGGGGTTCCACCCCCAATTTTTGTGTCCCACCCCCCAATTTTTGGGTTCCCCCCCCCCAATTTTTGGGGTCCCACCCCCCAATTTTTGGGGTCCCACCCCCCATTTCTTGGGTCCCCCCCCCAATTTCTTGGGTCCCCCCCAATTTTTGGGGTCCCCCCCCCATTTCTTGGGTCCCCCCCCAATTTTGGGGTCCCACCCCCCATTTCTTGGGTCCCCCCCCAATTTTTGGGTCCCACCCCCCAATTTTTGGGGTCTCCCCCTCCATTCCAGGGCCCCTCCCCCCCAATTTTTGGGGTCCTCCCCCCAATTTTTGGGGTCCCCCCCAATTTTTGGGCCCCTCCCCCCCAATTTTTGTGTCCCACCCCCCAATTTTTGGGGTCCCACCCCCAATTTTTGTGTCCCACCCCCCAATTTTTGGGGTCTTACCCCAATTTCTTGGGTCCCCCCCCCAATTTTTGGGGTCCCCCCCCAATTTTTGGGTCCCATCCCCCAATTTTTGGGGTCCCACCCCCCAATTTTTGGGTCCCCCTCCCAATTTTTGGGGTCCCACCCCCCAATTTTTGGGTCCCCCCCCCAATTTTTGGGGTCCCACCCCCCAATTTTTGGGGTCCCCCCCCAATTTTTGGGCCCCCCCCCAATTTTTGGGGTCCCCCCCCAATTTTTGGGTCCCATCCCCCAATTTTTGGGGTCCCACCCCCCAATTTTTGGGGTCCCGCCCCCATTTCTTGGGTCCCCCCCCAATTTTTGGGGCCCACCCCCCAATTTTTGGGTCCCCCCCCAATTTTTGGGTCCCCCCCCCCCAATTTTTGGGGTCCCACCTCCCAATTTTTGGGTCTCACCCCCATTTCTTGGGTCCCCCCCCAATTTTTGGGGTCCCACCCCCCAATTTTTGGGGTCCCACCCCCATTTCTTGGGCCCCCCCCCAATTTTTGGGGTCCCCCCCCATTTCTTGGGTCCCCCCCCAATTTTTTGGGTCCCCCCCCAATTTTTGGGGTCCCCCCCCATTTCTTGGGTCCCCCCCAATTTTTTGGGTCCCCCCCCAATTTTGGGGTCCCCCCCCCAATTTTTGGGGTCCCACCCCCCATTTCTTGGGTCCCCCCCCAATTTTTGGGTCCCCTCCCCAATTTCTTGGGTCCCCCCCAACTTTTTGGGGTCCCCCCCCCAATTTTTGGGGTCTCCCCCCAATTTTTAGGGTCCCACCCCCCAATTTTTGGGGTCCCACCCCCCAATTTTTGGGGTCCCCCCCCCATTTCTTGGGTCCCCCCCCAATTTTTGGGGTCCCCCCCCCCCAATTTTGGGGTCCCACCTGGCCGGGGGGTCCCGGGGGTGTCGCCGCGGGGGTCTCGGGGGTGGGGGAGGGGTAGGGGGCGGCGCTGGGGGGGGCGCGGGGGGGGAAGGGCCCCCCCCCTCCTGCCCCTCCCCCCGCGGGGTCCTGCGGAGGCTCCTCCGGACCTGGGGGGGGGGCAAAGGTCACCTGGGGGGGGAGGGGAGGGGGGACACACCTGGGCACACCTGGGCACACCTGGGGACAGGGACCACACCTGGGGACACCTCGGGACACACCTGGGGACACCTGGGGACACCTGGGGAGGGGAGGGTCACACCTGGGGACACCTCGGGACACACCTGAGGACACCTGGGGACAGGGACCACACCTGGGGACAGGAGGGTCACACCTGGGGACACCTGGGGACAGGAGGGTCACACCTGGGGACAGGAGGGTCACACCTGGGGACACCTGGGGAGGGAGAGGGTCACACGTGGGGACACCTGGGGACACCCGGGGACACACCTGGGACACACCTGGGGACACCTGGGGACAGGAGGGTCACACCTGGGGACACCTGGGCACACCTGGGGACACCTGGGGACACCTGGGGACACCTGGGCACACCTGCCAGCACTCACCGGGGGCGGGGCCGTCGGCCTTGGCGGGGGCGGGGCCTGGCAGGGCGGGGCCGGGGGGCGGGGCCGAGGCTCCTTTCAGGTAGGCGGGGCCGTAGAGGGCGGGGCCAGGTGCGGGGAAGGGCTCCTCTGATTGGTAGAAGCCGAATTCGGAGTTTGGCTCCTCCCCCCCCGCCCAGGGCGTGTCGCTGCCCGGCGCCGCCTGCGGGACCGAAAACATCAAATTATTTAAAAATTAAACTTTTTGTGATAAAAAATATGAAAACACAATAAAATATTGTCTCTTATTAACATAATTTTGCACAATATAAAAATATATACATTAATATTTATATGCATATAAATTTATCCTGTTAAAAATTAAGTTTTTTTTGCATTCAATTTAACTTGAATTTAAGCGATTTGAATAATTGAATTTAGTTAATAAATTTTATATTTTTATAAAATGTAACTTAAGTAAATAATTTTATTTAGTTAAATATTAACTAAAAAAAAATACTTTGAATGTTGGTTCTTAGTTACATAATTTAAAAGATTTGGTAGGAAAAAAATATTTACAATTTTTTAACAAAATGCTATAAAACTTATAATTTATAAGGTTATTATATATATAAATTATAA
Organism: Taeniopygia guttata; assembly: GCF_048771995.1. Classification (NCBI taxonomy): domain Eukaryota; kingdom Metazoa; phylum Chordata; class Aves; order Passeriformes; family Estrildidae; genus Taeniopygia; species Taeniopygia guttata. Next base: position 730,291 of record NC_133056.1, read on the forward strand.
TATGCATTTAACCTTAAACATTAAATACTACATTGTGCCCTCACCTGCCCAGGTGTGCCCTCACCTGCCCAGGTGTGCCCTCCCTCACCCAGCTGTGCCCTCCCCTGCCCAGGTGTGCCCTCCCCAACCCAGGTGTGCCCTCACCTGTGACATTTCCCACCTGCCCAGGTGTGCCCTCCCCCGCCCAGGTGTGCCCTCCCCCGCCCAGGTGTGCCCTCCCCCACCCAGGTGTGCCCTCACCCACCCAGATGTGCCCTCCCCCACCCAGGTGTGCCCTCCCCCACCCAGGTGTGCCCTCCCGTGCCCAGGTGTGCCCTCCCGTGCCCAGGTGTGCCCTCCCGTGCCCAGGTGTGCCCTCCCCTGCCCAGGTGTGCCCTCCCCCGCCCAGGTGTGCCCTGACCCCTATCCAGGTGTGCCCTCCCCTGCCCAGGTGTGCCCCCACCTGCCCAGGTGTGCCCTCCCCCGCCCAGGTGTGCCCCCACCTGCCCAGGTGTGCCCTCACCCGCCCAGGTGTGCCCTCCCGTGCCCAGGTGTGCCCTACCCCACCCAGGTGTGCCCTCCCCCACCCAGGTGTGCCCTCACCTGCCCAGGTGTGCCCTCACCTGCCCAGGTGTGCCCTCACCTGCCCAGGTGTGCCCTCCCCCACCCAGGTGTGCCCTCACCTGCCCAGGTGTGCCCTCACCTGCCCAGGTGTGCCCTCCCCCACCCAGGTGTGCCCTCCCGTGCCCAGGGGTGCCCTCACCCGCCCAGGTGTGCCCTCACCCACCCAGGTGTGCCCTCACCTGCCCAGGTGTGCCCTCACCTGTGACAGCGCCCACTGGGCGGCCGCGATGGCCGTGGAGGCGACGGAGGCGGCGCTGGCGCGGGGGGGCCCCTCCCCCGGCCCCGCCCCCTGCACGTCCCTGGGGGCGGAGCCACAGGTAAGGGGCGGGGCCTGAGGCCTGGGAGGGGCTGATGGGCGGGGCTATGCTGATAAGGGGCGGGGCTATGCTGATAAAGGGCGTGGCCTGAGGCCTGGGAGGGGCTGATGGGCGGGGCCAAAAGGCACAGGGGCGGGGCTATGCAGGTAAGGGGCGGGGCCAAAGGGCACAGGGGTGGAGCTATGCTGATAAGGGGCGGGGCCTGTGCCAGGTGCGGTGCCAGGGTGGAGCCCAGTGGGCGGGGCTTGTGCCAGGTGAGGTGCCAGGGTGGGCGGGGCTTGTGCCAGGTGCGGTGCCAGGGTGGGCGGGGCCTGTGCCAGGTGCGGTGCCAGGGTGGGCGGGGCTTGTGCCAGGTGAGGTGCCAGGGTGGGCGGGGCTTGTGCCAGGTGTGTGCCCGTGGCAGGTCAAGGGTTGGGTCAAGGGTGGGGACACACCTGGATGGGGGTGGGGACCTTGCCCAGGTGTGATGCCCATGCCCAGGTGTGATGCCCATGCCCAGGTGTGGGTGCCACGCCCAGGTGCAATGCCCAGGTGGGTGCCACGCCCAGGTGGGTGCCACACCCAGGTGAGTTTCACGCCCAGGTGTGATGCCCACGCCCAGGTGGGTGCCACACCCAGGTGCCACGCCCAGGTGGGTGCCACGCCCAGGTGCAATGCCCAGGTGGGTGCCACACCCAGGTGGGTGCCACGCCCAGGTGTGATGCCCACGCCCAGGTGCGGTGCCACGCCCAGGTGGGTGCCACACCCAGGTGGGTGCCCAGGTAGGTGCCACGCCCCCTCACCTTTTGGATCCTTTGGCGAACTCCACGTTGATGCTCTTGCCGTCGATGTGCAGCGGGGGGTGCAGCGCCTGCAGCATCTGCAGCAGCTGTGCAGCTTCCTGGGGGGGGGCACCGGCTGCAGGTGATCCCAGTCCCTCCCAGTTCATCCCAGTCCCCCCCAGTTCATCCCAGTCACTCCCAATCCCTCCCAGTTCCCTCCCAGTCCCCCCAGTAAATCCCAGTGCCTCCCCAGTTCCTCCCAGTCCCTCACAGTCCCTCCCAGTGCCCCCCCAGTCCCTCCCAGTTCCCCCCAGTAATTCCCAGTGCCTCCCAGTGCCCCCCCAGTAACTCCCAGTCCCTCCCAGTGCCCCCCAGTGCCCCCCCAGTCCCTCCCAGTGCCCCCCCCAGTCCCTCCCAGTCCCCCCAGTCCCTCCCAGTGCCCCTCCAGTAAATCCCAGTCACTCCCAGTCCCCCCAATCCCTCCCAGTGCCCCCTCAGTCAATCCCAGTAATTCCCAGTCCCTCCCAGTGCCCCCCAGTCCCCCCCAGTCCCCCCAGTCCCTCCCAGTCCCTCCCAGTGCCCTCTCAATCCCTCCCAGTGCCCTCCCAGTAATTCCCAGTGCCTCCCAGTCCCTCCCAGTGCCCCCCCAGTCCCTCCCAGTCCCTCCCAGTCCCTCCCAGTGCCCCCCAGTCCCTCCCAGTCCCTCCCAGTCCCTCCCAGTGCCCCCCCAGTGAATCTCAGTAATTCCCAGTCCCTCCCAGTGCCCTCCCAGTCCCTCCCAGTGTCCCCCCAGTCCCTCCCAGTGCCCCCCAGTCCCTCCCAGTGCCCTCCCAGTCCCCCCCAGTGCCTCCCCAGTCCCTCCCAGTGCCCCCCCCAGTCCCTCCCAGTCCCTCCCAGTGCCCCCCAGTCCCTCCCAGTGCCCCCCAATCCCTCCCAGTCCCCCCCAATCCCTCCCAGTCCCCCCCAGTCCCTCCCAGTGCCCTCCCAGTACCTCCCAGTCCCTCCCAGTGGCCCCCAGTGCCCCCCCAGTGCCCCCCAGTCCCTCCCAGTGCCCTCCCAGTGCCTCCCAGTCCCTCCCAGTGCCCTCCCAGTCCCTCCCAGTGCCCCTCCAGTGCCTCCCCAGTCCCTCCCAGTGCCCCCCCAGTAATTCCCAGTAATTCCCAGTGCCCCCCAGTCCCTCCCAGTCCCCCCCAGTCCCTCCCAGTGCCCTCCCAGTCCCTCCCAGTGCCCCTCCAGTGCCTCCCCAGTCCCTCCCAGTGCCCCCCCAGTAATTCCCAGTAATTCCCAGTGCCCCCCAGTCCCTCCCAGTCCCCCCAGTCCCTCCCAGTGCCCTCCCAGTCCCTCCCAGTGCCCCTCCAGTGCCTCCCCAGTCCCTCCCAGTGCCCCCCCAGTAATTCCCAGTAATTCCCAGTGCCCCCCAGTCCCTCCCAGTCCCTCCCAGTCCCTCCCAGTCCCCCCCAGTACCACGATGGTGCTGAGCTGCACGAAGGCGAAGCCGCGGTTCAGCTGCGTTTGCCGATCTTTGATCACGCGCACGTTGGCGGCCGAGAGCGCCGCGAAGGGAGCGAGCGCGGCCAGGATGGACTCCAGGCTGCTCTGCGGGTGCAGGTTCCGCAGGATGATGGCTGGGGGCACACGGGCACACCTGGGGCACCTGGGCACACCTGGGGCACACCTGGGCACACCTGGGGGCACACCTGGGGGCACCTAGAGGTGCCTGGAGATACCTGGGGGCACACCTGGGGGCACCTGGGCACATCTGGGGGCACCTGGGGGCACCTGGAGATACCTGGGGGCACCTGGGCACACCTGGGGGCACACCTGGGGGCACCTGGGGGCACCACGGAATACCTGGGGGCACCTGGGCACACGTACAGATACCTGGAGATACCTGGGGGCACACCTGGGCACACCTGGGGGCACCTGGGGGTGCCTGGAGATACCGGAGGGCACACCTGGGGGCACCTCAGCACATCTGGGGCACCTGGAGATACCTGGGGGCACACCTGGGCACACCTGGGGCACCTGGGGGCACCTAGGGATACCTGGAGATACCTGGGGGCACCTGCGGGCACCTGGGGGCACAGCTGGGGGCACCTGGGCACACCTGGGGGTGCCTGGGGGCACACCTGGGGGCACCTGGGGATACCTGGAGATACCTGGGGGCACACCTGGGGGCACCTAGGGATGCCTGGAGATACCTGGGGGCACGTGGAGATACCTGGGGGCACACCTGGGCACACCTGGGCACACCTGGGCACACCTGGGGGCACCTCCAGATACCCAGAAATACCTGGAGGCACACCTGGGGGCACTTGGGCATACCTGGGCACATCTGGGCACATCTGGGCACACCTGGGGGCACACCTGGGGATATCTGAGCATATCTGGGGATACCTGGGGGCACACCTGGGCACACCTGGGGGCACCTAGGGATACCTGGAGATACCTGGGGGCACACCTGGGGATACTTGGGGGCACACTTGGGCATACCTGGGGGCACACCTGGGCACACCTGAACACACCTGGGGACACCTGAATCCCTCCAAGTCCTCCCACAAGATCCCCTTCAGCGCCCCCCAACAAACCACCCAGGACCCCCCAAATGCACCTCAAAATCTCCTATAAAAAAACCCCAAAAATCCCCAAAAACCCCAAAATCCACCCCAAAATTTCCCCGGCCCCACACTCACTGTCGTTGGCGTTGTCAGCTCCGGGCTCGGAGCCCCCCTGGGACCCCCCGGGGGGACCCCCGAGGGTGGGCCCGTAGGGTTGGGGGAGGGGCAGGAGCCCCCCTCCCCCCGGCACCAGCTCCGGCCGGGGACCCCCCGGACCCCTCTGCTCGGCCTCTGCACCCCAAAAAAACCCCAAATCAGGGACTGAACCCACAAAAAACCCCAAAATCAGGGACTGAACCCCCCAAAAAAACCTCCAAAATCATAAACTGAACCCCCCCCAAAAAAACCCCAAAATCAGGCATTGAACCCACAAAAACCCCTAAAATCATAAACTGAACCCCCCAAAAAAAACCCAAAATCATAAACTGAACCCCCCCAAAAAAAACCCCAAAATCATAAACTGAACCCCCCAAAAAAACCCTCCAAAATCGCGGATTGAACCCACAAAAAAACCCTAAAATCAGAAATTGAGCTACCCAAAAAAACCCCAAAATCAGGCACTGAACCCACAAAAAACCCCCAAAATCAGGCATTGAACCCACAAAAACCCCTAAAATTATAAACTGAACCCACAAAAAAACCCCAAAATCAGGCAATGAACCCACAAAAAAACCCCAAAATCAGGCATTGAACCCACAAAAACCTCTAAAATCATAAACTGAACCCCCCAAAAAAACCTCCAAAATCGGGGATTGAATCACCCAAAAAAACCCCAAAATCAGGTATTGAACTCACAAAAAACCCTAAAATCATAAACTGAACCCCCCAAAAAAACCTCCAAAATCAGGCATTGAACCCACAAAAAAAACCCAAAAAAATCAGGCATTGAACCCACAAAAAACCCCAAAATCATAAACTGAACCCCCCAAAAAAACCCCAAAATCAGGCATTGAACCCCCAAAAAAACCCCAAAATCAGGCACTGAACCCACAAAAAACCCCAAAATCATAAACTGAACCCACAAAAAACCCCAAAATCAGGCATTGAACCCCAAAAAAAACCCTAAAATCATAAAATGAACCCCCCCAAAAAAAACCCAAAATCATAAACTGAACCCCCCCAAAAAAAACCCCAAAATCGGGGATTGAACCCACAAAAAAACCTCCAAAATCAGGCACTGAACCCACAAAAAAAACCCTAAAATCAGGGATGGAACCCACAAAACCCCTAAAATCATAAACTGAACCCACAAAAACCCCTAAAATCATAAATTGAACCCCCCAAAAAAAACTCCAAAATCATAAACTGAACCCCCCCAAAAAAACCCCAAAATCGGGCATTGAACCCCCAAAAAACCCCAAAATCAGGCACTGAACCCACAAAAAACCCCAAAATCAGGCATTGAACCCACAAAAAACCCCAAAATCAGGCATTGAACCCCAAAAAAAACCCCAAAATCAGGCATTGAACCCACAAAAAAACCCCAAAATTATAAACTGAACCCCACAAAAAACCCTCCAAAATCGGGGATTGAACCCACAAAAACCCCTAAAAATCATAAACTGAACCCCCCAAAAAAACCCCAAAATCGGGCATTGAACGCACAAAAAAACCCTAAAATCAGAAATTCCACCCCAAAAACAATCTTTTAAAATCAGGGACTGAACCCACAAAAAAAGCCTAAAATCAGAAATTGAGCTACCCAAAAAAACCCCAAAATCAGGGATGGAACCCACAAAACCCCTAAAATCATAAATTGAATCCCCCAAAAAACCTCCAAAATTGGGGATTGAACCCACAAAAACCCCTAAAATCAGAAATTCCACCCCAAAAACAATCTCTCAAAATCAGGGACTGAACCCACAAAAAAACCCCTAAAATCAGAAATTGAGCAACCCAAAAAAACCCCAAAATCGGGGATTGAATCACCCAAAAAAACCCCAAAATCAGGGATGGAACCCCCAGAAAACCCATAAAAATAAACAAAACAAAACAAACCAAAAAAACTAAGTCAGGGATTGAACCTAAAAAAAAACCCAGAAAAAAAACCCAAAACCACCCCCAAAATAAGGGATGGAACCCCCAAAAACCCCCCAAAAAACCCCCAAAAACCCCCAAAAAAACCTAAATCAGGGATTGAACACTCAAGAAACCCCAAAAAAAACCCAAAACCACCCCCAAAATCAGGGATGGAACCCCCAAAAAACCCCCAAATAACCCAAAAAAACCCCCAAAAAACCCCAAAAAATCCTAAATCAGGGATTGAACACTCCAGAAACCCCAAAAAAACCCCAAAAACAACAAAATCAGAGATTGAACCTCCCCCAAAAAAGATCCCAACCAGGAGAAACCCCCAAAAAACCCCCAAATCAGCGATTTAACCCCAAAATCAGTGATTAAACCCCAAAATCAGTGATTAAACCCCAAAATCAGCGATTTAACCCCAAATCCAGAGGATCCCCTCCATGTTGGAAGGCACCCCAATAATTTTGGGGAGTTTTTGGGCAGTGTAAGATGTTTTTGGGGGGGTTCCCCCACAATTTTTGGGGTGAAACCCCCAAGATTTGGGGTCACTCACCGGCTTTGGGGACGCCACACTTGAAACATTTCTCACGGCGCTTGAAGTTCTGCACCCCGCACTGGGAACCCCAAAATTGAACCCCAAAATTGAGCACCCCAAAATTGAGCACCCCAAAATTGAGCGCCCCAAAATGTCACACCCCAAAATTGAGCACCCCAAAATTGAGCACCCCAAAATGTCACACCCCAAAATGTCACACCCCAAAATGTCACACCCCAAAATGTCACATCCCAAAATGGAACACCCCAAAATGTCACACCCCAAAATTGAGCACCCCAAAATGTAACACCCCAAAATGTCACACCCCAAAATTTAACACCCCAAAATGTCACATCCCAAAATGTCACACCCCAAAATGTCACACCCCAAAATTGAGAACCCCAAAATGTCACACCCCAAAATTTAACACCCCACAATGTCACACCCCAAAATGTCACACCCCAAAATGTCACACCCCAAAATGTCACACCCCAAAATGTCACACCCCAAAATGGAACACCCCAAAATGTCACACCCCAAAATTTAACACCCCAAAATGTCACACCCCAAAATTGAGCACCCCAAAATGTCACACCCCAAAATGTCACACCCCAAAATTTAACACCCCAAAATGTCACACCCCAAAATGTCACATCCCAAAATGTCACACCCCAAAATTTAACACCCCAAAATTGAGCACCCCAAAATGTCACACCCCAAAATTGAGCACCCCAAAATGTCACATCCCAAAATGTCACACCCCAAAATGTCACACCCCAAAATTGAGCAGCCCAAAATGTCACACCCCAAAATGTCACACCCCAAAATGGAACACCCCAAAATGTCACACCCCAAAATGTCACACCCCAAAATTTAACACCCCAAAATGTCACACCCCAAAATGGAACACCCCAAAATGTCACATCCCAAAATGTCACACCCCAAAATGTCACACCCCAAAATTTAACACCCCAAAACCGCTCAGGACCCCACAAACCTCAGCGCCCCAAAATTCTCCCACCCCAAAACTGCCCCAGACCCCCAAACCCACCCCCAGAACCCCCAAAAACCGCTCAACCCCCCCAAGACCCACCCAAAAATCCCCAAATCCCCCCAAAATCCCTCCAGGACCCCAAAATTACCCCCAGTGCCCCCCAGTACCCCCCAGTACAACCCCAGTGCCCTCCCAGTCCCTCCCAGTGCCCTCCCAGTCCCTCCCAGTGCCCCCCCAGTCCCTCCCAGTCCCTCCCAGTCCCCCCCAGTCCCCCCAGTCCCTCCCAGTCCCTCCCAGTGCCCCCCCAGTGCCTCCCAGTGCTCTCCCAGTCCCTCCCAGTCCCTCCCAGTGCCCTCCCAGTGCCCACCAGTCCCTCCCAGTAACCCCCAGTGCCCCCCCAGTGCCCCCCAGTCCCTCCCAGTACAACCCCAGTGCCCCCCCAGTCCCTCCCAGTACCCCCCAGTCCCTCCCAGTCCCTCCCAGTCCCTCCCAGTGCCCCCCAGTCCCTCCCAGTGCCCACCTTGGCACAGAGCCAGTCCTCGTTGATTTTGGGTTTGGGGTCGCTGTAGTGGAGGGACACGCGGTGCCCCAGCAGGGTCAGCCCGGCCTGGGGGGCACAGGGGGGCACCAGGAGGTGAATTTGGGGGGCACTTGGGGGGCACCAGGACGTGAATTTGGGGGCACCTGGGGGGCACCAGGACGTGAATTTGGGGGCACCTGGGGGGCACCAGGACGTGAATTTGGGGGGCACCAGGGGGGCACCACGACATGAACTCAGGGGGCACCAGGGATGGAACTGGGGGGCACCAGGATGTGAATTTAGGGGGTACCAGGGCTGGAATTTGGGGACACCTGGGGGGCACCACGACATGAACTCAGGGGGTACCAAGGCTGGAATTGGGGGGCACCAAGGTTTGAGTTGGGGACACCAGAGTTGTCTCAAGGGGCACCAGTGGGGCACCAGGATGGGAATTTGGGGGGCACCAGGGGGGCACCAGGACGTGAATTTGGGGGCACCTGGGGGGCACCGGGATGTGAATTTGGGGGGCACCAGAACATGAACCAGGGGGGCACCAGGGTATGAATTTGGGGGGCACCTGGGGGGCACCAGGACGTGAATTTGGGGGCACCTGGGGGGCACCAGGACGTGAATCTGGGGGGCACCAGGACGTGAATTTGGGGACACCTGGGGGGCTCCAGGATGTGAATTTGGGGGTACCTGGGGGGCACCAGGACAGGAATTTGGGGGGCACCAGGATGTGAATTTGGGGGGCACCAGGATGTGAATTTGGGGGGCACCAGGGGGGCACCAGGACATGAATTTGGGGGGCACCAGGGGGGCACCAGGACGTGAATTTGGGGGGCACCTGGGGGGCACCAGGACGTGAATTTGGGGGGCACCTGGGGGGCACCAGGATGTGAATCTGGGGGGCACCAGGGTATGAACCAGGGGGCCACCAGGACAGGAATCTGGGCGGGCACCAGGATGTGAATTTGGGGGCACCTGGGGGGCACCAGGACGTGAATTTGGGGACACCTGGGGGGCACCATGACATGAACTCAGGGGGTACCAAGGCTGGAATTGGGGGGCACCAAGGGTTGAGTTGGGGACACCAGAGCTTGTCTCAAGGGGCACCAGGGGGGCACCAGGATGGGAATTTGGGGGGCACCAGGGTATGAACTGGGGGGCACCAGGACATGAAACAGGGGGGCACTTGGGGGGCACCAGGAGGTGAATCTGGGGGGCACCAGGACGTGAATTTGGGGGGCACCAGAACATGAATCAGGGGGGCACCAGGACAGGAATTTGGGGGGGCACCAGGAGGTGAACTGGGGGGCACCAAAGCTGGAACTGGGGGGCACCAGGGGGGCACCAGGATGTGAATTTGGGGGCACCAGGGAGTGAACTGGGGGGTACCGGAGCTCGTCCCAGATGGCACCAGCAGCTCGTACTGGGAACACTGGGAGCACTGGGACACGCACCAGACCCCTGTGCCCATCCCCCACCGCGGGGACATGGCCACCAGTACGGACCAGTACGCACCAGTATGGACCAGTATGGACCAGTGTGCACCAGTACAGACCAGTATGGACCAGTACGGACCAGTATGGACCAGTACGCACCAGTATACACCAAAACCCCCTCCTAGCTCCTGCCCCTCCACCCCTCCCCCACCTCCATTGGCCCCTCCCCCTCCTAGTTGTCCTTTCACCTGTTGGCTCCGCCCCCTTTTGTTGGCCCCTCCCCTTTTTATTTGCCCCTCCCCCTTTTATTTGCCCCTCCCCCTTTTCATTTGTCCCTCCCCTTTCCCACTGGCCACTCCCCTTTTAATTTGCCCCTCCCCCACCAATTGGCCCCTCCCCTTTAAATTTGCCCCTCCCCCGCCCCACCTGTTGGCCCCTCCCCCACCAGTTGGCCCCTCCCCCTTTTCATTTGCCCCTCCCCTTTCCCACTGGCCCACCCCCTTTTTATTTGCCCCTCCCCTTTTTTATTTGCCCCTCCCCTTTCCCACTGTCCCCTCCCCTTTTTATTTGCCCCTCCCCCTTTTTATTTGCCCCTCCCCCACCAGTTGGCCCCTCCTCTTTTTATTTGCCCCTCCCCTTTCCCACTGGCCCCTCCCCCTTTTTATTTGCCCCTCCCCATTTTCATTTGCCCCTCCCCCTTTCCCACTGTCCCCTCCCCTTTTTATTTGCCCCTCCCCCACCAGTTGGCCCCTCCCCTTTTCATTTGCCCCTCCCCCACCAGTTGTCCCCTCCCCTTTTAATTTGCCCCTCCTCTTTTCATTTGCCCCTCCCCCACCAGTTGGCCCCTCCCCTTTTTATTTGCCCCTCCCCACCAGTTGGCCCCTCCCCTTTTCATTTGCCCCGCCCCTTTTTATATGCCCCTCCCCCACCTGGTTGGCCCCTCCCCCACCCCAGCAGCCCCTCCCCCGCCCCGCTGGCCCCTCCCCCACCTGTTGGCCCCTCCCCCGCCCCCCCGGTTGGCCCCTCCCCCACCTGATTGGCCCCTCCCCCACCCCAGCAGCCCCTCCCCCACCTGGTTGGCCCCTCCCCCGCCCCCAGGCCCCTCCCCCACCTGGTTGGCCTCCATCCACCTGGCCGCCTCCTGCACGTGATGGAATTCCACGAAGGCGAATCCGCGGCTCTGACCTGGAACGGGCCACGGGGGATGGGGGGCACCCATGGGTGCTCTGGGACCTCCCCCACCCCGGGGACGCGCTGGACACCCATGGGTGGTGCTGGAACCCCCGGGGGACCCCCAAGGTGAAGCCTACAGGTGCTCCTGGTGCCCCTCTGGAGTCTGGGTGCCCCTCGAGGTGGGCTCAGCACCCCTGGGTGCTCCTGGGGACGGGTCTGGCACCTCTGGGTGCCCCTTGGGCTGAAGGTGGGGACGGGTCTGGTGTCCCTGGCTTTGGATCTGGCACCCTTGGGTGCCCCTAAAGCCGGGTTCAGCACCCCTGGGTGCTCCTACAAAGGGACTAGCACCCCTGGGTGCTCCTAAGAAAAGGACAAGCACCCCTGGGTGCTCCTGAGGAGGTAAAAAAGCACCTCTGGCTGCTGCCTAAGGACAAGAGTGGCACCCCTGGGTGCCCCTAAAATGGGATTAAAACCCTGGGTGCCCCCCGAGTCTGGTGCAGCACCCCTGGGTGCTCCTGAGAAGGGAACAAGCACCCCTGGGTGCCCCTAGAGAGGAAACTGACACCCCTGGGTGCCCCTAGGGAGGGGATCAGCACCCCTGGGTGCTCCTGAGGAAGAGACAAACACCCCTAGGTGCCCCTAAAGATGACCTTGGCACCCCTGGGTGCCCCTAGGAAGGGTATGAGCACCCCTGGGTGCCCATATGGAATGGACAAGCACCCCTGGGTGCCCCCCAAGTCTGGTGCAGCACCCCTGGGTGCCCCTAGAGATGAGATTGGCACCCCTGGGTGCCCCTAGGGAGGGGACAAGAAGTCCTGGGTGTTCCTAAAGACACTATGAGCACCCCTGGGTGCTCCCTAAAGATGAACCTGGCACCCCTGGGTGCCCCTGGGGAAATGATGAGCACCCCTGGGTGCTCCTGAGGGGGGAACAGGCACCCCTGGGTGCTCCTGAAGAAGGGACAGGCACCCCTGGGTGCCCCTGGGGAATGGTACCAGCACCCCTGGGTGCCCCTGGCAATGGGACCAGCAGCCCTGGTGCCCTCCCAGTGCAGTGCAGCACCCCTGGGTGCCCCTAAAGATGGGACCAGCACCCCTGGGTGCCCCCTAAGCCTGGCAGATCCATCCCTGCCTGCCCCAGTGGAGGGGACCAGCACCCCTGGGTGCCCCCAGTTCCAGCACAGGACCCCTGGGTGCTCCTCGGAAGGGATCGGCACCTCTGGGTGCCCCTAAGGGTCGCAGCAGCACCCCTGGGTGTCTTCAGGAAGAGAACAGACACCCCTGGCTGTCTCTGAGGAATGTGAGCAGCACCCCTGGGTGCTCCTAGAGATGACACTGGCACCCCTGGGTGCCCCTCGGGAGAGGATCAGCACCCCTGGGTGCTCCTAGAAAGGGAACAGGCACCCCTGGGTGCCCCTGGGGATGGGACCAGCACCCCTGGGTGCTCCTAGCGAGGGGACAAGCACCCCTGGGTGCGCCTGGGGATGGGACCAGCACCCCTGGGTGCTCCTGAGAAGAAGACAGGCACCCCTGGGTGCCCCTAAAAAGAATATCAGCACCCCTGGGTGCCCCTAGAAATGGGACCAGCAGTCCTGATACCCTCTGAGGTTTAGCACAGCACCCCTGGGTGCCCCCTAAGCCTGGCAAAAGCACCCCTGGGTGCTCCTAAAGACAAGACTGACACCCCTGGGTGCCCCTAAAGGTGGAACCAGAACCTGTGGGAGCTCATTGGAAGGGACAGACACCCCTGGGTGCCCCCTAAGCCTGGCAAAAGCACCCCTGGGTGCTCCTTAGGAAGGGACAGACACCCCCAGGGAGGGGACGGGCACCCCTGGGTGCCCCCTAAACCTGCCAAAAGCACCCCTGGGTGCTCCTTAGGAAGGGACCAGCACCCCTGGGTGCCCCTAGGAAACAGGACCACCCCCCAGGTGCCCCCTGGCATGGGCAGGGATCCTCCCCCTCCAAGGGACCCGGATTTTAGGGTGCCCCCCACCCTAAGGAGAGCCCAGGTGAGGGGGGGAGGGGCTCAGGTGAGCAGAGGAGGGGCTCAGGTGAGGGGGGAGGGGCTCAGGTGAGATGGGGGGGCTCAGGTGAGATGGGGGCTCAGGTGAGGGGGAGGGGCTCAGGTGAGGGGGGAGGGGCTCAGGTGAGGGGGGGAGGGGCTCAGGTGAGGGGGGAGGGGCTCAGGTGAGCAGAGGAGGGGCTCAGGTGAGGGGGGAGGGGCTCAGGTGAGGGGGGGAGGGGCTCAGGTGAGGGGGGGAGGGGCTCAGGTGAGCGGGGGGGGCTCAGGTGAGGGGGGGAGGGGCTCAGGTGAGGGGGGAGGGGCTCAGGTGAGGGGGGAGTGGCTCAGGTGAGGGGGGAGGGGCTCAGGTGAGGGGGGAGGGGCTCAGGTGAGCGGGGGAGGGGCTCAGGTGAGCGGGGGAGGGGCTCAGGTGAGGGGGGAGGGGCTCATGTGAGGGGGGAGGGGCTCAGGTGAGCGGGGGAGGGGCTCAGGTGAGCGGGGGAGGGGCTCAGGTGAGCGGGGGAGGGGCTCAGGTGAGGGGGGAGGGGCTCAGGTGAGACTCACCTGAGGATTTGTTGCGCATCAGCCGCACCTCACGGGGCTGCACCCCCTGCGCCTGCAGCTGCGCCCGGATCTGGGGGGACACGGGGACACGGGGACAGGGGACACGTCAGTGGGGACACGGGGACACGGGGACAAGGGACACGTCAGTGGGGACACGGGGACACGGGGACAAGGGACACGTCAGTGGGGACACAGGGACATGGGACACGTCACCTGGGACAGGGGGATGTGGGGACACAGGGACATGGGGACACAGGGACACGTCACCTGGGACATGGGGACAAGGTGATGTGTCACCTGGGACGTGGGGAAAGGGGACACATCACCTGGGACACAGGGACGTGGGGACATGGGGACAAGGGGACATGTCACCTGGGATGTGGGGACATGGGGACATGGGGACATGTCAGGGGCAAGGTGACACCTTGGACATGGGGACACGGGGACATGGGACACGTCACCTGGGACGTGGGGACGTAGGGACACGGGGACAAGGGGACATGTCAGTGGGGACACGGGGACACGGGGACATGGGACACGTCACCTGGGACATGGGGACGTGGGGACATGGGGACAAGGGGACATGTCACCTGGGACATGGGGATGTGGGGACATGGGGATAAGGTGATGTGTCACCTGGGACACAGGGACATGGGACACATCACCTGGGACATGGGGACACGGGGACATGGGGACAAGGGGACATGTTACCAGGGACATGGGGACATAAGGACATGGGGACAAGATGATGTGTCACCTGGGACACGGGGATACGGGGACACATCACCTGGGACGTGGGGACGTGGGGACACGGGGACAAGAGGACATGTCACCTGGGACACAGGGACATGGGGACACAGGGACACGGGGATACGGGGATAAGGGGACATGTCACTGGGGACATGGTGACATAGGGACATGGGGACAAGGTGATGTGTCACCTGGGACGTGGGGAAAGGGGGACACATGACCTGGGACATGTGGACACAGGGACATGGGGACACAGGGACACATCACCTGGGACAAGGGGACATGGGGACACGGGGACAAGGGGACAAGGTGATGCGTCACCTGGGACACGGGTACATGGGGACACGCCACCATCACCTGGGACATGGGGACATGGGGACATGGGGACAAGGTGACGTGTCACCGGGGACACGGGGTGACGGGGACAAGGTGATGCGTCACCTGGGACGTGGGGAAAGGGGACACGGGGACAAGGGGACATGTCACTGGGGACATGGGGACATGGGGACAAGTTGATGTGTCACCTGGGACACAGGGACATGTCACCTGGGACATGGGGACAAGGGGACACGTCACCTGGGACATGGGACAGTGCCTGGAGGGGACATGGGGCCATCATGGAAGGGGGCGGGGCCATCACAGCAGTGGGTGTGGCCTATTGATAAGGGGCGGTGCCATCACAAAAGAGGGTGTGGCCTGATGAAAAGGGGCGTGTCCAGCCAGCAGGGGCGGGGCCATCACGAAATGGGGTGTGGCCTGATGAAAAGGGGCGGATCTATCACGACAGGGGGTGTGGCCTGATGAAAAGGGGCGGGACTATCACGACAGGGGCGTGGCCTGTGAAAAGGGGCGGATCTATCGCGACAGGGGGTGTGGCCTGTTAAAAAGGGGCGGTGCCATCACGACAGGGGCGTGGCCTGTGAAAAGGGGCGTGGCTATCGCGACGGGGGTGTGGCCTGTTAAAAGGGGCGTGGCTATCGCGACAGGGGCGTGGCCTGTTAAAGCGGCTCGCTCACGTCGTTCTCGGTGGCCGCCTGCGGCAGCATCCGCAGCATGACGATGGTGCTGGCCCGCGGCTCCTCCTCGGCGCCCTCCCGGTAATCCTGGTCCCGGTAATCGCCGTCGGCGCCGAACGGCAGCGCCGCAGCCTCCCGGGGCGGCTCCCGCGGCGGCTCCCGGGGCGGGTCCCGCTTCCGAGGGGGCTCCGTGTGCTCGTAGGACGCCTGGCACGGGGGGGAAAGGGGATTGTCAGAGCCCTGTCACTAAAATTTCACTTTTCTGTACTAAAAAATACTAAATTAGAGCCTCTGTCACTGAAAATTTCACTTTCTTATACTAACAAATACTAAATTAGAGCCCCTGTCACTGAAAATTCACCTTTTCTGTACTAATAAATACCAAATTAGAGCCTCTGTCACTGAATATTTCAGTTTTTTATACTAACAAATACTAACTTAGAGCCCCTGTCACTGAATATTTCACTTTTTCTTAATAACAAATACTAAATTAGAGCCCCTGTCACTGAATATTTCACTTTTTCTGTACTAAAAAATACTAAATTAGAGCCTCTGTCCCTGAATATTTCATTTTTTTTGTACTAACAAATACTTAGAGCCTCTGTCACTGAATATTTCAGTTTTTTATACTAACAAATATTAAGTTAGAGCCCCTGTCACTGAATATTTCAGTTTTTTTGTACTAACAAATACTAAATTAGAGCCTCTGTCGCTGAATATTTCACTTTTTCTGTACTAACAAATACTAAGTTAGAGCTCCTGACACTGAATATTTCACTTTTTTTGTACTTACAAATACTAAGTTAGAGCCCCTGTCACCGAATATTTCACTTTTTTTTACTAACGAATACTAACTCCCAAAAACCGCAACGTTTAACCTAAAACTGTAAAACAAACTTCCAAAATTAAATAGTAAAGCTAAATAGTAAGCTAAATAGTAAACAGTACTAAATAGTAAGCTAAATAGTAAAGCTAAATAGTAAACAAATACTAAGTTAGAGCCCTTGTCACTGAATATTTCACTTTTTTTGTCCTAATAAACACTAAGTTAGAGCCTCGGTCACGGAATATTTCAGTTTTTTATACTAACAAATGCTAAGTTAGAGCCCCTGTCACTGAATATTTCAGTTTTTTATACTAACAAATGCTAAGTTAGAGCCCCTGTCACTGAATATTTCACTTTTTTTGTACTAACAAATACTAAGTTAGAGCCTCTGTCACTGAATATTTCAGTTTTTTATACTAACAAATACTTAGTTAGAGCCCCTGTCACTGAATATTTCAGTTTTTCTGTACTGACAAATACTTAGAGCCCCTGTTACATGAATATTCCACTTTTTCTGTACTAAAAAATACTAAATTAGAGCCCCTGTCACTGAATATTTCACTTTTTTATACTAACAAATACTAAATTAGAGCCTCTGTTGCATGAATATTTCACTTTTTTTGTACTAACAAATACTAAGTTAGAGCCCCTGTCACTGAAAATTTCATTTTTGTACTAACAAATACTAAGTTAGAGTCCCTGTCACTGAATATTTCACCTTTTCTGTACTAACAAATACCAAGTTAGAGCCCCTGTAGCTGAAAATTTCACTTTTTTTGTACTAACAAATACTTAGTTAGAGCCCCTGTCACTGAATATTTCACTTTCCCTGTACTAACAAATGCTAAATTAGAGCCCCTGTCACTGAATATTTAAGTTTTTTATATTAACAAATACTAAGTTAGAGCCCCTGTCACTGAAATTTCACTTTTTCTTACTAACAAATACTAAGTTAGAGCCCCTGTCACTGAAAATTTCATTTTTGTACTAACAAATACTAAGTTAGAGCCCCTGTCACTGAATATTTCACTTTTTTTATACTAACAAATACTAAATTAGAGCCCCTGTCACTGAATATTTAAATTTTTTATACTAACAAATATTAAGTTAGAGCCCCTGTCACTGAAAATTTCATTTTTTCTGTACTAACAAATACCAAGTTAGAGCCCCTGTCACTGAATATTTCACTTTTTTTGTACTAACAAATACTTAGTTAGAGCCCTTGTCACTGAATATTTCAGGTTTTTTATACTAACAAATACTAAGTTAGAGCCCCAGTCACTGAATATTTCACTTTTTTTGTACTAACAAACACTAAACTAGAGCCCTGTCACTGAATATTTCAGTTTTTCTTACTAACAAATACTAAATTAGAGCCTCTGTCACTGAATATTTCATTTTTTATACTAACAAATACTAAGTTAGAGCCCCTGTCGCTGAATATTTCACTTTTTTTTGTACTAACAAGTATTAACTCCCAAAAAACGCAACGTTTAACCTAAAACTGTAAAACAAACTTCCAAAATTAAATAGTAAAGCTAAATAGTAAGCTAAATAGTAAACAAATACTAAGTTAGAGCCCCAGTCACTGAATATTTCACTTTTTCTGTACTAACAAATGCTAAGTTAGAGCCCCTGCCACTGAAATTTCACTTTTTTTGTATTAACAAATACTAAGTTAGAGCCCTTGTCACTGAATATTTCACTTTTTCTGTACTAATAAATACTGAGTTAGAGCCCCTGTCACTGAATATTTCACTTTTTTTATACTAACAAATACTAAATTAGAGCCCCTGTCACTGAATATTTCACTTTTTTTGTACTAACAAATACTAAGTTAGAGCCCCTGTCACTGAATATTTCAGTTTTTTATATTAACAAATACTAAGTTAGAGCCCCTGTCGCTGAATATTTCACTTTTTTTGTACTAACAAATACTAACTCCCAAAAAACGCAGCGTTTAACCGAAAACTGCAAAACAAACTTCCAAAATTAAATAATAAAGTTAAAATAATAAACATAAAAGATAAATAAAACTCTGCAATATCGCACAGCAAAAAGCTTGAACTTAAGTATTTTTAAATATGGTACTAAATAAATAACTTTTAAATCAAAAGCTAATTTTTCTTCACCTTTTTGGCTGTAAACTTAACTAATGTTTTAAAATCAAACAAAAAAAATCCACATTATAAACTAGTATTAGTTAATTATCCAGTTAGAAATTTAAAAATTCAAGTATACTTTTTTAATTACAGATCTTATCTTTGAAACAACCTAGAAAAATTACTTTTAATACGCTGCATTTGGTTCATGTATGTTTTTATGTATTTTATTACGTTATTCTTTATATTGTTGCTGTATTATATATTATATTTATATGTTTATTATAATTTTTGTTTAATTCAGGAAAATATTATTACAGTTACAAAATTATAATGTAAATAAACAGTAATCTTTATATTGTCACTTTGTTATATACTATATTCATATGTTTATTATGATTTTTGTTTAACTCATGAAAATATTATTACACTTACAAAATTATAATGTAAATAAACAGTAATAAATATATAAATCTCAATAAAAAACGCCTCCCCACACATTTAACAATGTAACAATATAACAATAAAATATAAAATAAAATAAAATATAACAACAAAACAAAAAAATATAAAATAACAATAAAATCTAACAATAAAAATAAAGCCCAGGAGGGTCCCAGCACCCACCTGGGGGGGGGTCCCGGCAGCGGGGGGCCCCTCGGGGGGTCCCCCATAGCCACGATAGTCCATGTCGCGATAGTCGTGGTCCCGCTGGGCGCGGGGGGCGTCCTCGGACAGGGGTGGGGCACCCCCATAACGCCCCGTGCGGTCCCCACGGCCGCCCCTGCAGAGGGGGGGGTCAGCTGGGGTCCCCCGAGCTGAGGGACCCCCGAAACTGCACCCCGAGTCCTGGACAATGAATCTGAACCCCGAATCTGAACCCCGAATCATGAGCCCCAAATCTGCACCCCAAATCCTGGACACCAAATCTGCACCTCAAATCCTGAACCCCAAATCTGCACCCCAAATCATGAACCCCGAAACTGCACCCCAAATCTGCACCCCGAAACTGCACCCCGAATCCTGGACAACGAATCTGAACCCCAAATCATGAACCCCAAATCATGAACCCCAAAACTGCACCCCAAATCATGAACCCCGAAGCTGCACCCCAAATCCTGGACACCAAATCTGGACACCAATTCCTGGACAACAAATCCTAGACAGCAGATCTGGACCCCAAATCATGAACCCCAAATCTGCACCCCAAATCCTGGACAACGAATCTGAACCCCAAATCTGAACCCCAAATCCTGGACCCCAGATCTGCACCCCAAATCCTGGAACCCAAATCTGCACAACAAAATCCTGGACACAAAATACTGACCCCGAATCTGCACCTCAAATCATGAACCCCAAATCTGCAGAACAAATTCTGGGCACCAAATCTACACCTCAAATCCTGGACAACAAATCTACACCTCAAATCCTGGACAACAAATCATGAACCCCAAATCTGCACCTTAAATCCTGGACCCCAAATCTGCACAACAAATCCTGGACACCAAATACTGACCCCGAATCTGCACCCCAAATCCTGGACACCAAATCTACACGTCAAATTCTGGACAACAAATCTGCACAACAAATCCTGGACAACAAATCTGGACCCCGAATCTGAACCCCAAATCTGCACCTCTAATCCTGGACACCAAATCTACACCTCAAATCTGAACCCCAAATCCTGCACCCCAAATCTGGACCCCAATTCCTGGACCTCAAATCCAGACCCCAAATCTGCACAATGAATCCTGGACCCCCAATGGTTCCTTCCACCCTCTGGAATCCCCAAAGTCCCCTCTGCCCTTAGGGGTCCCCAAATGTCCCCTCACCCCCTCAGGCCATCCCCAAATACCCCCTGAGGTGCCCCCAAATGTCACATCCCTCCCCGGTGTCACCTCCCCAAAATATTCCATTTAATTTCATTGGGGGTCCTCAAGAGCTGCCCAATGTTCCCCCCAGATCCCGAATTTTGGGGATCCCCAGGTTCCCCCTCACCTGCGCTCGTACTCCATGGTGCCAGCAGCTGGGAGGGCAGAAACTGGTTGGACTGGGAGGAACTGGGCGGTTACTGGGACGGACTGGGATCAATGGGAACAGAACAGAATGAACTGGGATGGACTGGGAGGAACTGGGTGGTTACTGGGACAAACTGGGATCAATGGGAACAGAATGGAGTGAACTGGGATGGACTGGGAGGAACTGGGCGGTTACTGGGATGGACTGGGATCAATGGGAACAGAATGGAGTGAACTGGGACGGACTGGAAAATTTTATGGCAAACTGGGAAGGCCAGAAGGGGAACAAGGGGGAAATGGAGATTGAACTGGGATAAACTGGGAGCCACTGGGCGCTGTGCAGGGGAGAAGGAGCAGACACGACCACCCTCACACCCCGCCCTAATTAACATAAAACCACACCTAATTAACACACACCACCCTTAATTACCATACAAACACTCCCTAATTAACATACAACGCACCACCCCCTAATTAGCATTAAAATGCCAGCCCCGGGTCCCGCTCTCACACCCCCTCCCTCACAAATGGCACCGGGAGTTCCGGCCAGCCCCGCCCCTCCCGGTAAGCCCCGCCCGTCCCGGTAAGCCCCTCCCATCCCGGTAAGCCCCTCCCGTCCCGGCCGGGCCCGTCCCGCCCCTCACGGCGTCCCGACCTTCGCGGGCGCCGCCGCCGCCGCCGCTCCTCAGCACCAAAATGGCGGCGCCGCTCCCGCTCGGCCGGGCCCGACCCGCGCGCCCGCCCTCGCCGCGCTCCTATTGGTCGGTGCTCCCGCCACTCCGAAAACACCGCGTTTTTATTGGTCCGTGCTGCAGAGTGGGCGGTGCAGCGCTGCGATTGGCTGTGATTGCGGCGCGGCGCGGCAAAGAAGTAGGCGGGAAAAAGTAAATGCAGCGTTATGATTGGCTGCGCGGCGCGGGGGCGGGACCAAACGGTAATGCGAGGTGGCGATTGGGCGGATTGAGCGGACGAGGCGAGGCGGAGCGGAACGGGAAGATGGCGGCGCTGTGGCGGGCGCTGCGGGCGCTGCGGGCGCTGCCCGCCGGGGCTCGGGGCCGCTCGGCGGGATCGCCCGCGGCTGTGGCGCTGCCACGGCCGCTCGGGGCCGAGGCGCACGAGGAGGAGCCGATGTGGGTGGCGCAGAGGAAGGTGAGAGGCCAAGGGCAAAGCGGCAGGGGCGGGGCGGGGTTTGTGTGGGGACGGGGTCATGGGCGGGGCCTATTTGGGGCGGGGCTTCATGTAAACGAAAATGGCGGATTTTGGAGGGGGCGTGGCTTAAGTTTATGGGCGGGGCCTATTTTGGGGCGGGGCTTCATGTAAAGGAAAATGTCGGATTTTGGAGGGGGCGTGGCTTAAGTTTGTGGGCGTGGCTTTGTGGGCGGAGCCTATTTTGGGGCGTGGCTTCCGCCTGCTCAGGTGAATGCGGGGCTGTAAAGGGGCGTGGTCAGGACGGAATTTGGGGGACAATTTTGGGGATTTTGGGTGTGTCTCAGGGAAGGGCGTGGCCCCTAAAGGGCGTGGTCAGGGCTGTGGTGTGGGACGCACCTGGGGGTGGGGTGCAGGTGGCTCCTCTGGTCCTGAGGAGGGGGTGGGACACACCTGAGGGTCCAGGGGGAGGGCGTGGGACACACCTGGGGGTGCCTGGGCAGGGCAGGGGGCTCACAGGACCCTCCCCCCACACAGAACCCCGACTATCATGGCTTCTCGGCCGACCCCGACACCGACGTGCTGAACATGCGCGCCGCCTTCGTGGCCGGCATCTCCATCGCCATCGTCCTGGGCTCTGTCTTCGTGCATTACCTGCCTGACTACGGGTCTGTGATCGGGGGGTCTCACCTGGGAAACCCCCCCTGGGTGAAGGGGGGAGAGGGGCAGCCCCAAGGATAGCTGGGCAAGCTGTGGAAGGGCTCTTAAGTAAATTTTTGGGGTGTCTGTGGGTGCTGGAGGGTCTCCTGAGAGTTGTGTAGGAGCTCACAAGGGAATTTGGGGGCCAACAAGACCCCCTGTGCATCCTATGGGGGTCTCCACGAATTTTTGGGGGGTCTGTAGGGCCCTGGGCAGCTCTGGGGGTGTTTATGGGAACCCATGGGGGGTGGAGGTAATACATGGGGGATCTGGGAGAGGATTTAGGGGTCTCCAGAGCCCTGGGGAGGCTGTAGGAGGCTGAGGGGGCTTAGGGGGCCTATAGGGACAGCTGGGCCCTTGAGGAGGGAGGAATTTGGACACCTGGCAGGGGGTTTGAGATGTCCCCATGGATCCCCAAGGTGTGGGGCTCACCTGTGCACCCCCTCCCCCACAGGCTGCAGCAGTGGGCGCGGCGCGAGGCCGAGATCCAGGTGCGGGAGCGGGAGCGCCGGGGGCTGCCCCTGCTCACCTCCAACTACTACGACCCCAAGCGCCTCCCCCTTCCTCCCCCGGAGTGACCCCAGGCCCCGCTGTCGGTTTGTGAATAAAGTTTTGGGTCTCCCCGCGACTCCTGCGCCTTTTATTTTGGGGGAGAGGAACAAGAAACTACATCTCCCATCGGCCCCTGCGGCTCAGTGACGTCACCAGGCCGCGACACCGTGCGGAAATGGCTCCCCCCTCCCCACGGCCCCTCGCATGAGCCCCTCTGAGCCCCTCATGGCCCCCTAAAGCCCCTCAAGCCCCACATAACGGGCCAGTGAGCCCCTCCAGGGCCCTGCAGGCCCCCCACGCTCCCCCTGGGCTGCACTAGACCCACCTCCGTCCCCCCATAGCCCGCTCAGCTCCTCCCCACGCCCCTAAATGTAGCCCCTTGTGGCTCCGAGGGCCCCCGTTAGGTTTCTATAGGTTCCTGCGTTACTTCAAGACATTTATTTAAATTTTTGTATATGGCTTCCCATAGTTGTGCAATTTGGCATGACGCTACGTAAAGTCTTCCGCGGTTTCCTGTGGGCTCTTTAAACGCTCCTACAAGCCTCTTATCGGCCCTATAAACCC
The DNA here is from genome assembly GCF_048771995.1 of Taeniopygia guttata. Lineage (NCBI taxonomy): Eukaryota > Metazoa > Chordata > Aves > Passeriformes > Estrildidae > Taeniopygia > Taeniopygia guttata. The sequence continues at coordinate 753,520 of NC_133056.1, forward strand.
CCCCAAACCCCCTTTGGGTCCCTATAGCCCCCCACGGGCCCCTATAGACCCCCCGTACCCCCCTATAGCCGCACCTCACTCCGCCTTTCCAGCCCCGTGTCCCCTCTCGGCCGCCGTCGGGGCGGTGCGCGCCGCGCCGTGTCACGCGGCCGAGTAGGGGGCGTGGCCTTCCCCATCCGGGGCTCTGCGGCAGGAAAAGGGGCGTGGCCAGCCGGGGCGCGCCCGCCCAATCCTCGCGTCGGGTGAGGCGGGGAGGGAGGTGGCGGGAGGTGACAACCAATGAGAGCGCGGCGCCGGGCGGCGCTGACCAATGGGAGAGCGCGGGGGGCGGGGCCTGTCGCGCGCAGGGAGGGGGCGGCGGGTGGCAGCGGCCGCGGCCGCCATCTTGTCGCGGAGGAGCCGAGCGGAGCGGGCGGGACCCGGCGGCGGGGCCTGGACAGCGACATTGGTGCGGGGCCGGCGGCGAGCCCGGGGCTCCTCGGGGGCTTCTCCGGCCGTGAGGGGTGCGGGGAGGCGGCCCCGGGGCGGGCCGGTGCGGCCTCGCCTTGGGGGAACGCGCGCCGGGCCTGAGGGGGCCGGGGGGGGAAACTGTGAGGGGAAGCGCCCCCCCCACCCCACACCGGGACCCTCAGGATGGGAAGGGCGGGACGGGGCTGCGAACCCCGCTCGGGGACCGCGGGGAATGGGGAATCCTACCGGGAATGGGGAACCCTACCGGGAATGGGGAATCCTACCGGGAATGGGGAACCCCCCTGAGAATGGGGAATCCTACCGGGAATGGGCCCCTGGGAATGGGGAATCCTACCGGGAATGGGCCCCTGGGAATGGGGAACCCTCCCGGGAATGGGGAACCCCTCGGGAATGGGGAACCCTCCTGGGAATGGGGAACCCCCCTGAGAATGGGGAACCCTCCTGGGAATGGGGAATCCTACCGGGAATGGGGAACCCCCCCTGGGAATGGGGAACCCCCCCTGGGAATGGGGAACCCCCCCTGGGAATGGGGAACTCCCCGGGAATGGGGAACCCCCCCAAGGGAGGCCCTGAGGGATCGCCCCGGGATGGGACCCCCGGAATCCCCCCGGAATCCCCCCGGAATCCCCCCGCGGGCTCCCCGGTGCTGGGAGCGCTCTCAGGTGGGGGGTGGCGGTGTGGTTTGATGTCCCCTAGTGCCACCTCGCTGTCCCCAAGTGTCCCTCCCCACTCTTCCGTGTGTCCCTCCATCCCTGCGTGTCGCCCTGTCCGTCCCAGGTGTGGCCGGGCCAATGGGACACCGCGGGGGATGTCGCACCTGGTGGCCCCGCCCTGACCCCATTCACCTGGTGTCACCCTCTGTGTCCCCGCTGTCACCTGGTGTCACCCTCTGTGTCCCCACTGTCACCTGGTGTCACCCTGTGTCACTCTCTCCATCCCTGCCTGTCCCTCGGTGCCACCACCAGTGTCACCTGGTGTCACCTCTTGTCACCAGTGTGTCGCTGTGTCCTGCTCGGTGCCACCCTCTGTGTCACCCCTTGCTGTCGGTGACCTCTGTTCGCCACAGATGTCACCTCCTGCCCCCAGCATCACCCCATGTCTGTCCCCGTGTGACCCTGCCTGTCTTGTGTCCCTGTCCCCAAATGTCCAGTTCCATGCTGTCCCTGTCCCCAGTTGTCCCCTGACTGTCCATGTCCCCTGACTGTCCCTGTCCCCAGCTGTCCCCAGCTGTCCCCTGACTGTCCCTGTCCCCAGATGTCCCCTGACTGTCCCTGTCCCCAGATGTCCCCTGACTGTCCCTGTCCCCAGATGTCCCCAGCTGTCCCCTGACTGTCCCTGTCCCCAGCTGTCCCCTGACTGTCCCTGTCCCCAGATGTCCCCAGCTGTCCCCAGCTGTCCCCTGACTGTCCCTGTCCCCTGACTGTCCCTGTCCCCAGCTGTCCCTGACTGTCCCTGTCCCCAGATGTCCCCTGACTGTCCCTGTCCCCAGCTGTCCCCTGACTGTCCCTGTCCCCAGATGTCCCCAGCTGTCCCCTGACTGTCCCTGTCCCCAGATGTCCCCAGTTGTCCCCTGACTGTCCCTGTCCCCAGATGTCCCCAGCTGTCCCTGACTGTCCCTGTCCCCAGATGTCCCCAGCTGTCCCCTGATGTCCCCTGACTGTCCCTGTCCCCAGATGTCCCCAGCTGTCCCTGACTGTCCCTGTCCCCAGCTGTCCCCTGACTGTCCCTGTCCCCTGATGTCCCCAGCTGTCCCCTGACTGTCCCTGTCCCCAGATGTCCCCTGACTGTCCCTGTCCCCAGATGTCCCCAGCTGTCCCCAGATGTCCCTGACTGTCCCTGTCCCCAGATGTCCAGCTCCCCGCTGTCGAAGAAGCGCCGCGTCTCTGGGTCAGAGCCACCGACGGGCTCCAGCCGCGCCCCTGCCCCCGCCGTGTCCCCGAGCGTCACCCCCGCCAACGTGAGTGCCACCACCCCCTCCTGAGTGCCACCACCCCCTCCTGAGTGCCACCACCCCCTCGGGGACCCCGAACCGCCCACGGGGGCTTTGTCACCCTCTGGGGAGCCCGTGGTGTTATTGTCACCTCTGTGGGGATGTGGTGTCACCTGTGGGTCCTGGGGGTGGCACGTGTCTCTCCATGTCCCCTTACTCTGCTCAGAGTCACTTACTGTCCCTTGTGGCTTCCTCCTTTGTCCTGAGGGTGACATTTGTCCCCCAGGTCCCCAGAGTCCCTTCACCATGGGCAGTGTCACCCACAGGGTGTCACCTGTGGGTCCTGGGGGTGGCACATGTCCCTCGATGTCCTTTTGGTCTGCTCAGGGTTACTCTGTCAATGATGCTTTGGTGACAATTACTGTCCTTTGCTGTCCCTCTCTTTGTCCTGAGGGTGACATTTGTCCCCCAGGTCCCCAGTGTCCCCTCCACCATGGGCAGTGTCACCCACAAGGTGTCACCAGAGTGACACCATCGCCCTGCCATCCCTGCTGTCACCCCCTGCCACCCCTTGGGGGTCCTGCTCGCTGTCCCAGGGTGTCACAGCACCCGTTGTCACCCTCAGTGTCCCCGTGGTGACACCGCTGTCCCCTCTGTCCTCAGGGAATGGCGAAGAACGGGGCCGAGGCCGAGATCGATGAGGGGCTCTACTCCCGCCAGCTGTGAGTGATGGGGACATGGGGGGGACATTTTGGGGTCCCCAAAGGGGATTTGGGGTCCCCACGGACTTGGGGGGCTCCCTGTGGAGTGGGGGAGTCCCCCATAGATTGGGGTTTCCCCATGGATTTGGGGTTTTCTCATAGTTTGGGGTGTGCCCTGTGAGTTGTGGGGTCCCCATGGTTTTGGGATTTCCCCATAGATTGGGGTTTCCCCATGGATTTGGGGTTTTCTCATAGTTTGGGGTGTGCTCTGTGAGTTGTGGGGTCCCCATGGTTTTGGGGTTTTCCCATAGATTGGGGTTTCCCCATGGATTTGGGGTTTGCTCATAGTTTGGGGTGTGCTCTGTGAGTTGTGGGGTCCCCATGGTTTTGGGATTTCCCCGTGGATTTGGGGATGTGGTGTAGATCAGGGTTTTTTTATAAATTTGGGTTTTTTTACAACTATGGGGATGCACTTGAATTTGGGGGGGTTCTACAGCCTTGAGGGTTTTCCCCTGAGAGTTTTGGGGTCCCATTGAGATTTTTTGGGTTCTCGTTCTTTGGGATCCCATCGAGATTTTTGGGTTTCCATCGAGGTCTTTGAGATCCCATTGAGATTTTTGGGCTCCCATTGAGTTATTTGGGATCCCATCGAGATTTTTGGGTTTTCATCGAGTTCTTTGGGATCCCATCGAGATTTTTGGGTTTTCATAGAGATCTTTGGGATCCCATCGAGATTTTTGGGCTCCCATTGAGTTCTTTGGGATCCCATCGAGATTTTTGGGTTTTTGTAGAGGTCTTTGGGATCCCATCGAGATTTTTGGGCTCCCATTGAGTTCTTTGGGATCCCATTGAGATTTTTGGGTTTCCATCGAGGTCTTTGGGATCCCATTGAGATTTTTGGGTTTTCATCGAGGTCTTTGAGCTCCCATTGAGATTTTTTTGGGTTCTCGTTCTTTGGGATCCCATCGAGATTTTTGGGTTTTCATCGAGGTCTTTGAGATCCCATTGATATTTTTGGGTTCCTGTTGATTTCTTTGGCATCTCATTGAAGTTTCTTGTGCTCCCATTGGGTTTTTGGGGTCCCCACAAACTGAAGTTCCTTATAGATTTGGGGTTTCCCCATAGACTTGGGATTCTTTATGGGTTTGAAGGGATCTCACGGCATGAGATTTCCCCATAAATTCAGAATTTTTTATTATTTTAGGCAATTAAGCATCACATACTTAAACTATGGGGGCATCTTACAACCTTTACAAGTTTCCCCTGCAAGCTTTGAGTTTTTTGGGGTTTCCCCTGATTTTTTTGGGGTTTTTTTTCCCCCCCAGGTACGTGCTGGGCCACGAGGCCATGAAGCGCATGCAGACCTCCAACGTGCTGGTGTCGGGGCTGCGGGGGCTGGGCGTGGAGGTGGCCAAGAACCTGGTGCTGGGGGGGGTCAAATCCGTCACCCTGCACGACCCCCACCCCGCAGCCTGGGCCGACCTGGCCTCCCAGGTGGGTCCTCGTGGGCTTTTTTTGGGGTTTTTTACCCCAAATTGTCGTTAATTGCCGCGTTCGGGGGTTTGAGTTTCTTCAGGGTGCGAGGGGGTTTTGGAGGGAGGTTTATTGGGGTGATTTTGGGGGTGTTGGGAGTGCATTGTGGGGAATTTGGGGTGTTTTGGGGATGTTTTTGGTGTCTTAGGGGGTTTATGAAAGGTGTTTTGTGTTTTGGGGTTTTTTAGAGGTTCCAACCCCACCCCAAACCCTCATTCCCCCCCTGTTCTGCCTGGGGGAGGAGATGTGGGGTATTTGGGGATGTTTGGGGGATGTTTTGGGGTTTTTTGGGGATATTGTGTGGTTGTTTATGGGGATGTTTTCCGACCTGGCCTCCCAGGTGGGTCCTCGTGGGCTTTTTTTGGGGTTTTTTACCCCAAATTGTCGTTAATTGCCGCGTTCGGGGGTTTGAGTTTCTTCAGGGTGCGAGGGGGTTTTGGAGGGAGGTTTATTGGGGTGATTTTGGGGGTGTTGGGAGTGCATTGTGGGGAATTTGGGGTGTTTTGGGGATGTTTTTGGTGTCTTAGGGGGTTTATGAAAGGTGTTTTGGGGTTTTTTAGATGTTCCAACCCCACCCCAAGCCCTCATTCCCCCCCTGTTCTGCCTGGGGGAGGAGGATGTGGGGTATTTGGGGATGTTTGGGGGATGTTTTTGGGGGTTTTGGGGGGATGTTTGGGGGATGGTTTTGGGGTTTTTTGGGGGATATTGTGTGGTCGTTTATGGGTATGTTTTGGGGTTGTTTTGGGGTTGTTTTGAGGATGTTTTGGGGGTTGTTTTGGGGATGCTTTGCAGTTGTTTATGGGGATGTTTTGGGGATGCTTTGGGGTTGTTTATGAGGATGTTTTTGGGGTCGTTTTGGGGATATTGTGTGGTTGTTTATGGGGATGTTTTGGGGTTGTTTTGGGGTTGCTTTGGGGACGTTTTGGGGTTGTTTATGAGGATGTTTTTGGAGTTTTTGGGGGGATATTGTGTGGTTGTTTATGGGGATGTTTTGGGGTTGCTTTGGCATTGTTTTTGGGGATGTTTTGGGGTTGTTTTGGGGATGCTTTGCAGTTGTTTATGGGGATGTTTTGGGGTTGCTTTGGGGATGTTTTGGGGTTGTTTATGGGGACGTTTTGGGGTTGTTTATGAGGATGTTTTTGGGGTTGTTTTGGGGATGCTTTGGGGTTGCTTTGGCATTGTTTTTGGGGATGTTTTGGGGTTGTTTATGGGGATGCTTTGCAGTTGTTTATGAGGATGTTTTTGGGGATGTTTTGGGGATGTTTTGGGGTTGTTTATGAGGATGTTTTTGGGGTTGTTTTGGGGTTGCTTTGGCATTGTTTTTGGGGATGTTTTGGGGACATTTTGGGGTTGTTTATGAGGATGTTTTTGGGGTTGTTTTGGGGATGCTTTGGGGTTGGTTTGGGGATGTTTTGGGGTTGGTTATGAAGATGTTTTTGGTGTTGTTTTGGGGATGCTTTGCAGTTGTTTATGGGGATGTTTTGGTGTTGTTTTGGGGGTGTTTTGGGGTTGTTTTGGGGTGTTTCAGCATTTTCTGACCCTCTTTCCCCCCAGTTCTACCTGCGGGAGGAGGACGTGGGGCGCAGCCGGGCCGAGGCCACGCTGCCGCGCTTGGCCGAGCTCAACTCCTACGTGGCCGTGAGCAGCACCCGGGAGCCGCTGTCCCAGGAGCTGCTGGGCACATTCCAGGTAAGCTGGCACAGGTGTGCCCACCTGGGCACAGCTGTAACCCCCTCAGACAGGTGTAACCCCCTCAGACAGGTGTGACCCCCTCAGACAGGTGTAACCCCCTCAGACAGGTGTAACCCCCTCAGACAGGTGTGACCCCCTCAGACAGGTGTAACCCCCTCAGGTGTGCCCACCTGGGCACAGGTGTAACCCCCTCAGACAGGTGTGCCCCCTCAGACAGGTGTGCCCACCTGGGGACTGCTGTAACCCTCAGGTATGTCCCCTCAGACAGGTGTGCTCACCTGGGCACAGGTGTAACCCCCTCAGACAGGTGTAACCCCCTCAGACAGGTGTAACCCCCTCAGACAGGTGTGCCCACCTGGGCACAGGTGTAACCCCCTCAGACAGGTGTAAGTAACCCCCTCAGACAGGTGTGCCCACCTGGGGAATGCTGTAACCCTCAGGTATGCCCCTTCAGACAGGTGTGCCCACCTGGGCACAGGTGTAACCCCCTCAGACAGGTGTAACCCCCTCAGACAAGTGTGCCCACCTGGGCACAGGTGTAACCCCCTCAGACAAGTCTGCCCACCTGGGCACAGGTGTAACCCCCTCAGACAGGTGTAACCCCCTCAGACAGGTGTGCCCACCTGGGCACAGGTGTAACCCCCTCAGACAGGTGTAACCCCCTCAGACAGGTGTGCCCACCTGGGCACAGGTGTGACCCCCTCAGACAGGTGTAACCCCCTCAGACAGGTGTGACCCCCTCAGGTGTGCCCACCTGGGCACAGGTGTAACCCCCTCAGACACTGGGCACAGGTGTAACCCCCTCAGACAGGTGTGCCCACCTGGGCACAGGTGTAACCCCCTCAGACAGGTGTAACCCCCTCAGACAGGTGTAACCCCCTCAGACAGGTGTGCCCACCTGGGCACAGGTGTAACCCCCTCAGACAAGTGTGCCCACCTGGGCACAGGTGTAACCCCCTCAGACAGGTGTAACCCCCTCAGACAGGTGTGCCCACCTGGGCACAGGTGTAACCCCCTCAGACAGGTGTAACCCCCTCAGATAAGTGTGCCCACCTGGGCACAGGTGTAACCCCCTCAGACAGGTGTAACCCCCTCAAGTGTGCCCGCCTGGGCACAGGTGTAACCCCCTCAGACAGGTGTGCCCACCTGGGGACTGCTGTAACCCTCAGGTATGCCCACTCAGACAGGTGTGCCCACCTGGGCACAGGTGTAACCCCCTCAGACAGGTGTAACCCCTTCAGACAGGTGTGCCCACCTGAGCACAGGTGTAACCCCCTCAGACAGGTGTAACCCCCTCAGACAGGTGTGCCCACCTGGGCACAGGTGTGACCCCCTCAGACAGGTGTAACCCCCTCAGACAGGTGTGCCCACCTGGGCACAGGTGTGACTCCCTCAGACAGGTGTAACCCCCTCAGACACTGGGCACAGGTGTAACCCCCTCAGACAGGTGTGACCCCCTCAGGTGTGCCCACCTGGGCACAGGTGTAACCCCCTCAGAGAGGTGTAACCCCCTCAGACAGGTGTGCCCACCTGGGCACAGGTGTGACCCCCTCAGACAGGTGTAACCCCCTCAGACAGGTGTGCCCACCTGTGGGGAGGGGGTCAGATGGCCCAGGTAATCCAGGTAGGTGACCCAGGTGAGCCAGGGGGATGGCCCAGGTAGGTGGCCGAGCTGCCCTTGCTCAGGTGAGTGCCCAGGTGAGTGCCCAGGTGGGTGCCCAGGTGAGTGCCCAGGTGAGTGCCCAGGTGGGTGCCCAGGTGGGTGCCCAGGTGGGTGCCCAGGTGAGTGCCCAGGTGGGTGCCCAGGTGAGTGCCCAGGTGGGTGCCCAGGTGGGTGCCCAGGTGAGTGCCCAGGTGGGTGCCCAGGTGAGTGCCCAGGTGGGTGCCCAGGTGAGTGCCCAGGTGCCCTGCCCCACAGGTGGTGGTGCTGACCAACTCCCCGCTGGAGGAGCAGCTCTGGGTGGGCGATTTCTGCCACAGCCACGGCATCAAGCTGGTGGTGGCCGACACGCGCGGGCTCTTCGGGTGAGGAACCCCCAAACGGGGCCTTTTGGGGTCCTTTTGGGGTGGGATTTTTGGGATGGATCCCTTTTGGGGTGGGATTTTTGGGGTGGGATTTTTGGGCTGGGTCCCTTTTGGGCTGGGTCCCTTTTGGGGTCCTTTTGGGGTGGGATTTTTGGGGTGGGTCCCTTTTGGGGTGGGATTTGTGGGGTGGGATTTTTGGGGTGGATCCCTTTTGGGGTGGGATTTTTGGGGTGGGTCCCTTTTGGGGTGGAGCCCTTTTGGGGTCCCTTTTGGGGTGGGATTTTTGGGGTGGGTCCCTTTTGGGGTGGAGCCCTTTTGGGGTCCCTTTTGGGGTGGGATTTTTGGGGTGGATCCCTTTTGGGGTGGGTCCCTTTTGGGGTGGGATTTTTGGGATGGATCCCTTTTGGGGTGGATCCCTTTTGGGGTGGGTCCCTTTTGGGGTGGGATTTTTGGGGTGGATCCCTTTTGGGGTGGATCCCTTTTGCAGTGGATCCTTTTTGGGGTGGGATTTTTGGGGTGGGATTTTTGGGGTGGGTCCTCTTTGGAGTGGGTCCCTTTTGGGGTGGGTCCCTTTTTGGGTGGGTCCTTTTTGGGGTGGATCCCTTTTGGGGTGGGATTTTTGGGGTGGGTCCCTTTTGGGGTGGGTCCTTTTTGGGGTGGGATTTTTGGGGTGGATCCCTTTTGGGGTGGATCCCTTTTGGGGTGGGTCCCTTTTGGGGTGGGATTTTTGGGATGGATCCCTTTTGGGGTCCCTTTTGGGGTGGATCCCTTTTGGGGTGGGTCCTTTTTGGGGTGGATCCATTTGGGGGTGGTCCTTTTTGTGGTGGATCCCTTTTGGGGTGAGCCCCTTTCGGGGTGGATCCCTTTTGGGGTGGGTCCTTTTTGGGGTGGGATTTTTGGGGTGGGTCCTTTTTGGGGTGGGATTTTTGGGGTGGATCCCTTTTGGGGTGGGTCCTTTTGGGGTGGATCCCTTTTGGGGTGGGTCCTTTTTGGGGGTGGATCCCTTTTGGGGTGGGTCCCTTTTGGGGTGGGTCCCTTTTGGGGTGGGGATTTTTGGGGTGGATCCCTTTTGGGGTTGGTCCTTTTTGGGGTGGATCCCTTTTGGGGTGGATCCCTTTTTGGGGTGGATCCCTTTTTGGGGTGGGATTTTTGGGGTGGGTCCCTTTTGCGGTGGATCCCTTTTGGGGTGGGATTTTTGGGATGGATCCCTTTTGGGGTGGGTCCCTTTTGGGGTGGATCCTTTTGGGGTGGGATTTTTGGGGTGGGTCCCTTTTGGGGTGGGTCCCTTTTGGGGTGGATCCCTTTTGGGGTGGGTCCCTTTTGAGGTGGGATTTTTGGGGTGGGTCCCTTTTGGGGTGGGTCCTTTTTGGGGTGGGTCCCTTTTGGGGTGGGATTTTTGGGGTGTGTCCTTTTTGGGGTGGGCCTTTTAGGGGGGAAATTTTGCGAGGATGGGTCCGTTTTGGGGTGGGATTTTTAGGAAGTTCCTTTTTGGCGTGGAGATTTTAGGGTGAATCCCTTTTGGGGTGGGGATTTTGTGGTGGATCGCTTTTGGGATGGGGATTTTAGGGGAAAGGTTTTATGGGGATCACTTTTGAGGCAGGATTTTTAGGAGATTCCTTTCAGGGGTGGGATTTTAGGGTGGGAATTTTAGAGTGTATCCCTTTCAGAGAGGATTTTTAGGAGATTCTTTTCTGGGGTGGGATTTTTGGAGTGGGATTTTAGGGTGGGATTTTAGGCTGGATCCGTTTTGGGGTTCCACGCTGACCCCCCTCTCGCAGGCAGCTGTTCTGTGACTTTGGGGACGACATGGTGGTGACAGACCCCAACGGGGAGCAGCCCCTCAGTGCCATGGTGTCCATGGTCACCAAGGTAGGGGAGGGGACAGCTCGGGGCTGTCCCCACAGGGGTGTCCAGGGGCGTTTTGGGGTGTCCTGGGGAGGTTCCTGTGTCCCCTCTGTGTCCCCTGACCATGCCCCGTGTCCCCATGGGTGTCCTGGGGAGGTTCCTGTGTCCCCCCCATGTCCCCATGGGTGTCCTGGGGAGGTTCCTGTGTCCCCTCTGTGTCCCCCCTTGTCCCCATGGGTGTCCTGGGGAGGTTCCTGTGTCCCCCCCATGTCCCCTGACCATGCCCCATGTCCCCATGGGTGTCCTGGGGAGGTTCCTGTGTCCCCCCCATGTCCCCTGACCATGTCCCCGTGTCCCCAGGGCTGTCCTGGGGAGGTTCCTGTGTCCCCCCCATGTCCCCATGGGTGTCCTGGGGAGGTTCCTGTGTCCCCCCTGTGTCCCCTGACCATGCCCCGTGTCCCCATGGGTGTCCTGGGGAGGTTCCTGTGTCCCCTCTGTGTCCCCTGACCATGCCCCGTGTCCCCATGGGTGTCCTGGGGAGGTTCCTGTGTCCCCCCCATGTCCCCTGACCATGTCCCATGTCCCCAGGGCTGTCCTGGGGAGGTGACCTGCCTGGACGAGGCGCGTCACGGCTTCGAGACGGGCGACTTTGTCACCTTCATGGAGGTGGAGGGGATGGAGGAGCTGAACCGCTGCGGGCCGGTGGAGATCCGCGTGCTGGGTGAGCCCTGCCTTTGGGGGACCCTCCCCTGGGGCACTTTTGGGGTCTCTGGGGCACCTGGGTCCCTTTTTGGGGTGCCCTGGTGACACCCCCCGTGTCCCCAGGGCCCTACACGTTCAGCATTGGGGACACCAGCGGCTATGGGGACTACGTGCGGGGTGGCATCGTCACCCAGGTCAAGATGCCCAAGCACATCCACTTCGTGAGTGGCACTGGGACGGACTGGGGGGCACTGGGAGGGACTGGGGGGCACTGGGAGGGACTGGGGGGCACTGGGAGGGACTGGGGGGCACTGGGAGGGACTGGGGGGCACTGGGAGGGCTGGGGGGCACTGGGAGGGACTGGGGGGCACTGGGACGGACTGGGGGGGCACTGGGAGGGACTGGGGGGCACTGGGAGGGACTTGGGGGCACTGGGACGGACTGGGGGTCACTGGGACGGACTGGGGGGCACTGGGAGGGACTGGGGGGCACTGGGACGGACTGGGGGGCACTGGGATGGACTGGGGGGCACTGGGAGGGACTGGGGGGCACTGGGATGGACTGGGGGGCACTGGGAGGGACTTGGGGGGCACTGGGAGGGACTGGGGGGGCACTGGGAGGGACTGGGGGGCACTGGGAGGGACTGGGGGGCACTGGGAGGGACTTGGGGGGCACTGGGAGGGACTTGGGGGGCACTGGGAGGGACTGGGGGGCACTGGGAGGGACTTGGGGGCACTGGGAGGGACCTGGGGGGCACTGGGAGGGACTTGGGGGCACTGGGAGGGACTGGGGGGCACTGGGACGGACTGGGGGGCACTGGAAGGGACTGGGGGGCACTGGGTTATGCTGGGCTGTACTGAGCTGTACTGGGTTGTATTGGTTTGTACTGGGTTATACTGGGCTATAATGGGTTATACTGGGTTGTACAGGGTTATGTTGGTTTACATGGGTTTATACTGGGTTGTAGTGGCTATACTGGGCTGTACTGGTTTATACTGGGTTATACTAGTTCACATTAGTTTACATTAGGGTGTACTGGGTTATATGGGGCTGTATTGGTTTATACTGGTTTATACTGGGGTGTACTTTGTTAAGGTGATTTATCCTGAGCTGTACTGGTTTATACTGGGCTGTACAGGTTTATACTGGTTTACTCTGCAGTGCCCCCTCCAGAAACGGTTGTGGGACGTGCTTAGGGGGTACTGGGCTGTACTGGTTTATACTGGTTTACCTTGCAGTGCCCCCTCCAGAAACGCTTGTGGGACGTGCTTAGGGGGTACTGGGCTGTACTGGTTTATACTGGGATGTCACCTGTGCCCATCCTGTCCCAGAAACGGTTGCGGGACGCGCTGGCCGAGCCCGAGATGATGGTGACGGATTTTGGGAAGGCCGAGAGACCCTCGATGCTGCACTGGGCGTGGCAGGGCCTGCACCGCTTCCTGCGGCAGCACGGCCGTGCCCCGCGGCCCCGCCACCAGGTGGGGACAGCAGGGACACTGCGGGGACAGCGGGGACACCGCGGGGACAGCGGGGTACCGGGACGTTGGGGGTGTTGGATGCCACCATGACCTGCCCCATCATGGCCACTCCCAGGGTCCCGTCACCAGCTGGTGACACTGGGGACATTGAGGGTGTTGGGGACGTGGAGGCCACCATGACCTGTCCCATCACAATGTTCCTGGGGTCCTGGTGACACTGGGGACATTGAGGGTGTTGGGGACGTGGAGGCCACCATGACCTGCCCCATCATGGCCACTCCCAGGTGGTGACAGTGGGGACATTGAGGGTGTTGGGGACATGGAGGCCACCATGACCTGTCCCAACACAATGTTCCTGGGGTCCTGGTGACACTGGGGACATTGAGGGTGTTGAGGATGTGGAGGCCACCATGACCTGCCCCATCATGGCCACCCCCAGGTGGTGACACTGGGGACATTGAGGGTGCTGGGGACGTGGAGGCCACCATGACCTGCCCCAAAACAATGTTCCTGGGGTCCTGGTGACGCTGGGGACATTGAGGGTGTTGGGGACAGGGAGGTCACCATGACCTGCCCCATCATGGCCACCCCCACGTGGTGACACTGGGGACATTGAGGGCGTTGGGGACATGGAGGCCACCATGACCTGCCCCAACACAATGTTCCTGGGGTCCTGGTGACACTGGGGACATTGAGGGTGTTGGGGACATGGAGGCCACCATGACCTGCCCCATCATGGCCACCCCCACGTGGTGACACTGGGGACATTGAGGGTGCTGGGGACATGGATGCCACCATGACCTGCCCCATCATGGCCACCCCCAGGGTCCCGTCACCAGCTGGTGACACTGGGGACATTGAGGGTGTTGGGGACGTGGAGGCCACCATGACCTGTCCCAACACAATGTTCCTGGGGTCCTGGTGACACTGGGGACATGGAGGGTGCTGGGGACAGGGAGGCCACCATGACCTGCCCCATCATGGCCACCCCCACGCTGTGGCAATGGGGACATTGAGGGTGTTGGGGACGTGGAGGCCACCATGACCTGTCCCAACACAACGTTCCTGGGGTCCTGGTGACACTGGGGACATTGAGGGTGCTGGGGACGTGGAGGCCACCATGACCTGTCCCAACACAATGTTCCTGGTGACGCTGGGGACATTGAGGGTGTTGGGGACGTGGAGGCCACCATGACCTGTCCCATCATGGCCACTCCCACGTGGTGACACTGGGGACATTGAGGGTGCTGGGGACGTGGAGGCCACCATGACCTGTCCCAACACAATGTTCCTGGGGTCCAGGTGACACTGGGGACATTGAGGGTGTTGGGGACGTGGAGGCCACCATGACCTGCCCCATCATGGCCACCCCCAGGTGGTGACACTGGGGACATTGAGGGTGTTGGGGACGTGGAGGCCACCATGACCTGCCCCATCATGGCCACCCCCAGGTGGTGACAGTGGGGACATGGAGGGTGCTGGGGACGTGGAGGCCACCATGACCTGTCCCAACACAATGTTCCTGGGGTCCTGGTGACACTGGGGACATTGAGGGTGCTGGGGACAGGGAGGTCACCAGGGCCCCACAAGAATTTGGGGACATCAAAGGGGTTGGGGGTGGATGGGGCTTGGACATCATTCACCGGTGTCACAGACTCTGCAGTGGCTTTTGGGGACTCTGAGGCTATGAAGGCCACCAAGCCCTGCTCGTGGCCCCTCCCCACTGTCCCCAGCACCGTGTCCCTGTCCTTGTCCCCGACAGGGTGACGCGGCCGAGGTGGTGGCCCTGACCAAGGAGGTGGCCGCGGGGGCCGAGCTGGACGAGGAGCTGGTGCGGGAATTGGCCTTCCAGGCCACCGGCGACCTGGCCCCGGTCAACGCCTTCATCGGTGGCCTGGCCGCGCAGGAGGTCATGAAGGTACCGTGTCCCCATGTCCCCAAGGCCACCTGGGGCTGCTGTCCCTGTGTGTCACAGCTGGAGTCGCTCACCTGGCCAGACTCGGTGTCTGTGTCCCCTGGGGTCACTGCAGTGTCCCTGAGGTGGTCACTGGGGTTCCCCCGATGTCCCTGACGTGTCCCCTGGGATGTCCCTGACGTGTCTCCCAGTGTCCTGTCCCTGGGGTGTCCCCAGGATGTCCCTGATCCGTCCCTTGGGATATCCCTGATGTGTCCCTCAGTATTTCCATGTCCCTGTCCCTGACTGTCCCCGAGCTGTCCCCGGGCTGTCCCTGACTGTCCCCGGGCTGTCTCTGACTGTCCCCGAGCTGTCCCCAGGCTGTCCCTGTCCCTGGATGTCCCTGACTGTCCCCGGGCTGTCCCTGTCCCTGACTGTCCCTGGCTGTCCCTGTCCCTGGGCTGTCCCCTGGCTGTCCCTGACTGTCCCCAGGCTGTCTCTGTCCCTGACTGTCCCCGGGCTGTCCCTGATTGTCCCCGAGCTGTCCCTGACTGTCCCTGGCTGTCCCCAGGCTGTCCCTGTCCCTGGTTGTCCCCTGGCTGTCCCTGAGTGTCCCCGGGCTGTCCCCAGGCTGTCCCCGGGCTGTCCCTGACTGTCCCCAGGCTGTCCCTGTCCCTGTCCCTGGGCTGTCCCTGACTGTCCCAGGCTGTCCCCAGGATGTCCCTGACTGTCCCCTGGCTGTCCCTGTCCCTGACTGTCCCCAGGCTGTCCCTGACTGTCCCCGAGCTGTCCCCAGGCTGTCCCTGTCCCTGACTGTCCCCGAGCTGTCCCTGACTGTCCCTGACTGTCCCCAGGCTGTCCCCGGGCTGTCCCTGTCCCTGTCCCTGACTGTCCCCAGGCTGTCCCCGGGCTGTCCCTGTCCCTGTCCCTGACTGTCCCCGGGCTGTCCCTGTCCCTGTCTGTCCCCGGGCTGTCCCTGACTGTCCCCGGGCTGTCGCTGTCCCTGACTGTCCCTGAGCTGTCCCTGACTGTCCCCAGGCTGTCCCTGTCCCTGACTGTCCCTGTCCCTGACTGTCCCTGACTGTCCCCAGGCTGTCCCTGTCCCTGACTGTCCCCGGGCTGTCCCTGACTGTCCCCAGGCTGTCCCTGTCCCTGGCTGTCCCTGTCCCTGGGCTGTCCCCAGGCTGTCCCTGACTGTCCCCTGGCTGTCCCCTGGCTGTCCCCGAGCTGTCCCTGACTGTCCCCGGGCTGTCCCTGTCCCTGTCCCTGTCCCTGACTGTCCCCGGGCTGTCCCTGTCCCTGAGTGTCCCCAGGCTGTCCCTGGGCTGTCCCTGGCTGTCCCCTGACTGTCCCTGGGCTGTCCCTGTCCCTGAGTGTCCCCAGGCTGTCCCTGTCCCTGGCTGTCCCCTGACTGTCCCTGGGCTGTCCCTGTCCCTGAGTGTCCCCAGGCTGTCCCCAGGCTGTCCCTGTCCCTGACTGTCCCCGGGCTGTCCCTGACTGTCCCTGACTGTCCCTGGCTGTCCCCGGGCTGTCCCTGACTGTCCCCTGGCTGTCCCCTGAGTGTCCCCGGGCTGTCCCTGTCCCTGACTGTCCCCTGGCTGTCCCTGAGTGTCCCTGGTCTGTCCCTGTCCCCCAGGCCGTGTCGGGGAAGTTCACGCCCATCACTCAGTGGCTTTACTTCGACGCGCTCGAGTGTCTGCCCGAGGAGAACCGCGACACGCTGCTGACCGAGGAGCAGTGCCGGCCGGTGAGGGGACACGGGGACACCTGGGGACACCTGTGGGGCTGGGGGACACCTTGGGGGGCTGGGAGACACCAGAGGAGCAGTGCCGGCCGGTGAGGGGACCTGGGGACACCTGGGGACACCTGGGGACACCTGGGGACACCTGTGGGGCTGGGGGACACCTTGGGGGACTGGGAGACACCAGAGGAGCAGTGCCGGCCGGTGAGGGGACACAAGGACACCTGGGGACACCTGTGGGGCTGGAGGACACCTTGGGGGGCTGGGAGACACCAGAGGAGCAGTGCCGGCCGGTGAGGGGACACGGGGACACCTGGGGACACCTGGGGACACCTGTGGGGCTGGGGGACACCTTGGGGGGCTGGGAGACACCAGAGGAGCAGTGCCGGCCGGTGAGGGGACACGGGGACACCTGGGGACACTTGGGGACACCTGTGGGGCTGGGGGACACCTTGGGGGGCTGGGAGACACCAGAGGAGCAGTGCCGGCCGGTGAGGGGACCTGGGGACACCTGGGGACACCTGGGGACACCTGGGGACACCTGTGGGGCTGGGGGACACCTTTGGGGGCTGGGAGACACCAGAGGAGCAGTGCCGGCCGGTGAGGGGACACGGGGACACCTGGGGACACCTGGGGACACCTGTGGGGCTGGAGGACACCTTGGGGGGCTGGGAGACACCAGAGGAGCAGTGCCAGCCGGTGAGGGGACACGGGGACACCTGGGGACACCTGGGGACACCTGTGGGGCTGGAGGACACCTTGGGGGGCTGGGAGACACCAGAGGAGCAGTGCCGGCCGGTGAGGGGACACGGGGACACCTGGGGACACCTGGGGACACCTGTGGGGCTGGAGGACACCTTGAGGGGCTGGGGGACACCAGAGGAGCAGTGCCGGCCAGTGAGGGGACACGGGGACACCTGGGGACACCTGTGGGGCTGGAGGACACCTTGGGGGGCTGGGGGACACCAGAGGAGCAGTGCCGGCCGGTGAGGGGACACGGGGACACCTTGGGAGGTGCTGGAGAACATCTGAGGGGGCTTGGGGACACCAGAGGAGCAGTGCCAGCTAGTGAGGGGACACCTTGGGGGGCTGGGGGACACCCCTGGGTGGTGTCACTTTGGGGGGTCACCAGTTGGAGGACGCTGGTTAGGGGATCCCCACTGGTCACCCCGCTGGGGACAGCAGGTGCCTCACGGGGTGAGTGTAGCCACCAAGCACCCATGGGTGGTCATTCCACGAGGACACGGGCACAGCTGCTGTCACCCCCGAGTCCCCGTGGTGGCTCTGCAGCCCCGGGGGTGTCCCCTGGCAGGTGACACAGCCAGGTGACGCCGGTGTGGCATCGTCCCCAGCGCAACAGCCGCTACGACGGGCAGATCGCCGTGTTCGGGGCCGAGCTGCAGGAGAAGCTGGGCGCCCAGAAGTACTTTGTGGTCAGTGTCCCCATGTCCCCAGTGTCCTCACGTGTGTCTCCATCATCCATGAGTCTCTTGTGTTGTCACCCGTTCCTCAAATGTCACCAAATTTCCCTTCAGAGATTTACAAGTGTCTCCTCTCCCACCCACCCATCCCCAGCCCTCCTGGGCCACCCTGAGTGTCCCCACGTGTCCCTTCTGTGTTCCCTGGTGTCCTCACTCGTTTCACAATTGTTCTTTCGAGTTATCCACATGTCCTCGATGTCCCTCATGTCCCCAACACTGATCGAGTGTCCCAAAGTGTCCCTTCACCCCCATTCCTTTCCCACCATGTGTCCCCAACCCTCCTGGGCCACCTCCTGCTTGGTCCCCGCATGTCCCCAGCCCCACAGGCCACCTCCTGCTGTGTCCCCACATGTCCCCACATGTCCCCAACCCTGTGAGCCACCTCCTGCTGTGTCCCCACGTGTCCCCAGCCCCACAGGCCACCTCCTGCTGTGTCCTCACATGTCCCCAACCCTGTGAGCCACCTCCTGCTGTGTCCCCACATGTCCCCAACCCTGTGAGCCACCTCCTGCTGTGTCCCCACATGTCCCCAACCCCGTGAGCCACCTCCTGCTGTGTCCCCACATGTCCCCAACCCCGTGAGCCACCTCCTGCTGTGTCCCCAGATGTCTCCAGCCCCACAGGCCACCTCCTGCTGTGTCCCCACATGTCCCCAACCCTGTGAGCCACCTCCTGCTGTGTCCCCACATGTCCCCAACCCTGTGAGCCACCTCCTGCTGTGTCCCCACATGTCCCCAACCCCACAGGCCATGTCCTGCTGTGTCCCCACATGTCCCCAACCCTCCTGGGCCACCTCCTGCTGTGTCCCCACATGTCCCCAACCCTGTGAGCCACCTCCTGCTGTGTCCCCACATGTCCCCAGCCCTGTGAGCCACCTCCTGCTGTGTCCCCACATGTCCCCAACCCTGTGAGCCACCTCCTGCTGTGTCCCCACATGTCCCCAACCCTGTGAGCCACCTCCTGCTGTGTCCCCACATGTCCCCAACCCTGTGAGCCACCTCGTGCTCTGTCCCCACATGTCCCCAGTCCCACAGGCCACCTCCTGCTGTGTCCCCAACCCTGTGAGCCACCTCCTGCTGTGTCCCCACATGTCCCCAACCCTCCTGGGCCACCTCCTGCTGTGTCCCCAACCCTGTGAGCCACCTCCTGCTGTGTCCCCACATGTCCCCACATGTCCCCAACCCTGTGAGCCACCTCCTGCTGTGTCCCCACATGTCTCCAGCCCCACAGGCCACCTCCTGCTGTGTCCCCAACCCTGTGAGCCACCTCCTGCTGTGTCCCCACATGTCCCCAACCCTGTGAGCCACCTCCTGCTCTGTCCCCACATGTCCCCAACCCTGTGAGCCACCTCGTGCTGTGTCCCCACATGTCCCCAACCCTGTGAGCCACCTCCTGCTCTGTCCCCACATGTCCCCAACCCTGTGAGCCACCTCCTGCTCTGTCCCCACATGTCCCCAACCCTGTGAGCCACCTCCTGCTGTGTCCCCACGTGTCCCCAACCCTGTGAGCCACCTCCTGCTGTGTCCCCACATGTCCCCAACCCTGTGAGCCACCTCCTGCTGTGTCCCCACATGTCCCCAACCCTGCGAGCCACCTCCTGGTGTGTCCCCACATGTCCCCACATGTCCCCAACCCCGTGAGCCACCTCCTGCTGTGTCCCCACATGTCCCCAACCCTGTGAGCCACCTCCTGCTGTGTCCTCACATGTCCCCAGCCCTGTGAGCCACCTCCTGCTGTGTCCCCACATGTCCCCAACCCTCCTGGGCCACCTCCTGCTGTGTCCCCACATGTCCCCAACCCTGTGAGCCACCTCGTGCTCTGTCCCCACATGTCCCCAACCCTGTGAGCCACCTCCTGCTGTGTCCCCAGATGTCTCCAGCCCCACAGGCCACCTCCTGCTGTGTCCCCACATGTCTCGAGCCCCACAGGCCACCTCGTGCTCTGTCCCCACATGTCCCCACATGTCCCCAACCCCGTGAGCCACCTCCTGCTGTGTCCTCACGTGTCCCCAACCCTCCTGGGCCACCTCCTGCTGTGTCCCCACATGTCCCCAACCCTGTGAGCCACCTCGTGCTCTGTCCCCACATGTCCCCACATGTCCCCAGCCCTGTGAGCCACCTCATGCTGTGTCCCCACGTGTCCCCAACCCTGTGAGCCACCTCCTGCTGTGTCCCCACGTGTCCCCAACCCTGTGAGCCACCTCCTGCTGTGTCCCCACATGTCCCCAACCCTGTGAGCCACCTCTTGGTGTGTCCCCACATGTCCCCAACCCTGTGAGCCACCTCCTGCTGTGTCCCCAACCCTGTGAGCCACCTCCTGCTCTGTCCCCACGTGTCCCCAACCCTGTGAGCCACCTCCTGCTCTGTCCCCACATGTCCCCACATGTCCCCACATGTCCCCAACCCTGTGAGCCACCTCGTGCTCTGTCCCCACATGTCCCCACATGTCCCCACATGTCCCCACATGTCCCCGCAGGTGGGGGCGGGGGCCATTGGCTGCGAGCTGCTCAAGAACTTCGCGATGGTGGGACTGGGCTGTGGCCCCGAGGGCAGCGTCACCGTCACCGACATGGACACCATCGAGAAGTCCAACCTCAACCGCCAGTTCCTCTTCCGGCCGTGGGACGTCACGGTGAGGGCCGGGAGCGGCCAGAGCGTTGGCCAACGTTGGGTGGGTGAAGTTGGGGGGACAATGAGGGGCAGAGTTTGGGGGTCTGGAGGGGCAGAGCCAGTGGGGGTTGGGCAGTCACCCTTAAGATGCTGCCATTGAGTTGGCCAAGGTCAAGGGTTGAGTTTTGTGCTCAACGTCAGCGGTTGAGTGTCACGCTCAACGTCAACCCTTACGTTTCTTGACCAGCGTTCAATGGTTGAGTTTCTTGCCCTCCATCAGCAGTTGAGTTTCACACACAACATCAACAGTTGAGTTTCTTGGCCAACATCAAAAATTGAGTTCTGTGCTCAATGCCAATGGTTGAGTTTCTTGGCCAATGCCAATGATGGATTTTCCTGGTTCATATCAATGGTTGAGTTTCTTGGCCAATGCCAATGATGGATTTTCCTGGTTCATATCAATGGTTGAGTTTTGTGCTCAACATCAACAGTTGAGTTTTTTGGCCGATGTCACCATTAGAGTTTCTTGGTCCAGTTCTTGGCCAATGTTTCAGGTTGAGTTTTGTGCTCGTTATCTTCTTGGCCAGCATCAACAATCAAGTTTCACGCTCAATATCGACTGTTGAGTTTCTTTGTCAGCGTCAACGGTTGAGTTTTGGGCTCAACGTCAACGGTTGAGTTTCTTGGCCAACACCAGTGGTTGAGTTTCTTGGCCAACACAAACATTGAGTTCTGTGGTCAATGCCAATGGTTGAGTTTCTTGGCCAATGCCAATGATCGATTTTCCTGGTTCATATCAATAGTTGAGTTTTGTGCTCAACGTCAACGGTTGAGTTTCTTGGCCAACACCAGTGGTTGAGTTTCTTGGCCAACATCAACAATTGAGTTCTGTGGTCAATGTCAATGGTTGAGTTTTTTGCCAATGCCAATGATTGATTTTCCTGGTTCATATCAATGGTTGAGTTTCTTGGCCAATGCCAATGATTGATTTTCCTGGTTCATATCAATGGTTGAGTTTTGTGCTCAACGTCAATGGTTGAGTTCCTTGGCCAACACCAATGGTTGAGTTTCTTGGCCAACACAAACAATTGAGTTTCTTGGCCAACACCAGTGGTTGAGTTTCTTGGCCAACACCAGTGGTTGAGTTTCTTGGCCAACACCAGTGGTTGAGTTTCTTGGCCAACACCAGTGGTTGAGTTTCTTGGCCAACACCAGTGGTTGAGTTTCTTGGCCAACATCAACACTTGAGACGCGTCGCTCCATGGGGAAAGGGGCGTGGCCTACAAGGGCGTGTCCAAGGGGCGGGGCTCACACCCAGCCCTTCCCCCACCCACAGAAGCTGAAGTCGGAGCGCGCGGCGGCGGCGGCGCGGGAGATGAACCCGGCGCTGCGCGTCAGCAGCCGCACCGACCGCGTGGGCCCCGACACCGAGCGCGTCTACGACGACGACTTCTTCGAGGGGCTGGACGGCGTGGCCAACGCGCTGGACAACGTGGATGCGCGTGAGCACGGGGGGCTGGGGGCTGCAGAGACCTCGGGGAGGGCTGGAGGGACCCTTGGGGGGCTATGGGGGTCCTTGGGGGGCTATGGGGACCCTTGGGGGCTATGGGGACCCTTGGGGGGCTATGGGAATCCTTGGGGGCTATGGGGATTCTTGGGGGGCTATGGGGACCCTTAGAGGGCTATGGGGACCCTTGGGGGCTATGGGGATTCTTGGGGGGCTATGGGGACCCTTGGGGGGCTATGGGGACCCTTGGGGGCTATGGGGGTCCTTGGGGGCTATGGGGAGTTTGGGGGGCTATGGGGACCCTTGGGGGCTATGGGGATCCTTGGGGGTCTATGGGGACCCTTGGGGGGCTATGGGGACCTTTGGGGGCTATGGGGACCCTTGGGGGGCTATGGGGACCTTTGAGGGGCTATGGGGACCCTTGGGGGGCTATGGGGACCCTTCGGGGCTATGGGGACCTTTGGGGGGCTGTGGGAATCCTTGGGGGGCTATGGGGACCTTTAGGGGGCTATGGGGACCCTTGGGGGCTGTGGGGACCCTTGGGGGCTATGGGGACCCTTGGGGGCTGTGGGGACCTTTGGGGGGCTGTGGGAATCCTTGGAGGGCTGTGGGCCTTGAAGGGCTGTGGGGATTCTTGGTGGGGGCTATGGGGACCCTTGGGGGCTATGGGGACCTTTGGGGGGCTATGGGGACCTTTGGGGGGCTATGGGGACCCTTCAGGGGCTATGGGGACCCTTCAGGGGCTATGGAGGTCCTTGGGGGGCTATGGGGACCTTTGGGGGTCTATGGGGACCCTTGGGGGGCTATGGGGACCCTTTGGGGGCTATGGGAATCTTTGGGGGCTATGGGGACCCTTGAGGGGCTATGGGGACCTTTGGGGGCTATGGGGACCTTTGGGGGGCTATGGGGACCCTTGGGGGGCTATGGGGACCTTTGGGGGGCTATGGGGACCCTTGGGGGGCTATGGGGACCCTTGGGGGGCTATGGGGACCTTTGGGGGGCTATGGGGAACCTTGGGGTCTATGGGGACCTTTGGGGGGCTATGGGGACCCTTGGGGGGGTATGGGGACCCTTGGGGGCTGTGGGGACTCTTGGGGGTCTATAGGGACCTTTGGGGTCTATGGGGACCCTTCGGGGGCTATGGGGACCCTTGGGGGGCTATGGGGACCTTTGGGGGCTATGGGGACCCTTGGGGGGCTATGGGGACCCTTGGGGGGCTATGGGGATCCTTGTGGGGCTGCCCCATAACCCCTGCTTGTGCCCCATATCTGAGGGTTCCACACAGCCCCTGGGGGTGCCCCATATCAGAAAGTGCCCTTTATTTGAGGGTACCCCATATCTGGGGCGCCCCATCTGTACCCCCTGGGGTGCCCCCAGACCCCCTGGCCTGCCCCATAAGTGCCCCACACCCCCTGGCAGGGCTGTGCACAGCTTGGCACTGTGTTCCCTACACCCACTGCTCACGCCCCATATCCTACAACTCCTGGGGGTGCCCTACACCCCTTTGGGGTGCCCCCAGACCCCGACCTGCCCCATAACTGCCCCACACCCCCGGGCAGGGCTGTACACAGCTTGGCACTGTGTTCCCTACACCCACTCCTCATGCTCCATATCCAGGGGTGCCCTACAACTCTTGGGGGTTTCCTACAACTCTTGGGGGTGCCCTACAGCCCTTTGGGGGTGCCCTACAGCCCTTTGGGGTGCCTCACGCCCCCCGGCCTGCCCCATAACTGCCCCACACCCCCTGGGCAGGGCTGTACACAGCTTGGCACTGTGTTCCCTACACCCACTGCTCATGCCCCATATCCTACAACTCCTGGGGGTGCCCTACAACTCCTGGGGGTGCCCTACACCCCTTTGGGGTGCCTCACACCCCCCGGCCTGCCCCATAAGTGCCCCACACCCCCTGGCAGGGCTGTGCACAGCTTGGCACTGTGTTCACTGCGGGGTCCCCTACACCCGCTGCTCATGCTCCATATCCAGGGGTGCCCTACAACTCCTGGGGGTGCCCTACACCCCTTTGGGGTGCCCCCAGACCCCCTGGCCTGCCCCATAAGTGCCCCCCACCCCCTGGGCAGGGCTGTGCACAGCTTGGCACTGTGTTCACTGCGGGGTCCCCTACACCCACTGCTCACGCCCCATATCCTACAACTCTTGGGGGTGCCCTACAGCCCTTTGGGGTGCCCCCAGACCCCGACCTGCCCCATAAGTGCCCCACACCCCCTGGGCAGGGCTGTACACAGCTTGGCACTGTGTTCACTGCGGGGTCCCCTACACCCACTGCTCATGCTCCATATCCTACAACTCCTGGGGGTGCCCTACAACTCCTGGGGGTGCCCTACACCCCTTTGGGGTGCCCTACAGCCCTTTGGGGTGCCCTACAGCCCTTTGGGGTGCCTCACACCCCCCAGCCTGCCCCATAAGTGCCCCCCACCCCCGGGCAGGGCTGTACACAGCTTGGCACTGTGTTCACTGCGGGGTCCCCTACACCCACTGCTCACACCCCATATCCTACAACTCCTGGGGGTGCCCTACAACTCTTTGGGGGTGCCCTACAGCCCTTTGGGGTGCCTCACACCCCCTGGCCTGCCCCATAAGTGCCCCACACCCCCTGGGCAGGGCTGTACACAGATTTGCACTGTGTTCCCTACACCCACTGCTCATGCTCCATATCCTACAACTCTTGGGGGTGCCCTACAACTCCTGGGGGTGCCCTACAGCCCTTTGGGGTGCCCTACAGCCCTTTGGGGTGCCTCACACCCCCCGGCCTGCCCCATAACTGCCCCACACCCCTGGGCAGGGCTGTACACAGATTGGCACTGTGTTCACTGCGGGGTCCCCTACACCCACTGCTCACACCCCATATCCTACAACTCTTGGGGGTGCCCTACAACTCTTGGGGGTGCCCTACATCCCTTTGGGGTGCCTCACACCCCCCAGCCTGCCCCATAAGTGCCCCCCACCCCCTGGGCAGGGCTGTGCACAGCTTGGCACTGTGTTCCCTGCACCCACTGCTCATACTCCATATCCTACAACTCCTGGGGGTGCCCTACAACTCTTGGGGGTGCCCTACAGCCCTTTGGGGTGCCCCCAGACCCCGACCTGCCCCATAAGTGCCCCCCATCCCCTGGGCAGGGCTGTACACAGATTGGCACTGTGTTCCCTACACCCACTGCTCATGCTCCATATCCAGGGGTGCCCTACAACTCCTGGGGGTGCCCTACAACTCCTGGGGGTGCCCTACAGCCCTTTGGGGTGCCTCATACCCCCCGGCCTGCCCCATAACTGCCCCCCACCCCTGGGCAGGGCTGTACACAGCTTGGCACTGTGTTCCCTACACCCACTGCTCATGCTCCATATCCAGGGGTGCCCTACAACTCCTGGGGGTGCCCTACACCCCTTTGGGGTACCTCACACCCCCCGGCCTGCCCCATAACTGCCCCACACCCCCTGGGCAGGGCTGTGCACAGCTTGGCACTGTGTTCACTACAGGGTCCCCTACACCCACTGCTCATACTCCATATCCCACAACTCCTGGGGGTGCCCTACACCCCTTTGGGGTGCCTCACACCCCCCAGCCTGCCCCATAAGTGCCCCCCACCCCCGGGCAGGGCTGTGCACAGCTTGGCACTGTGTTCACTGCGGGGTCCCCTACACCCACTGCTCACACCCCATATCCTACAACTCTTGGGGGTGCCCTACAACTCCTGGGGGTGCCCTACAGCCCTTTGGGGTGCCCTACACCCCTTTGGGGTGCCCCCAGACCCCGACCTGCCCCATAAGTGCCCCACACCCCCGGGCAGGGCTGTACACAGACTGGCACTGTGTTCACTGCGGGGTCCCCTACACCCACTGCTCATGCTCCATATCCTACAACTCTTGGGGGTGCCCTACAACTCCTGGGGGTGCCCTACAGCCCTTTGGGGTGCCTCACACCCCCCGGCCTGCCCCATAACTGCCCCACACCCCCTGGGCAGGGCTGCACACAGCTTGGCACTGTGTTCCCTACACCCACTGCTCACGCCCCATATCCCACAACTCCTGGGGGTGCCCTACAACTCCTGGGGGTGCCCTACACCCCTTTGGGGTGCCCTACAGCCCTTTGGGGTGCCCTACAGCCCTTTGGGGTGCCCCCAGACCCCGGCCTGCCCCATAACTGCCCCACACCCCCTGGGCAGGGCTGTACACAGATTGGCACTGTGTTCCCTACACCCACTGCTCATACTCCATATCCAGGGGTGCCCTACAACTCCTGGGGGTGCCCTACACCCCTTTGGGGTGCCTCACACCCCCCGGCCTGCCCCATAAGTGCCCCACACCCCCTGGGCAGGGCTGTACACAGCTTGGCACTGTGTTCCCTACACCCACTGCTCATGCTCCATATCCTACAACTCCTGGGGGTGCCCTACAACTCTTGGGGGTGCCCTACACCCCTTTGGGGTGCCTCACGCCCCCCGGCCTGCCCCATAAGTGCCCCCCACCCCCGGGCAGGGCTGTACATGGACCGGCGCTGCGTGTATTACCGGAAGCCGCTGCTGGAGTCGGGCACGCTGGGCACCAAGGGCAACGTGCAGGTGGTGATCCCGTTCCTGAGCGAGTCCTACAGCTCCAGCCAGGACCCCCCCGAGAAGGCCATTCCCATCTGCACCCTCAAGAACTTCCCCAACGCCATCGAGCACACGCTGCAGGTGCGTCCAGGTGTGCCCAGGGGCACCTGCCGGGCACGGGGGGCACTGGTGTGTCCGGCTGGAGCGTGCCCAGCTGGTGTTTTGGGGGGTTCCAGATGGCTGGGTGGCACTTGAGGGGTGCTGGGGGGCACAGGGGTCTCGTTTTGAGGTATCTCAGACTCTGGGTTCCCTGCTTTGGGGGGTCCTGGATTTGGGGTTGTGGTTTGGGGGGTCCTGGACACTTTGGGGGTCCTGTTTTGGGGGTTCTGAACACTGGGGTTGTGGTTTTGGGGGTACTGGACACTGGAGTCATTATTTGGGGGTCCTGTTTTGGGGGTTCTGAGCACTGGGGTTGTGGTTTGGGGGGTACTGGACACTTTGGGGGTCCTGTTTTGGGGGTTCTGAACACTGGGGTTGTGGTTTGGGGGGTCCTGGACACTTTGGGGGTCCTGGTTTGGGGGTTCTGAACACTGGGGTTGTGGTTTAGGGGGTGTCCTGGACACTGGGGTCCCATTCTTGGAGATCCCAGACTCTGTTCCCTGCTTTTGGGGGTCCTGGATTTGGAGTTGTGGTTTGGGGGGTCCTGGACACTGGAATCATTATTTTGGGGGTTGTGGTTTTGGGGGTTCTGAACACTGGGGTTGTGGTTTTGGGGGTACTGGACACTGGAGTCATTATTTGGGGGTCCTGTTTTGGGGGTTCTGAGCACTGGGGTTGTGGTTTGGGGGGTCCTGGACACTGGAGTCATTATTTGGGGGTCCTGTTTTGGGGGTTCTGAACACTGGGGTTGTGGTTTGGGGGGTCCTGGACACTGGAGTCATTATTTGGGGGTCCTGTTTTGGGGGTTCTGAACACTGGGGTTGTGGTTTGGGGGGTCCTGGACACTTTGGGGATCCTGTTTTGGGGGTTCTGAACACTGGGGTTGTGGTTTTGGGGTGTCCTGGACACTGGGGTCCCATTCTTGGGGATCCCAGACTCTGTTCCCTGCTTTTGGGGTTCCTGGACACTAAAGTTCCCATTTTGGACTCAAGTGTCCACAACACCAGGCTTGTGGTTTGGGGGGTCCTGGAAATCAGGGTTCCATTTTGGGGGATCCCAGACACCAAGTTCCCTGTTTTGGGGTGCCCTGGGCACTGCAGTCCCTGTTTTGGGGTGCCCTGGGCACTGCAGTCCCTGTTTTGGGGTGCCCTGGGCACTGCAGTCCCTGTTTTGGGGTGCCCTGGGCACTGCAGTCCCTGTTTTGGGGTGTCCTGGGCACTGCAGTCCCTGTTTCGGGGTGCCCTGGGCACTTCAGTCCCTGTTTTGGGGTGCCCTGGGCACCACAGTCCCTGTTTCGGGGTGTCCTGGGTGCTGCAGTCCCTGTTTTGGGGTGCCCTGGGCATTGCAGTCCCTGTTTCGGGGTGCCCTGGGCACTGCAGTCCCTGTTTTGGGGTGCCCTGGGCACTGCAGTCCCTGTTTCGGGGTGCCCTGGGCACCGCAGTCCCTGTTTTGGGGTGCCCTGGGCACTGCAGTCCCTGTTTTGGGGTGTCCTGGGCACTGCAGTCCCTGTTTTGGGGTGCCCTGGGCACTGCAGTCCCTGTTTTGGGGTGCCCTGGGCACTGCAGTCCCTGTTTCGGGGTGCCCTGAGCACTGCAGTCCCTGTTTCAGGGTGCCCTGGTGCTGCAGTCCCTCTTTTGGGGTGCCCTGGTCACTGCAGTCCCTGTTTCGGGGTGTCCTGGGCACTGCAGTCCCTGTTTTTGGGGTGCCCTGGGCACCGCAGTCCCTGTTTTGGGGTGTCCTGGGCACTGCAGTCCCTGTTTTGGGGTGCCCTGGGCACTGCAGTCCCTGTTCGGGGTATCCTGGGCACTGCAGTCCCTGTTTTGGGGTTTCCTGGGCACTGCAGTCCCTGTTTTGGGGTGCCCTGGGCACTGCAGTCCCTGTTTTGGGGTGTCCTGGGCACTGCAGTCCCTGTTTTGGGGTGCCCTGGGCACTGCAGTCCCTGTTTTGGGGTGCCCTGGGCACTGCAGTCCCTGTTTCGGGGTGTCCTGGGCACCGCAGTCCCTGTTTTGGGGTGCCCTGGGCACTGCAGTCCCTGTTTTGGGGTGCCCTGGGCACTGCAGTCCCTGTTTTGGGGTGTC
The DNA here is from genome assembly GCF_048771995.1 of Taeniopygia guttata. Lineage (NCBI taxonomy): Eukaryota > Metazoa > Chordata > Aves > Passeriformes > Estrildidae > Taeniopygia > Taeniopygia guttata. The sequence goes on from NC_133056.1 coordinate 781,913, forward strand.
CTGGTGCTGCAGTCCCTGTTTTGGGGTGCCCTGGGCACCGCAGTCCCTGTTTTGGGGTGTCCTGGTGCTGCAGTCCCAGTTTTGGGGTGCCCTGGGCACTGCAGTCCCAGTTTCGGGGTGCCCTGGGCACTGCAGTCCCAGTTTCGGGGTGCCCTGGGCACTGCAGTCCCTGTTTTAGGGTGTCCTGGGCACTGCAGTCCCTGTTTTGGGGTGCCCTGGGCACTGCAGTCCCTGTTTTGGGGTGCCCTGGGCACTGCAGTCCCTGTTTTGGGGTGTCCTGGTGCTGCAGTCCCTGTTTTGGGGTGCCCTGGGCACCGCAGTCCCTGTTTTGGGGTGTCCTGGTGCTGCAGTCCCAGTTTTGGGGTGCCCTGGGCACTGCAGTCCCAGTTTCGGGGTGCCCTGGGCACTGCAGTCCCAGTTTCGGGGTGCCCTGGGCACTGCAGTCCCTGTTTTAGGGTGTCCTGGGCACTGCAGTCCCTGTTTTGGGGTGTCCTGAGCACTGCAGTCCCTGTTTTGGGGTGCCCTGGGCACTGCAGTCCCTGTTTTGGGGTGCCCCTGCTGCCAGGCCCCCCCAGTGACACCCCCTTTTCGCAGTGGGCGCGTGACGAGTTCGAGGGGCTCTTCAAGCAGCCGGCCGAGAACGTGAACCAGTACCTGATGTGAGTGTGGGGGACGGGCACCCCAAATCCCCCTGGATTCCCCCCAGGGACCCCAAATTCCTGGGACACACCCTGTACCCCCCTAACTGCTGTACCCCCATAACACCTGTATCCCGTTTTCCCCGCAGGGACCCCAAATTCCTGGAACACACCCTGTACCCTGTACCCCCATAACCCCTGTACCCCCATAACCCCTGCACCCCATTTTCCCCAGGGACCCCAAGTTCCTGGAGCGCACCCTGCACTGTGTGACCCCTGTGACCCCCCCTAACCCCTGTGACCCCCCCTAACCCCTGTGACCCCCCCTAACCCCTGCACCCCCTTTTCCCCCCAGGGACCCCAAATTCCTGGAGCGGACCCTGTGCCTGTGACCCCCCCTAACCCCTGTGACCCCTGTGACCCCCCTTAACCCCTGCACCCCATTTTCCCCCCAGGGACCCCAAGTTCCTGGAGCGCACCCTGCACCCTGTGACCCCCCCTAACCCCTGCACCCCATTTTTCCCCAGGGACCCCTGTGACCCCTGTGACCCCCCCTAACCCCTGCACCCCCATTCCCCCCAGAGACCCCAAATTCCTGGAGCGCACCCTGTGATCCCCTGTGACCCCCCCTAACCCCTGCACCCCGTTTCCCCCCAGGGACCCCAAGTTCCTGGAGCAGACCCTGTGCCTGTGACCCCCCCTAACCCCTGTGACCCCCCCTCACCCCTGCACCCCATTTTTCCCCCCAGGGACCCCAAATTCCTGGAGCGCACCCTGTGCCTGTCATCCCCTGTAACCCCCCTAACCCCTGCACCCCCATTTTGCCCCAGGGACCCCAAGTTCCTGGAGCGCACCCTGTGACCCCCCCCTCACCCCTGTGACCCCCCCTAACCCCCGCACCCCCCTTTTCCCCAGGGACCCCAAGTTCCTGGAGTGGACCCTGCACCCTGTGACCCCCCCTAACCCCTGTGACCCCCCCTAACCCCTGCACCCCATTTTTTCCCCAGGGACCCCAAGTTCCTGGAACACACGCTGTGCCTGTGACCCCCTATAACCCCTGTGACCCCCCCTAACCCCTGCACCCCCTTTTCCCCCAGGGACCCCTGTGACCCCTGTGATCCCCCCTAACCCCTGCACCCCATTTTTCCCCCCAGGGACCCCAAATTCCTGGAGCGCACCCTGCGCCAGTGATCCCCCCTAACCCCTGTGACCCCCCCTCACCCCTGCACCCCATTTTTCCCCCCTGTGACCCCCCCTAACCCCTGCACCCCCATTTTCCCCCCAGGGACCCCAAATTCCTGGAGCGCACCCTGTGCCCTGTGACCCCCCCTAACCCCTGTGACCCCCCCTAACCCCTGCACCCCCATTTTCCCCCAGGGACCCCTGTGACCCCTGTGACCCCCCCCTAACCCCTGCACCCCCATTTTTCCCTAGGGACCCCAAATTCTGGAACACACCCTGTGCCCTGTGACCCCCCCTAACCCCTGTGACCCCCCCTACCCCCTGCACCCCCATTTTCCCCCAGGGACCCCAAGTTCCTGGAGTGGACCCTGCACTGTGTGATACCCTGTGACCCCCCCTAACCCCTGTGACCCCCCCTAACCCCTGCACCCCATTTTCCCGCAGGGACCCCAAATTCCTGGAGCGGACCCTGTGCCCTGTGATCCCCTGTGACCCCCCTAACCCCTGCACCCCCATTTTTTCCCCAAGGACCCCAAGTTCCTGGAGCGGACCCTGTGCCCTATGACCCCTTATAACCCCTGTGACCCCCCCTAACCCCTGTGACCCCCCCTAACCCCTGCACCCCATTTTTCCCCCCAGGGACCCCAAATTCTGGAACATACCCTGTACCCTGTGACCCTCCCATAACCCAAATAACACCTGCACCCCATTTTTCCCCCCAGGGACCCCAAATTCCTGGAGCGCACCCTGCGCCTGGCAGGGACCCCTGTGACCCCCCCCTAACCCCTGCACCCCATTTTCCCCCCAGGGACCCCAAGTTCCTGGAGCGCACCCTGCGCCTGTGATCCCCTGTGACCCCCCCTAACCCCTGCACCCCCTTTCTCCCCCAGGGACCCCAAGTTCCTGGAACACACCCTGTACCCTGTGACCTTCCCATAACCCCTGTGACCCCCCCTAACCCCTGCACCCCATTTTTTCCCCCCAGGGACCCCAAGTTCCTGGAGCACACCCTGCGCCTGGCAGGGACCCCGTATGACCCCCCTAACCCCTGTGACTCCCCATAACCCCTGCACCCCATTTCCCCCCAGGGACCCCTGTGACCCCTGTGACCCCCCCTAACCCCTGTGACCCCTGTGACCCCCCCTAACCCCTGCACCCCATTTTCCCCAGGGACCCCTGTGACCCCCCTGTGACCCCTGTGACCCCCCCTAACCCCTGCACCCCCTTTTTCCCCCCAGGGACCCCAAGTTCCTGGAGCGCACCCTGCGCCTGGCGGGCACGCAGCCGCTGGAGGTGCTGGAGGCGGTGCAGCGCAGTCTGGTCAGCGACCGGCCCCGTGCCTGGCCCGACTGCGTGGCCTGGGCCTGCCGGCACTGGCACCGCCAGTACAGCAACAACATCCGCCAGCTGCTGCACAACTTCCCCCCGGGACAGGTGGGACAGTTAATTAACGCGTTATTTAATTAATTACTTGGTTAGCGCTGATTAATGATCCATTAGTTACCTTATTTGCCCCTATTGCTTCATTTACCCCAACCACATTTACCCCAACATCCGCCAGCTGCTGCACAACTTACCCCTGGGACAGGTGGGACAGCTTAATTAGTGCGTTTTTTAATTAATTACTTGGTTAGCTCTGATTAATTATTCTATTAACATCATTAGTTACCTTATTTGCCCCTATTGCTTCATTTACCCCAACCACATTTACCCCCAACATCCGCCAGCTGCTGCACAACTTACCCCCGGGACAGGTGGGACAGTTAATTAACGCGTTTTTTAATTAATTACTTGGTTAGCTCTGATTAATTATTCTATTCACATTATTAGTTACCTTATTTGCCCCTAATGCTTCATTTACCCCAACCACATTTACCCCATCATCCGCCAGCTGCTGCACAACTTCCCCCCAGGACAGGTGGGACAGCTTAATTAACGCCTTATTTAATTAATTACTTGGTTAGCGCTGATTAATTATTCTATTAACATCGTTAGTTGCCTTATTTGCTCCTATTGCTTCATTTACCCCAACCACATTTACCCCAACATCCACCAGCTGCTGCACAATTTACTCCTGGGACAGGTGGGAGAGCTTAATTAGTGCATTATTTAATTCATTACCTCCTTAGCCCTGTCTAATTATCCTATTAACACAATTAGTTACCTTATTTGCCCCTATTGCTTCATTTACCCAAACCGCATTTACCCCAACATCCACCAGCTGCTGCACAACTTCCCCCCGGGACAGGTGGGACAGTTAATTAATGCATTATTTAATTAATTACTTGGTTAGCGCTGATTAATTATTCTATTAACATCATTAGTTACCTTATTTGCCCCTATTGCTTCGTTTACCCCAACCACATTTACCCCAACATCCGCCAGCTGCAGCACAACTTCCCCCCAGGACAGGTGGGACAGCTTAATTAGCACGTTGTTTAATTAATTACTTGGTTAGCGCTGATTAATTATTCTATTCACATCATTAGTTACCTTATTTGCCCCTATTGCTTCATTTACCCCAACCACATTTACCCCAACCAATATCTGCCAGCTGCTGCACAACTTACCCCCGGGACAGGTGGGACAGCTTAATTAGTGCATTATTTAATTCATTACCTCGTTAGCCCTGATTAATTACCTTATTAACCCTATTAATTACCTTATTTACCTCCGTTATTCTATTTACCCAAACATCTGCCAGCTGCTGCACAACTTCCCCTGGGACAGGTGGAAGTTCCTTTGTAACCATATTAATTTAATCCAATTACCTTATTATCTGTGATTGATTAGCACATTATTATCTGTGATTGATTAGCACATTAACCCCATTAATTACCTCGTTTACTCCCATTCCTTCATTTACCCCAAGACCCAACAGCTCCTGCACAACTTCTCCCCAGGAGAGGTGGGCACCACTATTAATTATCTTCTTACCTCTCGTTAATTATCCCCTTAACTCTCATTAATTACCTCCTTAACCCCAATTAATTGCCTTATTAATGCCCATTACGTTGTTAACCCTATTATTTCATTTACCCCAACATCTGCCAAGACAGGTGGGCACCCCTTGATTAGCTCATTAATTTAATTAATACATTGTTGATCTAAACAATTGGCTCAGTAACTCCAATTAATTACTCATTAAGCTCAATTAATGACCTCGTTAACCCCGATTCTCTCCCTCCCCCTCAGAAAACGAACTCGGGGACCCTCTTCTGGTCGGGGCCCAAACGCTGCCCCCACCCCCTCGTGTTCAACCCCGACAACGTGAGTGGGGCACCTGTGTCACCTGTGTCACCTTTGTCACCTGTGTCACCTGTGTCACCTGGGGGGGACATCACCTGGGTCACCTGTGTCACCTGGGTCACCTGTGTCACCTGGGTCACCTGGGTCACCTGGGTCACCTGGGGGGGGGGACAGCACCTGGGTCACCTCTGTCACCTGTGTCACCTGGGGAGGGGACATCACCTGGGTCACCTGTGTCACCTGGGGGGGGGACAGCACCTGTGTCACCTGGGGAGGGGACAGCACCTGGGTCACCTGGGTCACCTGGGGAGGGGACAGCACCTGGGTCACCTGGGGGGGACAGCACCTGTGTCACCTGTGTCACCTGTGTCACCTGGGGGGGGACAGCACCTGTGTCACCTGTGTCACCTGGGTCACCTGGGGGGGACAGCACCTGTGTCACCTGGGGGGGGACATCACCTGTGTCACCTGGGTCACCTGGGGGGGGACAGCACCTGGGTCACCTGTGTCACCTGGGTCACCTGGGGGGGACAGCACCTGGGTCACCTGTGTCACCTGTGTCACCTGTGTCACCTGGGGGGGGACAGCACCTGGGTCACCTGTGTCACCTGTGTCACCTGTGTCACCTGGGGGGGACATCACCTGTGTCACCTGTGTCACCTGGGTCACCTGGGTCACCTGGGTCACCTGTGTCACCTGTGTCACCTGTGTCACCTGGGGGGGACATCACCTGTGTCACCTGTGTCACCTGGGGGGGAGGGGACATCACCTGTGTCACCTGTGTCACCTGTGTCACCTGTGTCACCTGGGTCACCTGTGTCACCTGTGGGGGGGGGACATCACCTGTGTCACCTGGGGGGGAGGGGACATCACCTGTGTCACCTGGGGGGGACAGCACCTGTGTCACCTGGGTCACCTGTGTCACCTGGGGGGGGGACATCACCTGTGTCACCTGGGTCACCTGTGTCACCTGGGTCACCTGGGGGGGACAGCACCTGGGTCACCTGTGTCACCTGGGTCACCTCTGTCACCTAGGGGGGGACATCACCTGGGTCACCTGTGTCACCTGGGGTGGGACAGCACCTGGGTCACCTGTGTCACCTGGGTCACCTGGGTCACCTGGGGAGGGACAGCATGTGGGTCACCTGGGGAGGGGACATCACCTGTGTCACCTGGGGAGGGGACATCACCTGGGTCACCTGTGTCACCTGTGTCACCTGGGTCACCTGTGTCACCTGGGTCACCTGGGTCACCTGGGGAGGGGCTGTGCCCCGTAGGTGCCACCTCTGTCTCTCTGAGTGCCACCTGAGCCCCTCTGAGTGTCACCCCTGCCCCCGTGGGTGCCACCCCTGCCCCTCTGAATGCCACCCCTGCCCCCGTGGGTACCCCCTGCCCCCCCTAAGTGCCACCCCCGCCCCTCTGAGTGTCACCCCTGCCCCCCATGGGTACCCCCTGCCCCCCGTGGGTGCCCCCTGTGCCCCTCTGAGTGCCACCTGTGCCCCCGTGCCCCCAGCCCCTGCACCTGGACTACGTGGTGGCGGCGGCGAACCTGTTTGCGCAGAGCTACGGCATCGCGGGCTCGCGGGACCGGGCGGCCGTGGCGGAGCTGCTGCGGCACGTGCGGGTGCCGCCCTTCGCGCCCAAGGCCGGCGTGCGCATCCACGTGTCCGACCAGGAGCTGCAGAGCGCCAGCGCCGCCCTGGGTACAGCCTGGGGGAGTGGGAGAGGGGATGGGGGGTACTGGGAGAGGGGCTGGGGGCACTGGGAGAGGGGCTGGGGGTACTGGGGGCACTGCGCATCCACGTGTCCGACCAGGAGCTGCAGAGCGCCAGCGCCGCCCTGGGTACGGCCGGGCACTGCCAGGGGGGCTGGGGCGCTGCCAGGGGTACTGGGGGCACTGGGAGAGGGGCTGGGGGCACTGGGGGTACTGGGAGAGGGGCTGTGGTTACTGGGAAGTACTGGGAGAGGAGCTGGGGGGTACTGGGGCACTGGGAGAGGGGCTGGGGCACTGCGAGAGGGACCTGGGGGCACTGGGAGGTACTGGGAGAAGGACTGGGAGTTACTGGGGGCACTGGGAGAAGGGCTGGGGCACTGGGAATGGGGCTGGGAGTTACTGGGAGAGGGGCTGTGGTTACTGGGAAGTACTGGGAGTGGAGCTGGGGGCACTGGGAGAGGTACTGGGGGATGGTACTGGGGCTGGGGGTTACTTGGGTGACTGGGAACACTGGAAGAGGGGCTGGGGGTTACTGGGGTTACTGGGAGAGGGACTGGGGCGCTGGAAGAGGGTCTGGGAATTACTGTGGGGACTGGGGGCACTGGGAGAAGGGCTGGGGGCACTGGGAGAGGGGCTGGGGGCACTGGGAATGGGGCTGGGGGCACTTGGGAGCTGCCACTGCCACCCTGGGCACAGAGAGAGCACTGGTGGGGCTTTGAATGCCACTTTGGGTGAGGGGCTGGGGGTCCCACAGGTGCCAGGGGGTGTCAGGGGGGTCCCACAGGTGCCAGGGGGTGCTGGGGGGTCCCACAGGTGCCAGGGGGTGCTGGGGGGCACGGGGGTCCCACGTGTGCCCCTCCCTCCCCACAGACGACGGGCGCCTGGAGGAGCTGAAGGCGTCGCTGCCCAGCCCCGAGGAGCTCCCGGGGTTCCGGATGTTCCCCATCGACTTCGAGAAGGTGGGTGCTGCCCCCTGCTCCCCCGGGTGCCCCCTTGGGTGCCCCCAGCCCCCCTGGGTGCCCCCCATCCAACCCTGGCTGTCCCCAGGACGATGACACCAATTTCCACATGGATTTCATCGTGGCCGCCTCCAACCTGCGGGCGGAGAACTACGACATCCCCCCGGCCGACCGCCACAAGGTGGGCACTGGGGAGGGCTGGGGCATACTGGGAGCACTGGGAGCACTGGGGGGGCACTGGGGGGCTGCTAATGCTACATTGGGTGAGGGTCTGGGGGGACCTATGGGGTTGTTATGGGGTGTCAAGGGTGCTAATGGGGTTATTATGGGTGCTGGGGGGTGTTTTGGGGGTTGTTGTGGGGTGCTATGGGGTTATTATGGGTGCTGGGGGGTGTTTTGGGGGTTATTATGGGTGCTGGGGGGTGTTTTGGGGGTTGTTATGGGTGTTGGGGGGTGTTTTGGGGGTTGTTGTGGGGTGCTATGGGGTTATTATGGGTATTGGGGGGTGTTTTGGGGGTTGTTATGGGGTACTATGGGGTTTTTGTGGGTGCTGGGGGGTGTTTTGGGGATTGTTATGGGGTGCTATGGGGTTATTATGGGTGCTGGGGGGTGTTTTGGGGTGCTAATGGGGGTTTTTATGGGCACTGGGGGGTGTTTTGGGGGTTGTTATGGGGTGCTATGGGGTTATTATGGGTGCTGGGGGGTGTTTTGGGGGTTGTTATGGGGTGCTTTGGGTTTTTATGGGGTTATTATGGGTGCTGGGGGGTGTTTTGGGGGTTGTTATGGGGTGCTATGGGGTTATTATGGGTGTTTGGGGGGTGTTTTGGGGGTTGTTGTGGGGGGCTATGGGGTTATTATGGGTGCTGGGGGTGTTTTGGGGGTTGTTTTGGGGGTTGTTATGGGGTTTTTATGGGGTTATTATGGGTGCTGGGGGGTGTTTTTGGGGTTGTTATGGGGTGCTTTGGGGTTTTTTGGGGTTTTTATGGGCACTGGGGGGTGTTTTGGGGTGCTAATGGGTCTTTTATGGGCACTGGGGGGTGTTTTGGGGGGTGCTATGGGGTTTTTATGGGGTTGTTATGGGTGCTGGGGGGTGTTTTGGGGGTTGTTATGGGGTGCTATGGGGTTATTATGGGCACTGGTGGGTGTTTTGGGGGTTGTTATGGGGTGCTTTGGGGTTTTATGGGGTTTTTATGGGCACTGGGGGGTGTTTTGGGGGTTGTTATGGGGTGCTTTGGGGTTTTTTGGGGTTATTATGGGTGCTGGGGGGTGTTTTGGGGGTTGTTATGGGGTGCTTTGGGGTTTTTTGGGGTTATTATGGGTGTTGGGGGGTGTTTTGGGGGTTGTTATGGGGTTTTTTGGGGTTATTATGGGTATTGGGGGGTGTTTTGGGGGTTGTTATGGGGTTTTATGGGGTTTTTATGGGGTTATTTAGGTGTTGTGGGGTGTTTTGGGGTATTCCAAGGGTTATTCTGGGACGTGTGGGGCACACACAGAACCATCCACACCCCACAGTGTCCGTGGTGCTGTGGGGCGGGCTGTGCATCCCTCAGGCTGATTTTTGGGGCCATCCCCCAAACCCTAAACCCCTTTTTTCTGTCCCCCAGAGCAAACTGATCGCGGGGAAGATCATCCCGGCCATCGCCACCACCACGGCGGCCGTGGTGGGCCTGGCGTGCCTGGAGCTCTTCAAGCTGGTGCAGGGGCACCGCCGGCTGAGCTCCTACAAAAACGCCTTCCTCAACCTGGCCCTGCCCTTCGTGGGCTTCTCCGAGCCCCTCGCCTGCCCCCGCAACAAGGTGGGCACTGCCAGGCCCGGGGGGCACGGCGGGGTCGCTGTGGGGTGGCAGAGGGGGTTTGGGGTTGGTGGGGGGCCGGGGGTCACTTCCAGGGGGGATTTGGGGTCACAGTGGGGCTGGGGGTCACTTCCAGAGGGGATTTGGGGTTGGTGGAGGTCACTTCCACCCAGGATTTGGGGTCGCAGTGGGGCTGGGGGTCACTTCCAGGGGGAATTTGGGGTCGCAGTGGGGCTGGGCTTGGTTTCCATACAGGATTTGGGGTCGCAGTGGGGCTGCGGGTCACTTCCAGGGGGGATTTGTGGGGTCACAGTGAGGCTGGGGGTCACTTCCAGAGGGGATTTGGGGTCGCAGTGGGGCTGGGGGTCACTTCCAGGGGGGATTTGGGGTCGCAGTGAGGCTGGGGGTCACTTCCAGAGGGGATTTGTGGGGTTGCAATGGGGCTGGGGGTCACTTCCAGGGGGGATTTGGGGTCACAGTGGGGCTGGGCTTGGTTCCCATACAGAATTTGGGATCGCAGTGAGGCTGGGGGTCACTTCCAGAGGGGATTTGGGGTTGCAGTGGGGCTGGGGGTCACTTCCAGAGGGGATTTGGGGTTGCAGTGGGGCTGGGCTTGGTTTCCAGACAGGATTTGGGGTCTCAGTGAGGCTGGGGGTCACTCCCAAAGGGGATTTGGGGTCGCAGTGGGGCTGGGGGTCACTTCCAGAGGGGATTTGGGGTTGCAGTGGGGCTGGGCTTGGTTTCCAGACAGGATTTGGGGTCTCAGTGAGGCTGGGGGTCATTCCCAAAGGGGATTTGGGGTTGCAGCGGGGCTGAGGGTCACTCCCAAAGGGGATTTGGGGTCACAGTGGGGCTGGGGGTCACTCCCAAAGGGGATTTGGGGTCCTCCCAGCTCTGACTGTCCCCGCCGTGTCCCCAGTACTATGAGGTGGAGTGGACGCTGTGGGACCGGTTCGAGGTGCAGGGGCTGCAGCCCGACGGGCAGGAGATGACCCTGCGCCAGTTCCTCGCCTACTTCAAGGTACTGGGAGGGACTGGGAGGGACTGGGAGGGACTGGGAGGGACTGGGAGGGGGGCAGGGGACAACTGAGGCACCCCAACCAAGAGGGGAGTACTGGGAAGGGGGGAAAGGTCCAGCCCCTGTGGTGGCCACTGTCCCCAAGGCCACAGGGTTCCCATGGTGGCCGATGTCCCCAAGCCCTGCTGACCCCTGTGGTGGCCGATGTCCCTGAGCCCCGCTGACCCCTGTGGTGGCCCATGTCCCCAAGGCCACAGGGTTCCCATGGTGGCCGATGTCCCCAAGCCCCGCTGACCCCTGTGGTGGCCAATGTCCCCAAGCCCTGCTGACCCCTGTGGTGGCCAATGTCCCCAAGCCCTGCTGACCCCTGTGGTGGCCGATGTCCCCGAGCCCCGCTGACCCCTGTGGTGGCCGATGTCCCCGAGCCCCGCTGACCCCTGTGGTGGCCGATGTCCCCGACCCCGCTGACCCCTGTGGTGGCCGATGTCCCCACCCGCTGACCCCTGTCCCCGTGTCCCCACAGAAGGAGCACCGGCTGGAGATCACCATGCTGTCCCAGGGCGTGTCCATGCTCTACTCCTTCTTCATGCCGGCCGCCAAGCTGCGCGAGCGCCACGACCAACCGTAGGGACACTGGGGGACACTGGGGGACACTGGGGGACACTGGGGACACTGGGGGACACTGGGGACACTGGGGACACTGGGGGACACTGGGGACACGGGTGGGCTCCAGGGCAGGGACAGGACAGCAGGGTTGGAGGAAGGCACAGGGACGTGTCCTGGGGACAAGAACACAGCCCAGTGGTGGGAGGACAGGGTGTGGCCGTGTCCCCTCTCTGTGGGTACCTGTCCCCTCTGGGTGTGCCTTGGCACTCCCTGTGTCCCCTCTTGTCCCCCGAGAATGATCTCTGCCACGTCACCCTCCGATGACACAGACCATGCCATGTACTCTGACATGTCCCTGCCGTGTCCCCTCTAAGAGTGACCCATGCCACATGTCCTTGTCATGTCCCCCTGTCTGACAGAGACCATGCCACGTGTCCCTGCCATGTCCCCCTGTCCCCACAGGATGACAGAGACCATGCCACGTGTCCTTGTCATGTCCCCTGTCCCCACAGGATGACAAAAATCACAGCTCGTGTCCTGCCATGTCCCCCACTGTCCAAAGTGACAGAGACCGTGCCCCATGACCCTGCCATGTCCCCCCAGGATGACCATGTCCCTGCCATGTCCCCTGTCCCTGCAGGATGACCATGCCCCTGCCATGTCCCCTGTCCCTATAAGATGACCATGTCCCCTGTCCCTGCCATGTCCCCTGTCCCCACAAGATGACCATGTCCCTGCCATGTCCTTGCCATGTCCCCATAAGATGACCATGTCCCTGCCATGTCCCCCATCTCCACAATATGACCATGTCCCTGCCATGTCCCCTGTCCCCACAGGATGACCATGTCCCCGCAGGATGACCATGTCCCTGCCACGTCCCTGCCATGTCCCCATAAGATGACCATGTCCTTACCATGTCCCTTGTCCCCCCAGGATGACCATGTCCCTGCCATGTCCCCTGTCCCCGCAGGATGACCATGTCCCTGCCATGTCCCCTGTCCCCGCAGGATGACCATGTCCTTACCATGTCCCCTGTCCCCCAGGATGACCATGCCCCTGCCATGTCCCATGTCCCTGCCATGTCCCCTGTCCCCGCAGGATGACCATGTCCCTGCCATGTCCCCTGTCCCCACAGGATGACCATGCTCCTGCCATGTCCTTGTCACCCCAGGATGACCATGCCCCTGCCATGTCCCCTGTCCCCGCAGGATGACCATGTCCCTGCCATGTCCCCTGTCCCCGCAGGATGACCATGTCCCTGCCATGTCCCCTGTCCCCGCAGGATGACCATGTCCCTGCCATGTCCCCTGTCCCCGTAAGATGACCATGTCCCTGCCATGTCCCCTGTCCCCCCAGGATGACCATGTCCCTGCCATGTCCCCTGTCCCTCTAAGATGACCATGTCCCTGCCATGTCCTTGTCCCCCCTAGGATGACCCTGTCCCCGCAGGATGACCATGTCCCTGCCATGTCCCATGTCCCCACAGGATGACAGAGACCATGCCACGTGTCCTTGTCATGTCCCCTGTCCCCACAGGATGACAGAAATCACAGCTCATGTCCTGCCATGTCCCCCACTGTCCAAAATGACAGAGACCGTGCCCCATGTCCCTGCCATGTCCCCTGTCCCCGCAGGATGACCATGTCCGTGCCATGTCCCCTGTCCCTATAAGATGACCATGACCCTGCCATGTCCCCTGTCCCCATAAGATGACCATGTCCCTGCCATGTCCCCTGTCCCCGCAGGATGACCATGCTCCTGCCATGTCCTTGTCACCCCAGGATGACCATGCCCCTGCCATGTCCCATGTCCCTGCCATGTCCCCTGTCCCCGCAGGATGACCATGCCCCTGCCATGTCCCATGTCCCTGCCATGTCCCCTGTCCCCGCAGGATGACCATGCCCCTGCCATGTCCCCTGTCCCCGCAGGATGACCATGTCCCCGCCATGTCCCCTGTCCCCACAATATGACCATGCTCCTGCCATGTCCCTGCCATGTCCCCTGTCCCCACAAGATGACCATGTCCTTACCATGTCCCCTGTCCCCGCAGGATGACCATGCTCCTGCCATGTCCCCCATCTCCACAATATGACCATGCCCCTGCCATGTCCCCTGTCCCTGAGGATGACCATGTCCCTGCCATGTCCCCTGTCCCCGCAGGATGACCATGCTCCTGCCATGTCCCATGTCCCTGCCACGTCCCCTGTCCCCGCAGGATGACCACGACCCTGCCATGTCCCCTGTCCCCACAATATGACCATGTCCTGCCATGTCCCCTGTCCCCACAATATGACCATGCCCCTGCCATGTCCCCTGTCCCCATAAGATGACCATGCCCCTGCCATGTCCCATGTCCCTGCCATGTCCCCTGTCCCCGCAGGATGACAGAGATCGTGACGCGGGTGTCCAAGAAGAAGCTGGGCCGCCACGTCAAGGCTCTGGTGTTCGAGCTGTGCTGCAACGACGACAGCGACGCGGACATCGAGGTGCCCTACGTGCGCTACACCATCCGCTAGGGGGCGCCGGCCCCGCCCCGCCAGGCCCCGCCCCCACGGGCCACGCCCTGCCACGCCCCGCCCCCTCCCATAGTCGTTGTTGTGTCGGCCCCGCCCCCTGGGTGGGGGCGGGGTCTGGGGGCGGGGCGAGGGCCCCGCCCAATAAACATAGACCTTGGCAAAAAGGGGCGTGTCCGAGCCACGGAGGGGGGGGGACAGCGGGGACAGTGGGGACAGTGGGGACAGTGGGGACAGTGGTCCCTATGGTGGCACCAATTCCTATGGTGGCACCAATTCCTGGGCTGGCAATGCTCCCTGTGGTGGCACCAATTCCTATGGTGACAATGCTCCCTATGGTGGCACCAATTCCTGTGCTGGCACCAATTCCTGTGGTGGCAATGCCATGGCTGGCACGTGACAGCGGTGACAATGTTCCCTGTGCTGGCACCAATTCCTGTGGTGGCACCAATTCCTGTGGTGGCAATGCTGTGGCTGGCATGTGACAGCGGTGACAATGCTCCCTATGGTGGCACCAATTCCTGTGGTGACAATGTTCCCTATGGTGGCACCAATTCCTGTGGTGACAATGTTCCCTATGGTGGCACCAATTCCTGTGGTGACAGTGCTCCCTGTGGTGGCACCAATTCCTGTGGTGACAATGCCATGGCTGGCATGTGACAGCAGTGACAATGTTCCCTATGGTGGCACCAATTCCTGTGGGGACAGTGCTCCCTGTGGTGGCACCAATTCCTGTGGTGGCACCAATTCCTGTGGTGGCAATGCCATAGCTGGCATGTGACAGCAGTGACAATGTTCCTATGGTGGCACCAATTCCTGTGGTGGCACCAATTCCTGTGGTGGCAATGCTGTGGCTGGCATGTGACAGCGGTGACAAATGAGCCCATGGTGACACTGGCACAGCTGGCACCTGACAGCAGTGACAAATGACCCTGTGGTGGCACCAGGGTGGCTTTATTGGAGGTGGGGACATGGGGGGACCCCTCTTAGTGACGTCAGGGGCTCGGTGTCACCTGCAGAGTCCTCAGTGTCACCCACAGGCAGGTGCTGCTGTCCTCTGTGTCACTGCTGGCAGCTGTGTCCCCGTGTGTCACCTGCAGACGTGTCCTCGTCGTTCTCGGTGTGCGTTCACGCAGTCACTGAGGTCACAGTGTCACCCTCGGTGTCCTTGCTGTCCCCAGGGGTTCCCGTGGGGCTCTGGCTGTCCCCGCTGTCCCCGCTGTCCCCGGCCAGGTGACGTTTCTGCCGCAGGAGTTGCCGGTACCGGGCGGCCGCAGCTTCCACGGTGGCCTGGAGCTCGGCCACCTCCACGGCCAGCGTCACCCCTGGGGACAGGGGGACATCAGGGGGACCAGGAGGTCACAGGGGCCGTGACCTTTAGGCCCTCCCCAGTTTTGGGGACACCCCAGATTTGGGGTGCTCCTCCCATTCTTGGGCCGCTCTGGGTTTGGGGACCTTCTGGCGCTTTCTGGGGATCTCCCAGTTCCTCCCAGTTCCTCCCAGTTCCTCCCAGTCCCCCCCAGTTCCTCCCAGTTCCTCCCAGTTCTCCCAGTCCCCCCCAGTTCCTCCCAGTTCCTCCCAGTTCCTCCCAGTTCTCCCAGTTCCCCCATCCTCACCCCTCTGGAAGCTGCCCTGGGCCTGCCGCAGAGTGGGGGGCACCAGGACCCCAAACCAGCCCAGGGGGTCTGTGGGGGGCCGGATGGGGGCCCCCCCTTTCTCAGGGGCTCCCCGGCGCTGCCGCAGCCCTGGGGGAGAGACAAAGGTCAGAGGAACCCCCCCAAAAAACAACTGAGTAACCCCCCCAAAAATCAACTGAGTAACCCCCCCAAACACCCACAGGACCCCTCAGAACCACCCCCCCCCCCAGCACCCCAAATTCTCCCCCCCGCCCCCATGGGTGACATCCCCAGGACCCCCAATCTGTCCCCAGCACCCACTGGGGACCTCCTGGGGACCCCAACACCCACAGGACCCCCCCCAAGGGACCCCAGAACCCCCCCAGGGACCACCCAGCCCCCCTCTCACCGTCACCCCCCCCCTGCTGGGGGTCGGGGTCCTCAGGGTCCCCCCCTGTTCCCGGCACCTCCTCAAAGTGGGGGCGTCCCTCTGGGTCCTGCCTGGGGGTGACACAGTGGGGACAGTGTCACCACCGTGTGCCCTTGTGTCCCTTGGCCACCACAGGGATGTCCCAGCACCCCCCAGTCACCCCCCACACTGGGGACATCGGTGTCACCCCTGTGTCACCTCCCCAAACTGGGGACACCCCTTTGTGTCCCCTCCAGTGTGTCCCCAATGTCCTCATGTCCCTCCCTGTGTCTCTGTGCCCTCCCTGAATGTCCCCAATGTCCCTCCCTGTGTCTGCCACCCCAAACTGAGTGTCCCCAATGTCCCAGTGTCCCTGTCCCCTGCTGTCCCCCACCTGTGGCACACACGGACTCGGGGCACCATGGTGGCCCCGTACTGCAGGGACGAGACGCGGTGACAGCCCAGGGAGTAACGGGCCTGAGCCAGGGACAGCCACCCCTGCGGGGACATCGGGGTCACAGCAGGGGGACAGCCACCCCTGCGAGGACATCGGGGACATCGGGGTCACAGCAGGGGGACAGCCACCCCTGCGGGGACATTGGGGACGTTGGGGTCACAGCAGGGGGACAGCCACCCCTGCGGGGACATCGGGGACATTGGGGTCACAGCAGGGGGACAGCCACCCCTGCGGGGACATTGGGGTCACAGCAGGGGGACAGCCACCCCTACGGGGACATCGGGGACATTGGGGTCACAGCAGGGGGACAGCCACCCCTGCGGGGACATCGGGGACATTGGGGTCACAGCAGGGGGACAGCCACCCCTGTGGGGACATCAGGGACATTGGGGTCACAGCAGGGGGACAGCCACCCCTGTGGGGACATTGGGGTTACAGGAAGGGGACAGTCACCCCTACAGTGACACAGGGGGACATTGAAGGGGACACAGGGACATGGCACCAGGGACAGTCACCTGGGGGGACACAGGTGACACTGTGGCATGTCCCTTTGTACTGGGGTCCCCCCAGGACGGGTGGTGTGTCCCCAGGCACATCCCCACAGCAGGGAACTGTCCCCAGCTGTGTCCCCATGGGGTTGGCACACCCCTGTGGCAGGTGGCACCTCTTCACACGTGTCCCCACGAGGGGTGGCGTGTCCCCCTTGCGTCCCTGCCGTGTCCCCGTGTCCCCTCACCTGCCGCAGGTGCTGCTCCAGCTGCTCCCGCCGCTGCTGCAGCAGCTCCAGCGCCTCCATCACCTCCAGCGCGGCCTCGTCCAGCGACAGCGACTCCGGGGCTGTGGGGGGGACACGGCTCAGGACCCCAACCACCACCCGGGGGGACACCAGGAGCTCCCCCAGACCCACCAGAACCGCTCCCCCCCTCCCAGGGACGAGCCCGGTGTCCCCGCGGTGCCACCCGTGTCCCCGGGACCCCCCCAGGCCCTCACAGACCCCACCAAAACTCCTCCAGGGCCCCGAAACTCGCTCAAAAAACCCTCGGGATCCCTGAGACCCCCCAAAACGTCCCAAATCTCCTACAGACCCCCAGAAAAGCCCCCGAGACCCACCGAATATCCCAGAGACCCCCAAACCCCGCGCAGCCCCCGGCCCTCTCTCACCATCCATCGCCGCCCTCACCGCGACCTCAGGCCCGGCCCCGCCTCGTCCAATCGCAGCCCGCCTCGGCACCTCTCAACCAATCAGCGCGCGAGCAGCCCGGAGGGCGGGGCCTTCCTGAGGGCCGGCAGCGCAGCCGGGTGAAGCCGGGTTGGCCGCCATTTCGAGTGAGGGCGCAGCGTTTTCCGCCCCTTTCCGGCAGCACCGCGCGTTCCCATTGGACCACCAGCGCTCGGCCAATGGGAGGCAGCGGTGCTGGGAGGTGCCGGCGTGTGAGGAGCGGCGCGGAGCCATCGCGACCATGGTGAGGGGCGCGGGGTTGGGTCGGTGGTCCCGTGTCCCCCTCGTGTCCCCCCATGTCCCCTTCGTGTCCCCCCATGTCCCTGCGTGTCCCCTCGTGTCCCCCATCCCTCAACGGTGCCTCTGGCCTCCCCTCCGTGCCCGCCATGCTCTCATTTCTATGCCCCTCACAACGGGCCCTGCCCCCTGCCCGGTGTGCCATATCCCCCCTCACGCGTCCCTCACTCCGTGTCCGCTGTCCCCCATGTCCCCTGATGTCCTCCGCTGTCCCCCATCCCTCTGTGCCGCCCCTCAGCGCCCCCGCCGTGCCCCCCACCCTCTCATGTCCCCTCATGTCCCCCTCACCGGGCCCGTCCCCGCACCCCGCCGGTGTCACCGCCGGTGTCACCGCCGGTGTCACCTCCGTCTGTCCCCTCATGGCAGCTGCGGCGACAGGCCCGGGAGCGCCGGGAGTACCTGCAGCGCCGGGCCAGGGAGCAGCAGCAGCAGCGGCAGCGGGAGCGCAAGGAGAGCCTGCGGCGGGCGCTCGACGGTACCGGGGACGGGGAGGGGGGAAAAGGGACCGGGGGAAATTTGGGGGGGAATTTCGGGGGGTTACAGGGGGCTTGGGGTGAGTTAAGAACAGATCCCGGGTGTATGAAAAGGGGATTGGGGGCGGCAGAGATTTGGAGGAGTTAAGGGGAGTTTAAGGGGGTTTGGGGGTGTTAAAGAGGAGCTAAGAGGGGACATGGGGGTGCTGCGGGCCCGGGGGGTTATTTGGGGCTGGGGTATTGGAATGGGGAGGATTGGGGGTCCTGTCTGAGCCCCCCTGTTTCTCTCCCCTCCCCAGAGAATCGGCTGCTGCCCACGGAGCTGCGGCGTGAGGCGCTGGCCCTGCAGAAGGAGCTCGAGTTCGACTTCCAGGCACCGGGGGGTGAGAGGGACCCCCAAACTGGGGGAGAGGGACCCCCAAACTGGGGGAGAGGGACCCCCAAATCCGGGTGGGAGGGTGGAGAGAAGAGACCCCCCCAAGTTGGAGGTGATTGGAATTTCCAAACCCAGGGGTGGGGGACAGGCAAGACCTTTGAATGGTGATTTGGACCCCAAAATGGGGAGAAGGGAATCCTGAGGCAGCCCCAAAAAATGACCTAAAAAAAGAGACTGGTTACATTTTTAGGAGTTTCCCCTAATTCTCTGTGGGTTTTTTAATTCCTCAAATAAAATTAAATTCACCCCAAACTGAGTGTGGGGTTGCACCAACACCCACAGTCTGGGCTGCACCCCAAATCTGGGCCTCATTTTCCCAAAATGGGAATTAACCCCAAAATCCCCCCGAACCCCGACTCTGACCTGACCCCAATGACCCCGGGGTGGGTGTGGCTGCAGGGGGTGTGGCCTGATGAAGCCCCGCCCCCAGGGACAGGTGACAGCCAGGATGACGAGTACAGGTGGGCGGGGCTGGAGCCCCCCAAGGTGATGGTGACCACCTCACGCGACCCCAGCGCCCGCCTGCGGCTCTTTGCCAAGGTGGGCGTGGCCGGTTTGGGTGTGGTCAGGGTGGGTGGGGCTCTGGAATGGGTGGGGCATGGTTTGGGTGTGGTCTGGGTGGGTGGGGCATATTTGGGTGTGGTCTGGGGTGGGTGGGGCATATTTGGGTGTGGTCTGGGGTGGGTGGGGCATGGTTTGGGTGTGGTCTGGGGTGGGTGGGACATGGTTTTGGGGTGGGTGGGGCTCTGGCATGGGTGGGGCTTGGTTTGGGTGTGGTCAGGGGTGGGTGGGGCGTGGTCTGGGTGTGGTCTGGGGTGGGTGGGGCATGGTTTGGGTGTGGTCTGGGTGGGTGGGGCATGGTTTGGGTGTGGTCTGGGGTGGGTGGGGCTTGGTTTGGGTGTGGTCTGGGTGGGTGGGGCATGGTTTGGGTGTGGTCTGGGGTGGGTGGGGCATGGTTTGGGTGTGTCTCTGAGGTGGGCCAGGGGATGGGTGTGTAATTGTCACCCTGTGCTGGGGGGACAGGGGGACAGAATTGGGGACATGGGGGCGGTGATTTGGGGGACATGGGGGCGGTGATTTGGGGGACATGGGGGCAGTGATTTGGGGGAATGGTGGGGGGTGATTTGGGGGACATGGGGGCGGTGATTTGGGGGACATGGGGGCGGTGATTTGGGGGACATGGGGGCGGTGATTTGGGGGACATGGGGGCGGTGATTTGGGGACATGGGGGTGGTGATTTGGGGGACATGGGGGCTGTGATTTGGGGGACATGGGGGCGGTGATTTGGGTGACATGGGGGCGGTGATTTGGGGGACATGGGGGCGGTGATTTGGGGGACATGGGGGCGGTGATTTGGGTGACATGGGGGCGGTGATTCGGGGGACATGGGGGTGGTGATTTGGGGGACATGGGGGCGGTGATTTGGGGGACATGGGGGCGGTGATTTGGGGGACATGGGGGCGGTGATTTGGGGGACATGGGGGCGGTGATTTGGGGACATCGGGGCGGTGATTGGGGGACATGGGGGCAGTGATTTGGGGGACATGGTGGGGGGTGATTTGGGGGACATGGGGGCGGTGATTTGGGGGACATGGGGGTGGTGATTTGGGGGACATGGGGGCGATGATTTGGGGGACATGGGGGCGGTGATTTGGGGGACATGGGGGCAGTGATTTGGGGGAATGGTGGGGGGTGATTTGGGGGACATGGGGGCGGTGATTTGGGGGACATGGGGGCGGTGATTCGGGGGACATGGGGGCGGTGATTTGGGGGACATGGGGGTGGTGATTTGGGGGACATGGGGGCGGTGATTCAGGGGACATGGGGGCGGTGATTTGGGGGACATGGGGGCGGTGATTCAGGGGACATGGGGGCGGTGATTTGGGGGACATGGGGGTGGTGATTTGGGGGACATGGGGGCGGTGATTTGGGGGACATGGGGGTGATGATTTGGGGGACATGGGGGTGGTGGTTTGGGGGTCATGGTGGGGGGTGATTTGGGGGACATGGGGGCGGTGATTCGGGGGACATGGGGGCGGTGATTCGGGGGACATGGTGGGGGGTGATTTGGGGGACGTGGGGGCGGTGATTTGGGGGACATGGGGGCGATGATTTGGGGGACATGGGGGCAGTGATTTGGGGGACATGGGGGTGGTGATTTGGGGGAATGGTGGGGGGTGATCTGGGTGACACGGGGACGCTGTAATGGCACAAGCAGGGGGACGCTGGGTGAAGGGGTGACACCCACAGGGCGTGGCTCATTGTCCCCGTGTCCCTGTCCCCAGGAGCTGTGCCTGCTGCTGCCGGGGGCTCGCCGCATGAACCGGGGCCGTGCCGAGCTGGGCGCTCTGGTGGCGGCGTGCCGGGCCGCGGGGGTCACCGACCTGCTGGTGCTGCACGAGACCCGCGGGCGGCCCGGTCAGTGCTGGGGGGCTGCTGGAGGGGCTGGGGTCACCTCCGGGGGTCTCTGCTTGGAGAGGAAGGCTGAGGGTGATGCCTTGGGAAGGCTGAGCTAGAGCAGAGCCAGACAAAATTAATTAATAAAGCAGGGATTTATTAAAAGGATCTCCTCAATGGATCCACCTTGGTTAGCACCCAGCCAGGGCTGCACCCAAATGAACCAAAATGGTCACGAAATGGACAACAATTCACAAGGTCTTACACTTTTATCACTTTTGATCCATTTGTATAGTGGAGTTTATTGTCCAATTTTAGCTTTAGCCCATGAAGTCCCATTTTTCTTTTACTCTGTCCAGCCCACACTGTTTATGTTTTGGTGCTGAGGTTTGGAATTATTTATCCTTGGTGAGAAGGAATTGTTTTCTCTCCCTGCTCTGTGAGAGAGTTCACCATCCCACAATATGCAGCCCAGACCCACACATTAAAGCAGCACAAAATATGAAAAATAGAAAAGAAAATCCAAAACCTGAGACATTGGGGGGGGGGGTGGGGCCTGTTTGGGGTGTGTCCTGACCTAACCCACCCCCCAGACGGGCTGACCGTGTCCCACCTGCCCCACGGCCCCACCGCCCACTTCACGCTGAGCGGGGCCGTGCTGCGCCAGGAGGTCGGGGGGCTCGGGGGGGCCCCGCTGGCCGCCCCCCACCTGCTGCTGCTGCGCCTGGATTCCACCCTGGGGAAAAGGGTACGGCCGGGGGGCGTGGGGGACATGGAGGGGACATGGGGGGCACACCTGGGGGGATGTGAGGGGATACACAGGGGAGTTTGGGGTACATGGGGGAGGAAATGGGGACACACACCTGGGGGGATGTGAGGGGGTACACAGGGGAGTTTGGGGTACATGGTGAGGAAATGGGGACACTGGGGAGGAGCACGGGAGGTCCCAGGGGTGGGGTGACCCTGTCCCCATCCCTGTCCCCCGTTAGGTCGGGACCATCCTGAAGCACCTGTTCCCTGTTCCCCGTCCCGACAGCCGCCGCGTGGTGACCTTCGCCAACGAGGATGACGTCATTTTAGTGCGGTGGGTGACACTTGGGGACACGGGGACATCACAGACCCCCCCTCCGAGCCCCTCTGACCCCCCCCTCCCCACAGGAACCACGTGTACCGGCGCCGGGGACGGACGGTGGAGCTGGAGGAGGTGGGACCCCGCTTCCAGCTGAGGCGTGAGTATTCCCTGCTATCCCCAACAGCCCTAAAAGGCTCCCCCCGTGTCCCCAAATGTCCCAACAAGCCCCCCATGTCCCCCCCCCAGCCTACCTGATCCGCCTGGGCACCCTGGAGCAGGGGGACGCGGCCGACGTGGAGTGGCGCTGGCACCCCTACACGGCCACGGCCCCCAAGCGCCGCCTGCTCAGCGCCACCTGAGCCCCCCAACACCTGCAGAGCCCCCCCAGGTAGGGCCCACCTGCACACCTGAGACCACCTTGGCAGCTGAGACCCCTCTGGACTCCCCCAGGCACAGCCGGGTCTCTCACAATCAGCTTTTATTTGTTATAATAAATGGGTTTTTGGCTAAATTGGGCTCGGTAAGGATCAGCCGGGTTCTGCTGCAGCCCCTCCTCTGTGGGGGGGGGCCCAGGGATCCGGACCCCCCCTCACACCCGGGACCACTCCGCCGGGGGGTCCCGCGGGCCCTTGGGCTTCCCGATGCGGAAGTTAAACCCTGGGGGGAGGAGCAGGGGGTTAGTGAGGGGGGGGGCTGGACATTGATGCCCCCCAGGACCCCCAAACCCTTTCCAGACACCGAGACCCCCCCAGGACAGGAGGGACCCCCCCATGCTCACCCAGGCAGGGGCCGCTGCCGGTGTCCGTGGGGGGGGTCACAACCTCATAGGCGCCATCCGTGGGTCTGGGGGAGCCTGAGGGGGGAACCAGGGGCAGAGTTATGGGTCCTGGGCACCCCTGAGCCCCCCAAAACCTGGGGGACCCCCCAACCCCCCCACTCACCTGCCGGGCTGGGGGAGGGGCGGCGCACGGGGCTGCCCGGCAGCGAGCACGTGCCCGAGGGGGCGGAGTCTCGGCCGAAGGGGGCGTGGTCTCGTCCCAAGGGGGAGGGGCCTCTCCCCGCGGCCCCGCCCCCCCGGCGGGGCTTGTTGACCACGGCGTAGGTGACATCCATGGCGGGGGGCGCGGGGGGCTCGGCCGGCACCGAGACGCTCCTGGGGGGGCAGGGGAGGGCCGGTGACGAGGGAGGGGACACCTGGCCGGGTCACCTGTCCCCGCTGGGAGCACTCACCTGAGCAGCGTGGGCCGCAGAGCCCGGCGGGCGACGGCGTCCTGGTACAGGGGGGGCTGGGGAGGCAGAGGGTCACCTGCGACCCCCAAACTGGGGTGGCCGGAGCTCCCGCGTCCCCCCAAACCTCTGGGGCCCCCCCGAGCTCTTGGGGTTCCCCCCCCCTCCTTTCACTTCCCCTTTCCGGGGGCAGGAAGTGCTGAGCCGCCCTCGGGCCCCCACCCCGCCCCGGATGCCCGTGGCCCCCCGAGATCGGGGCTGTCCCCCCGCCCCCCACCACTACATTACCGGGGACCCCTCTCACCTGGACCCCGCGGGCCAGGCTGAGGTGGCCGGGGGGCGGTGGAGGTGCCATGGGGGTCCGGGGGGTCTCAGGTGTGTGGGGCACGGAGGGGACCTGGGGGGTTTTCAGTGCCGCAGGTCCCGCCCCCGGCCAGGCCCATCCCCTGGGCTGGAGCCTAAAGCTGCGCTGGGAATTCCCTGTGGGCTTTGGGGGGGCTCCTGTGGGGCCCTATAGACGCTGCAGGGGCAGTTCTGGGGTTCTCTGCGGCTTCTTAGGGTACCTATAACCCCTTCAGCGAGTCTGGGGGGGCTCTATGAACCCTACAGAGCCTCTGTAGAGATTTTGGGTGTCCTTACGGACCCTAAAGGGTCCCCTAAAGCTCTTGGGCTGCCTGCAGAGCTCCTGGGGTGCCCTGAAGCCGCCGTGGTGCTCCTGTGGCTCCCGGAGCCCGCTCGGGAGGCGCTGAAAGCACCGAGGGCCGTGCAGGGGGGGTCACACGGGGCTTTGGGGGAGCCCCCCGACCTTAAATGGGGTCCCAAAGGCGCTGAGGGGGCGGGGCCAGACCCCCTCAGGGATCGCGCTGGCCCCGCCCCTCGTCACGCGCTGCGCCCCGCCCCGCCCCGTGTGACGTCATGAAAGAAAAGGGTGGAGCGGGACAACCCGCCAAAAGAGGCGTCGCTCCTTAGGCCCCGCCCCGCGCCCGCTGATTGGTCGGCGCGCGGCGGCCGCGCGGTGATTGGTGCAGGCGGCGGCGCGGTGACGTCACGGGGCGCGCGGCGCGGGGGCCCCGGAAGCGGCGGTGGCGGCGGGAGCGGGAGCGCGGCCGGTGAGCGCGCGCGGGGCGGGGGCGGGCACGGAGGGGGCGGGGCCTCGAGGGGGCGGGGCCAGGTGGGGAGGGGGCGGCCCGGGGGCGATCCCGCCGGAGGGTGGGACTTAGAAAGGGGGCGGAGCTACCGCTGTGGGGGCGTGGTTTACTGTAGGGGCGTGGCCATGGAAGCACGTGTGGGGTGTTCCGGGGTGCGGCTCGGTGGGGGTGGGGCTTATGGCAGTGGGCGTGGCTTAGAAGACCACCAGGGTTGGGGGGTACCGAGTGGGACTGGAGGTGCGGCCACAGGTGTGGATTAGGGGTGGGTGTGGCTTGTGGAGCCACGCCCCTGGTGACCCCACCCCACCTCCCCACAGGTGCCCAGGACCCCCGGCCCCGCCCTTGGAGGGGCAGGGTGGGGCAGGGCGGGGCTGTTCCGCTGCACAGGCACCGCCCCGGCGCCCCCCGCTGGTCACAGGTCAGGCAGAGATGGAGCCAGGGGGGACAGTGGCGTCCCCGAGCTGTCACCACAGTGGCGAGGATGAGGAGGAAGATGTGACAGCAGTGGCAGCCATGACATCATCCGTGTGTCACCCTGCTGGGAATGAGGAGGAGGACAAGGAGGTGGCAGCGGTGGTGACAGCCACAGTGTCTCTGGGGTGCCACCCCAATGAGGAGGAGGAGGAGGAGGAGGTGGCAGTGGCCATGACATCCCACGGTGGGCCATGTGGCAAGGATGAGGATGTGGTGACAGCAGTGACAGCACAAGCACCCACAGCAACCCAGGACTGTCATCCTGGTGAGGAGGAGGAGGTGACCACAGCAGGGACATCCCTGGGGTGTCCCCCACTTGGGGATGAGGAGGAGGCGACCACAGTGATGACAGCAGCAGTGACATCCCCGGGTGTTCAACCCAGTGAGGAGGAGATGACCATGGCAGCAACGTCCCCAGCACTTTCACCTGTAGGGGATGAAGAGGAGGTGACAGCAGCGGTGACATCCCCAGGGAATCACCCCAGTGAGGAGGAGGTGACAGCAGCAGTGATATCCCCAGTGTGTCACCCCGGTGAGGAGGAGGAGGAGGTGACGGCAGCGGTGACGGCAGCGGCGGCCACATCGGCCCTGGGCGGGCGGCGTGGCGCGGACGAGGACGTGGCGGCCGCGGGCTGGCGAGCGCGGCGCAAACACGTGTTCGTGCTCAGCGAGGCCGGGAAGCCGATCTACTCCCGGCACGGCAACGAGGAGGCGCTGGCGGCCACCATGGGTGTCATGATGGCCCTCGTGTCCTTCATCCAGAGCGGCGGCAACGCCATCCGTGCCATCTGCTCCGGTACGGGGCCAGCGGGGGGTGGACACGGAACCCCCAAATTTACGCAGACACGCCTGTGGGTAACCCCAAATCTGCACAGCCCCGCCCCCAGGTAGCCCTGAAACAGCCCCCACAGGTACAACCATCCCTGCTCCAAACAGCCCCCTCCAAACACAACATCCCACCCCCAAAACCACCTCTCCCAGGTACAGCTGAATCTACCAAATCAGCCCGCCCAGGTACAACCAGCCCCCCTAAACTCTCTTCCCCCCTAAACCCCTTCCTGGGTCCTACCACCCCCTTAAAACCTTCCTTGGTACAGCCACTCTCCAAAAACAACACACCCCAAAGCAACACCCGTCCAGGCACATCTGGCTGCCCCCAAACCAACTTTCCCCCGCCTCCCTCCGTGTCCCCCCGCCCCGTGTGACCGCCGTGTCCCCTCTCTCCCCGCAGAGGACCGCACGCTGGTGTTCGAGCAGCGCGGCCCGCTGCTGCTGGTGTCGGTGTCCCGCACGCGGCAGTCGGCGGCGCAGCTGCGGCGGGAGCTGGCCTTCGTGCACGAGCAGATCCTGTCGCTGCTGACTCGTGGCGGCATCGCCCGCGTCTTCGCTCGACGCCGCGGCTTCGACCTGCGCCGGCTGCTGGCGGGCGCCGAGGCCGTGCTGGACCGGCTGCTCTGCGGGGCCGCGGCCGACGGGCGGCTGCTGCTGGGGGCCGCTCGCTGCCTGCCCCTGCCCGGGGGGCTCCGCCGCGCCGTGTCCGGGGCGCTCCGCCGCGCCGCCGCCGCCGCCCGCCCGGCGCCCGCCCTGGCCGTGCTGGCGGCTCGGGGCCGCCTGGTGACGGCGGCGCGGCAGCGGGCGCTGGCCGAGGGCGGGCGGCTCTGCGCCAGCGACCTCCACCTGCTGCTCAACCTGCTGGGCGGCGGGGCGGGCGCGGGGGCGGGCGAGGTGTGGACCCCCGTGTGCTTGCCCCGTTTCAACCCCGACGGGTATTTCTACGCGTACGCGGCGCGGCTGGGCGAGGAGGAGGACGAGGGAGTGACGCTGATCCTGCTGTCCACCGAGCGAGAGGGGTTCTACGCGGCGGCCGCGTGCCGGCGGCAGCTGGAGGACACGCTGCGGGCGCAGGGCTGGCTGGCCGAGCTGGCGGCGGCCGTGCGAGGGGGAGCGGGGTACGGCCCCTCGCGCCCCGGCGCCCCCGAGCTCCGGCACTTCCTCTACAAACCCTTGGAGGGGCCGGAGGAGATGCAGCAGCTGCCGCAGTTCACCAGGTGGGCGGGGATGGATGGGGGGGACACGCCAGAATTGAGGGGATGGGGGTGTCCCTGAGCTTCACCTGACCTCCGTGTCCCCCTTCCCTCACCTGGGGGACTTCCTTGGTTGCAGCCCGGAGCTGGAGGAGCCCTACACCAGCGAGGAGGAGCAGCACCGGCTCTTCGACCTGTACCACTACCTGCACAGCCGTGTGCACAGCCCGCACCGGCCCCTGCGCCTGCTCTACCACGTGGCTGAGAAGGAAACGCTGCTGGCCTGGGTGAGCCTGGGGAAGGAGCCGTCAGCAGGGCCCAGAGCCAACAGCACGTGGTTGTGCTGTCGTGAGAAGAGTCCAGAGTTAGTGGGGTTCGCTGGTTGGTGGTGCTGTCAGTAGACCCCACAATTAAGAGGGTGCTCGGTGTCAGTGCGGTCAGTAAATCCCACAATTAATGGGGTTCTCACTGTCAGTGCCGTCAGTAAATCCCACCGTTAATGGGATGCTCGCTCTCAGTGCTGTCAGTAAATCCCACAGTTAACAGGCATGGATTCCCACAGGTGACCAGCAAGTTCGAGCTGTACAGCTGCTTCAGCCCGCTGGTGACGAAGGCGGGCGCCATCGCCGTGCTGACCAAGCTGCTGCGCTGGCTCAAGAAGGAGGAGGACTGGCTGTTCATCCGCTACCCGGCACCGTTCTGCGCCGCGCCCGCGCGCCCCGAGGGGCCTGAGTCCGAGGGCTGACAATAAACACTGAGACCCCGGGGAGAGTCCTGAGTCCGGGGGGACTGGGGGGTGAGGGGACAAGGGACATCCTGAGGGGTGAGGGGATGGGGGACATCTTGAGTTATGTGGGGACAAGGGACATCCTGGGGGTGAAGGGATGGGGGACATCTTGAGGGATGAGGGGACAAGGGACATCCTGAGCGGTGAAGGGATGGGGGACATCTTGAGTTATGTGGGGACAAGGGACATCCTGAGGGGTGAAGGGATGGGGAACATCCTGAGGGGTGAGGGGACATCCTGAGGGGTGAGGGGATGGGGGACATCTTGAGTGATGTGGGGACAAGGGACATCCTGAGGGGTGAAGGGATGGGGGAACATCCTGAGGGGTGAAGGGATGGGGGACATCTTGAGGGATGAGGGGACATCCTGAGGGGTGAGGGGATGGGGGACATCTTGAGGGATGAGGGGACATCCTGAGGGGTGAGGGGATGGGGGCACATCTTGAGTGATGTGGGGACAAGGGACATCCTGAGGGGTGAAGGGATGGGGGACATCTTGAGTTATGTGGGGACAAGGGACATCCTGAGGGGTGAAGGGATGGGGGACATCTTGAGGGATGGGGGGACAAGGGACATCCTGAGCGGTGAAGGGATGGGGGACATCTTGAGTTATGTGGGGACAAGGGACATCCTGAGGGGTGAAGGGATGGGGGATATCTTGAGGGATGAGGGGACATCCTGAGGGGTGAGGGAATGGGGGGACATCTTGAGTGATGTGGGGACAAGGGACATCCTGAGGGGTGAAGGGATGGGGGACATCCTGAGGGGTGAGGGGATGGGGGACATCCTGAGGGGTGAGGGGATGGGGGGACATCTTGAGTTATGTGGGGACAAGGGACATCCTGAGGGGTGAAGGGATAGGGAACATCCTGAGGGGTGAGGGGACAAGGGACATCCTGAGGGGTGAAGGGATGGGGGACATCTTGAGGGATGAGGGGACATCCTGAGGGGTGAGGGGATGGGGGCACATCTTGAGTGATGTGGGGACAAGGGACATCCTGAGGGGTGAGGGGATGGAGGAAACAAGGAGAGGAGATGAGAACAGCAACAGAGTAGGAGAAAAGGGAGGCAAAAATGAGAGGAATGAGGGAGAGAAAATGGGGAGAAAACCTGAAAGAAAAAGTGGGTAAGAGCAGACAGTAAAGAGGGAAAATGGGGCAGCAAAGAGAGGGATGAGAGGACAGAAATCAGTGGGAAAACATGTGAGGAAACGGTGGGAAAATGTGACAGGAAGGGCTGGAAGAAGTGACAAGAAATGGAGGGCAAAAATAGACAGGAAAGGGAGCAGAAAAGAGGGAAGAGAATATGATGGAAGAAGTGACAGATTGGGGGTGAAAAGGAGACAGAAAATGACAGCAGGAAGGGAGAGAGACAGCTGGAAAAGGGAACAAAAATTAAGGCAAAATGTGGATGGAAAATGGTGGGAAGATGTGAGGGGGAAAGGTGGAAAAATCTGAGAGGAAAAGGGTGGGAAAACATGAGGGGAAAAGGTGGGGAAATGTGAGGCGAAAGAGTGGGAAAATAGAAGGGTAATGGCTTGAAAATGAGGGGGAAAGGCAGGGAAACATGAGGGGGAAGGGTGGGAAAATTAGGGGAAAAAAGCAGGAAAATGTGAGTAGGAAAAGGGTGGGAAAATGTGAGGGGGAAAAGGCAGGAAAACGTGAGGGGAGAAAAAAGGCGGGAAAACGTGAGGGGGAAAAGGGCGGGAAAACGTGAGGGGGAAAAGGGCGGGAAAACGTGAGGGGAGAAAAAAGACGGGAGAATGTGAGGGGAAAAAGGTGGGAAAACGTGAGGGGAGAAAAAAGGCGGGAAAACGTGTGGGGGAAAAGGGCAGGAAAACGTGAGGGGAGAAAAAAGGCGGGAAAACGTGAGGGAGGAAAAAAGGCGGAAAAACGTGAGGGGAGAAAAAAGGTGGGAAAACGTGAGGGGAAAAAGGCGGGAAAACGTGAGGGGAGAAAAAAGGCGGGAGAACGTGTGGGGGAAAAGGGCCGGAAAATGTGAGGGGAGAAAAAGACGGGAGAATGTGTGGGGGAAAAGGGTGGGAAAACCTGAGAAAATAGGAAGGGGAGCAGCTGAGAAAGCTGCAGAAAGAAGGTGAGGGGAAATGGGGGATGAAAAGGGACAAAATGTAAGGACACAAGACAGAAGAGTGTTAAAAGCGGACTGGAAAGAGGGTGTGGGAGACAGAAAATGGAGCAAGAGGGAAAAGGACTGGAGAGGGAAATGAGGGACAGAAATGGAAGGGACAGAGGCGGCAGGAACTGGAGGAAAGAGGTAACAGGAATGGGAGAAACGCTGGAGAAAAGAGATAAGGAGGGAGGAAATGGTGAAGCGTGACAGAAAATGTGGGACTGAGGGTAGGAAAAGGGGAACTAACAAGACAACAAAGGCAACAGGAGGGGACAAACCAGGGGACAAACCATCATCCCCTGTGTCCCCTCCATGTACCCCTCTGTCCCCACCATGTCCCTGCAGGCTGCAGTGATGGACCTGGACCCACGCAGTAAGGGGCTCTACAGCCAAGACCCCCCAAGACCGCCATGTGTCCCAGTGTCCCCCCGCCCCAGGGACAAGGCAGTCTCGGGTGTCCTCAAGAGGGGCAATGTCCCTGTGTCCTGCCCAGTTCCCCCCTCAGGTCCTCCTGGGGGGATCCCACAGCTGGAGGTGCTGCTGAAGCAGATGCACAGCCTGCAGAAAGGTGAGTGTGAGAACCCCTGTGCTCCCCCATATTCCCATGTCCCACATGTCCTCCTACGCTCCCTCATGTGCCTGCCACATCCCCCTGTGTCCCACGCGTCCTTCTGTCCGTCCCACCGTGTCCCACAGTCCGTGAGGCCACGGCGCAGGAGCTGGTGAAGGCACAAGACTGCAGTGAGGGGTTGCGGCAGCACCTGGAGCAGCGTGAGTTACCTGAGGGGACACTGAGGGGTCTGGAGGGGGACACTGAGAGGTTTGGGGGATCCCTGAGGGGTCTGGAGGGGGACACTGAGAGGTTTGGGGGATCCCTGAAGGGTCTGGAGGGGGACACTGAGAGGGGGTCTGGAGGGAGACACTGAGAGGTTTGGGGGATCCCTGAAGGGTCTGGAGGGGGACACTGAGAGGTTTGGGGGATCCCTGAGGGGTCTGGAGGGGGACACTGAGAGGGGGTCTGGAGGGGGACACAGAGAGGCTTGGGGGATCCCTGAGGGGTCTGGAGGGGGACACTGAGAGGTTTGGGGGATCCCTGAAGGGTCTGGAGGGGGACACTGAGAGGTTTAGGGGATCCCTGAAGGGTCTGGAGGGGGACACAGAGAGGTTTGGGGGATCCCTGAAGGGTCTGGAGGGGGACACTGAGAGGTTTGGGGTATCCCTGAGGGGTCTGGAGGGGGACACTGAGAGGTTTGGGGGATCCCTGAGGGGTCTGGAGGGGGACACTGAGAGGTTTGGGGGATCCCTGAGGGGTCTGGAGGGGGACACTGAGAGGTTTGGGGGATCCCTGAAGGGTCTGGAGGGGGACACTGAGAGGTTTGGGGGATCCCTGAGGGGTCTGGAGGGGGACACTGAGAGGTTTGGGGGATCCCTGAGGGGTCTGGAGGGAGACACTGAGAGACTTGGGGGATCCCTGAGGGGTCTGGAGGGGGACACTGAGAGGGGGTCTGGAGGGGGACACTGAGAGGTTTGGGGGATCCCTGAGGGGTCTGGAGGGGGACACAGAGAGGTTTGGGGGATCCCTGAAGGGTCTGGAGGGGGACACTGAGAGGTTTGGGGGATCCCTGAGGGGTTCTGGAGGGGGACACTGAGGGCTCTGGGGACACACAGAGAGGGGTCTGTAGGGTCCTTGGGTGGTGCGTAGGGATCCTGAGGGGTTTGTGGGGACAGAGGGCTCTGAGCTCATTGCCCCCTCCCCACAGTGGAGCAGCGCAAGGAGGAACTGGAGAGGTCCTGGCAGCAGGTGCAGGGTGAGCCCAGGGGGCCCTGGGGTCTTTGGGATCCTCCCCAAAACCTCCCCTGATGCCCCCTGACCCCCTTGACCCCCATGATTCCCTGACCCTTGTGACCCCTCCTGACTCCCCCAGAGGGGTTGGGACCCCCTTGGCCCCTGTGACCCCCTGACCCCAACCCCTGTGACCCCCCTGCCCCCCCAGAGTCACTGCAGAGAGCACAGCTGCAAGGGAAGGAGGTGGAGGCCAAAGGTCAGAGGTGAGTGGGAACACCTGTGACCCTCCTCAACCTCACCTGTGTGCCCCCCCAAAACACACCTGGTGCCCCCTGACCCCCCACAGGCGCTGTGGGCTCTGCCTGGAGCAGCAGCAGGACATGGAAGGGACAAAGCAGCACTGGAAGCAGCTGAAAGACCTGCGCCGGGGACACAGGTGGGGCCTGGGGACACAGCCTGAGGGACACAGGTGGGGCTGGGGGACACACATGGGGCTGGGGGTGGCACCAGGTGACCCACACAGGTCATGTGTGACCACCGTGTCACCCCTGTGTCCCCTCATCCTCAGGTGGCAGCACTGCCAGCAGCTCGAGTCCATCATGGAGGAGCTCAAGCACCTGCGTGTCACACACGTGAGCCCTGGGCTGGGGTCCCTCGCACACCTGGGGGTCCCTCGCACACCTGGGGGTCCCTTGCACACCCTGGGATCACACACCCCCTCCCCTGCTCCATGTCCCCCTCCCACCCCTGTCCCCCCACAGGCTCCGGCCCACCTGGAGGCTGAACTGGTGCAGCTGGAGAAGATGGAGGAGAAGTGGCTGAACTGGGGTGAGCCCCTGACACCTGAGTGACCCCTCAGGACCCCCCTCAGGCACCTGAGGAACACCCTCAGACACCTCAGTGACCTCTGCCAACACCTGAGTGACCTCCTGAGCTCCTGGGCCACCTGAGCCCCTCTCCCACAAGCCCCTGAGTGACCCCTGCACACCTGAGCCCCCCCAAACCCAGGAGTGTCCCCTTGGGCTGACCGGTGTCCCCCCCTTGCCCAGAGCGCCGTGTGATGGACACCGAGGAGCAGCTGGGCCCACAGGCACCTGTGCTCAGGTGAGTGCCCAGCGCTGGCCCCGCCCCCTCCAAGGTGACCCCTCCCACTCAGGCCTGGCCCCGCCCCCTAACCGCCATCCTCGCAGGCGATTGGTGCAGCAGGACCAGGAGGGGGCGCTGCGACAGCTGGAGGTGGAGCTGGGCCGGCAGCGGCTGAGCCGGCGGCGCCGTGACAGGTGTGTGACACCTGGGACAGGTGTGGGACAGGTGTGTGACCCTGGGACAGGTATGTGACCCCTGGGACAGGTGTGTGACCCCTGGGACAGGTGTGTGACCCCGGGACAGGTCTGGGACAGATGTGAGGGACAGGTATGTGACCCCTGGGACAGGTGTGTGACCCCTGGGGACAGGTGTGGGACAGGTGTGAGGGACAGGTGTGTGACCCCTTGGACAGGTGTGTGACCCCTTGGACAGGTGTGTGACCCCTGGGACAGGTGTGTGACCCCGGGACAGGTGTGTGACAGATGTGAGGGACAGGTGTGGGACAGATGTGAGGGACAGGTGTGTGACCCCTGGGACAGGTGTGGGACAGATGTGAGGGACAGTATGTGACCCCTGGGACAGGTGTGTGACCCCGGGACAGGTGTGGGACAGGTGTGTGGGACAGGTGTGTGACCCCTGGGACAGGTGTGGGACAGATGTGAGGGACAGGTGTGTGACCCCTGGGACAGGTGTGTGACCCCGGGACAGGTGTGGGACAGATGTGAGGGACAGGTATGTGACCCCTGGGACAGGTGTGTGACCCCTGGGACAGGTGTGGGACAGGTGTGTGGGACAGGTGTGTGACAGATGTGAGGGACAGGTGTGAGGGACAGGTGTGTGACCCCTGGGACAGGTATGTGACCCCTGGGACAGGTGTGTGACCCCGGGACAGGTGTGTGACACCTGGGGACAGGTGTGGGACAGGTGTGTGACCCCTGGGACAGGTGTGTGACCCCTGGGACAGGTGTGTTACCCCTGGGACAGGTGTGGGACAGGTGTGTGGGACAGGTGTGTGACAGATGTGAGGGACAGGTGTGAGGGACAGGTGTGTGACCCCTGGGACAGGTATGTGACCCCTGGGACAGGTGTGTGACCCCTGGGACAGGTGTGGGACAGGTGTGTGGGACAGGTGTGTGACAGATGTGAGGGACAGGTGTGAGGGACAGGTGTGTGACCCCTGGGACAGGTGTGTTACCCCAGGACAGGTGTGGGACCCCTGGGACAGGTGTGGGACAGATGTGAGGGACAGGTATGTGACCCCTGGGACAGGTGTGTGACCCCTAGAACAGGTGTGTGACCCCTGGGACAGGTGTGTGACCCCTGGGACAGGTGTGTGACCCCAGGACAGGTGTGTGACACCTGGGGACAGGTGTGGGACAGGTGTGTGACCCCTGGGACAGGTGTGGGACAGATGTGAGGGACAGTATGTGACCCCTGGGACAGGTGTGTGACCCCGGGACAGGTGTGGGACAGATGTGAGGGACAGTATGTGACCCCTGGGACAGGTGTGTGACCCCTTGGACAGGTGTGTGACCCCTGGGACAGGTGTGTGACCCCTGGGAAAGGTGTGGGACAGGTGTGTGACCCCTGGGACAGGTGTGTGACAGATGTGAGGGACAGGTGTGTGACCCCTGGGACAGGTGTGGGACAGGTGTGCCCCTCTCACCTGCCCCGCCCACCTCTGGCCCCGCCCCCAGGTTGGCCGAGGAGCTGCAGCAGCTGCAGCGCCCCCGCGAGGCTCAGCCAGAGTGATGGGGACAAGATGGACACACCCCACGGGACACCTGTGCCACCTGTGCGACACCTCTGCGTGCCACCTGCACCCCACCCGTGCCTGCCGTGTTCTCATGTCCCCCGTTGTCCCCCTCAGGTCCCCAAAGCTCCCCCATGTCCCCCAGTCCCCTCAAGTTCCCCCCATCCTCCCCATATTCCCCAATTGTCCCTCACGTCCCCATTTTCCCCCATGTCCCTATGTGCCCCACGATGTCCCCTCATGTCCCTGATGTCCCCCATGTCCCCAGTTTCTCCCCCATGTCCCCCCAGGTCCCCAGTGTCCCCTCTTGTCCCCATTTTCCCCATGTGCCCCCCCACATTCCCTCAGGTCCCCGATGTTCCCCATGTCCCCAGTTCTCTCCCAATGTCCCCATGTCCCCTCATATCCCCATTTTCCCCATGTCTCCTGAGGTCCCCAATGTCCCCCATGTCCCCATTTTCCCCCCAATGTCCCCCCAGGTCCCCATGTCCCCCATGTCCCCATTTCCCCCCCAATGTCCCCCCAGGTCCCCATGGGCCCCATGTCCCCCATGTCCCCATTTTCCCCCCAATGTCCCCTCAAGTCCCCCATGTCCCCATTTTCCCCCCAATGTCCCCCCAAGTCCCCCATGTCCCCATTTCCCCCCAAGGTCCCCTCAGGTCCCCATGTCCCCCATGTCCCCATTTTCCCCCCAATGTCCCCTCAAGTCCCCCATGTCCCCATTTTCCCCCCAGTGTCCCCCCAGGTCCCCATGGGCCCCATGTCCCCCATGTCCCCCCATGGTCCCCATGTCCCCCATGTCCCCATTTCCCCCCCAATGTCCCCAGTGTCCCCTCACATCCCCAGTACCCCCCACGTCCCCAATAAACGCCCTGCCACCATTGCTCTCTCAGAGGTGTCTCTTTGCGACCGCGGGTGACACTGCCCCAAACATGGCGGCCCCCAGTGCCGCCATTGCTCTCCTGGCTGCCGCCATGCTGTACGGCGTTCTCCCGTACCGGAAGCGGAAGTTGGACCCGCCCCCGCTTCCGACCGCTGCTGGGCCTAGCCCGGAGCGTCCCTCGGAGGCGGCGGCAGCGATGGTGGGGGGGGAGCGGGGGTGTGGGGGGAGCTCGGGGGGTCTGCGGTGTCCGGGGGACCCCCGGGCCCTGACACCCCCGCCGGTACCCCCTCAGGATAGCGAATTCTCGGACGCGGAGGCGGCCCCGGGAGGGGAGGAGAACGCGCCGGTTTATTGCGTGTGCCGCAAGCCGGACATCAACTGCTTCATGATGTGAGGGGGAATGGGGGTCCTGAACTGCCGTGGTGTGAGGGGGAATGGGGGTCCTGAACTGCCGTGGTGTGAGGGGGAACGGGGGTCCTGAACTGCTTCATGGAGTGAGGGGGAATGGGGGTCCTGAACTGCCGTGGTGTGAGGGGGAATGGGGGTCCTGAACTGCCGTGGTGTGAGGGGGAATGGGGGTCCTGAACTGCCATGATGTGAGGGGGAACGGGGGTCCTGAACTGCCGTGGTGTGAGGGGGAATGGGGGTCCCCAAGTGCTTCATTATGTGAGGGGAAATGGGGGTCCTGAACTGCCGTGGTGTGAGGGGAAATGGGGGTCCTGAACTGCTTCATGATGTGAGGGGAAATGGGGGTTCTGAACTGCCGTGGTGTGAGGGGGAATGGGGGTTCTGAACTGCCGTGGTGTGAGGGGTAACGGGGGTCCTGAACTGCTTCATGGTGTGAGGGGGAACGGGGGTCCTGAACTGCCGTGGTGTGAGGGGGAATGGGGGTCCTGAACTGCCGTGGTGTGAGGGGAATTGGGGTCCTGAACTGCCGTGGTGTGAGGGGAATGGGGGTCCTGAACTGCTTCATGATGTGAGGGGAAATGGGGGTCCTGAACTGCCGTGGTGTGAGGGGGAACGGGGGTCCCCAAGTGCTTCAGGATGTGAGGGGGGCCTGGGGGGTCGCAGCAGATCTGAGGGGCCAGCTGAGGGTCCCGGTGCTTCTCAGAGTGGGAGTTGGGGGGTCCCGGCCTGTCTTGGCCCCTGGGGGTGTTGGGGAGGGGAGGTCCGTTGAAATGGGGGAGGGGTGCAGGGTGCCCCTGGGGGGCTTTGGGTGTCCCTGGCTGAGGGTCTCGGTGTCTCCCCCGTCCCACAGCGGCTGCGACAACTGCAACGAGTGGTTCCATGGGGACTGCATCAACATCACCGAGCGCATGGCCAAGGCCATCCGCGAGTGGTACTGCGGGCAGTGCCGCGGTGAGAGGGGCTGGGGGCTCGGGGGGCTTTGGGAGGGCTCTGGGGGAGCTTTTGGGGGGCTCTGGGGGGTTTTTAGGGGGTCACTGTGGAGTGGCAGTGCCGCGGTGAGAGGGGTTGGGGGCTCGGGGGGCTTTGGGGGGGCTCTGAGGGAGCTTTTGGGGGGCTCTGGGGGGTCTTTAGGGGGCCACTGGGGAGTGGCAGTGCTGCAGTGAGAGGGGCTGGGGGCTCGGGGGGCTTTGGGGGGGCTCTGGGGGAGCTTTTGGGGGGCTCTGGGGGGTCTTTAGGGGGCCACTGGGGAGTGGCAGTGCTGCAGTGAGAGGGGCTGGGGGCTCATGGGGGCTTTGGGAGGGCTCTGGGGGAGCTTTTGGGGGGCTCTGGGGGAGCTTTTGGGGGGCTCTGGGGGGTCTTTAGGGGGCCACTGGGGAGTGGCAGTGCTGCAGTGAGAGGGGCTGGGGGCTCGGGGGGCTTTGGGGGGGCTCTGGGGTAGCTTTTGGGGGGCTCTGGGGGGTCTTTAGGGGGCCACTGAGGAGTGGCAGTGCTGCAGGGAGAGGGGCTGGGGGCTCGGGGGGCTTTGGGAGGGCTCTGGGGTAGCTTTTGGGGGGCTCTGGGGGGTCTTTAGGGGGCCACTGAGGAGTGGCAGTGCTGCAATGAGAGGGGCTGGGGGCTCGGGGGGCTTTGGGGGGGCTCTGAGGGAGCTTTTGGGGGGCTCTGGGGGGTCTTTAGGGGGCCACTGGGGAGTGGCAGTGCCGCGGTGAGAGGGGCTGGGGGCTCGGGGGGCTTTGGGAGGGCTCTGGGGGAGCTTTTGGGGGGCTCTGGGGGGTCTTTAGGGGGCCACTGGGGAGTGGCAGTGCTGCAGTGAGAGGGGCTGGGGGCTCGGGGGGCTTTGAGGGGCTCTGGGGGGTCTTTAGGGGGCCACTGGGGAGTGGCAGTGCTGCAATGAGAGGGGCTGGGGGCTCATGGGGGCTTTGGGGGGGCTCTGGGGGAGCTTTTGGGGGCCACTGGGGAGTGGCAGTGCTGCAGTGAGAGGGGCTGGGGGCTCGGGGGGCTTTGGGGGGGCTCTGGGGGAGCTTTTGGGGGGCTCTGGGGGGTCTTTAAGGGGCCACTGGGGAGTGGCAGTGCCGCGGTGAGAGGGGCTGGGGGCTTTGGGAGGGCTCTGGGGGAGCTTTTGGGGGGCTCTGGGGGGTCTTTAGGGGGCCACTGGGGAGTGGCAGTGCTGCAGTGAGAGGGGCTGGGGGCTCGGGGGGCTTTGAGGGGCTCTGGGGGAGCTTTTGGGGGGCTCTGGGGGGTCTTTAGGGGGCCACTGGGGAGTGGCAGTGCCGTGGTGAGAGGGGCTGGGGGCTCAGGGGGCTTTGGGAGGGCTCTGGGGGAGCTTTTGGGGGGCTCTGGGGGGTCTTTAGGGGGCCACTGGGGAGTGGCAGTGCTGCAGTGAGAGGGGCTGGGGGCTCGGGGGGCTTTGGGGGGCTCTGGGGGGTCATTGGGGAGTGTTGGGCTGCAGTGAGAGGGGTGGGGGGGCTGATCTGGGGGGGTTCCATGGACACTTGGGGTCTGGGTGTTTTTTGGGGTACCCAACCCCAGATCAAGTGCTCAGCCCTTATGCAAGGCAGGGGTGTCCTGGTGGGGTTTGAGGTGATGCTGGTGGGATTTGGGGTGCCTGACCCCGTTTTTGGGGTGCCTGATCCGTTTTTTGGGGTGGTGGATCCCCTGACCCCTCTGTGACCCCCCTCCCAGAGAAGGATCCGTCCCTGGAGATCCGGTACCGGCACAAGAAGTGGCGGGAGAAGGAGCACGAGGGGGCCAAGGGGCAGGAGCTGGAGCAGGGCCGGGCTGCCAAGGTGGGCTCTGAGGGGCTCAGGAGGTGGGGACCCCACAAAGGGAGACACCCCAATTCTGGGGGGAGGCTGGGAGGTGCCTGCGTCCCTTGAGGTGAGGATTTGGGGGACAGCAGGAAGCTGGGGGGTGCTTTGGGGGAGATTTGGGGGACCCCTGACCCTCTCCAGGTGCCTGAGATCCTTCCTGGCTTGGGTTTGGGGGTGTCCCAGGTGGATTTTTGGGGTGCCTGACCCCATTTTTGAGGTGCTTGACCCCAGATCAAGCACTCAGCCTGCATTTGGGGAGTGCAAAGTGGGGGTGTCCTTGGTGGGATTTAGGATGTCCCTGGTGGAATTTGGGCTGTTCCTGGTGGATTTTGGTGTGTCTAACCCAATTTTT
This sequence comes from Taeniopygia guttata, assembly GCF_048771995.1. Taxonomy (NCBI): domain Eukaryota; kingdom Metazoa; phylum Chordata; class Aves; order Passeriformes; family Estrildidae; genus Taeniopygia; species Taeniopygia guttata. The sequence goes on from NC_133056.1 coordinate 820,825, forward strand.
GAGGTGGCTGACCCCGTTTTTGGGGTGCCTGACCCCATTTTTGAGGTGCCTGACCCCATTTTCGGGGTGCCTGACCCCGTTTTTGGGTACCTGACCCCAGATCAAGCGCTCGGCCTGCATGTGCGGGGAGTGCAAGGTGGGGCTGTTCCTGGTGGGATTTGGGGTGTTCCTTGTGGTTTTTGGGGTGCCTGACCTCATTTTCGGGGTGCCTGACTCCGTTTTTGAGGTGCCTGACCCCATTTTTGGGGTGCCTGACCCCGTTTTTGGGTGCCTGACCCCAGATCAAGCGCTCGGCCTGCATGTGCGGGGAGTGCGAGGTGGGGCTGTTCCTGTGGGGCTGTTCCTGGTGGGATTTGGGGTGTTCCTTGTGGTTTTTGAGGTGCCTGACTCCGTTTTTGAGGTGCCTGACCCCATTTTCGGGGTGCCTGACCCCGTTTTTGGGTACCTGACCCCAGATCAAGTGCTCGGCCCGCATGTGTAGGGAGTGCAAGGTGGGGCTGTTCCTGGTGGGATTTGGGGTGCTCCTTGTGGTTTTTGGGGTGCCTGACCTCATTTTCGGGGTGCCTGACTCCGTTTTTGAGGTGCCTGACCCCATTTTCGGGGTGCCTGACCGGGTTTTTGGGTACCTGACCCCCGATCAAGCGCTCGGCCCACATGTGCGGGGAGTGCGAGGCAGGGCTGTTCCTGGTGGGATTTGGGGTGTTCCTTGTGGTTTTTGGGGTGCCTGACCTCATTTTCGGGGTGCCTGACCCCGTTTTTGAGGTGCCTGACCCCATTTTCGGGTGCCTGACCCCGTTTTTGGGTACCTGACCCCAGATCAAGCGCTCGGCCCGCATGTGCGGGGAGTGCAAGGTGAGGCTGTTCCTGGTGGGATTTGGGGTGTTCCTTGTGGTTTTTGGGGTGCCTGACTCCGTTTTTGAGGTGCCTGACCCCATTTTCGGGGTGCCTGACCCCGTTTTTGGGTACCTGACCCCAGATCAAGCGCTCGGCCCGCATGTGCGGGGAGTGCAAGGTGGGGCTGTTCCTGGTGGGATTTGGGGTGTTCCTTGTGGTTTTCGGGGTGCCTGACTCCTTTTTTGAGGTGCCTGACCCCATTTTCGGGGTGCCTGACCCCATTTTTGGGGTGCCTGACCCCGTTTTTGGGTACCTGACCCCAGATCAAGCGCTCGGCCCGCATGTGCGGGGAGTGCAAGGTGGGGCTGTTCCTGGTGGGATTTGGGGTGTTCCTTGTGGGTTTTGGGGTGCCTGACTCCGTTTTTGAGGTGCCTGATCCCATTTTCGGGGTGCCTGACTCCGTTTTTGAGGTGCCTGACCCCATTTTCGGGGTGCCTGACCCCGTTTTTGGGTACCTGACCCCAGATCAAGCGCTCGGCCCGCATGTGTGGGGAGTGCAAGGTGGGGCTGTTCCTGGTGGGATTTGGGGTGTTCCTTGTGGTTTTTGGGGTGCCTGACTCCGTTTTTGAGGTGCCTGACCCCATTTTCGGGGTGCCTGACCCCGTTTTTGGGTACCTGACCCCAGATCAAGCGCTCGGCCCGCATGTGCGGGGAGTGCGAGGCGTGCCGGCGCCCCGAGGACTGCGGGCAGTGCGACTTCTGCCGGGACATGAAGAAATTCGGGGGCCCCAACAAGATCCGCCAGAAGTGCCGCCTGCGGCAGTGCCAGCTGCGGGCACGGGTGAGCGGGCACCCAGCGTGTCCCCAACGTGTCCCCAACGTGTCCCCAGTGTGTCCCCAGCGTGTCCTTGGTGTGTGTTGGCAGTGGGGTTTGTCCCCCTCAGTGCCTGCCAGGGCTGGGGGTGTTGGGGTGGCCTTGCTGTGTCCCCAGTGTGGCTCTTTGTGACTGTGTCCCTGTCGTGTGGCCTCTGTCACCACCTCGTGTCCCTTTGTCACCCTGTCCCGTGTCCCTTTGTCACTGTCTGGCCGTGTTCTCGTGTCTCTTTGTCACCTCGTGCCACATCCCTGATGTGTCACGCTCGTGGCACGTCCCCGTGTCCCCTGTTGCTCATGTGTTCTGTGTCCCCAACAAGCTGCTGCCTGTCCCTGTGTCACCCTGAGGTGTCCCCAAGTGTCCCCATGTCTATGTGTCACTGTCCACAGTGTCCCTGACATGTTCCCAACATTTGTTATGTCCCGGTGTCCCCCTGTCTCACTGTCCTCACATCTGGTGTCTGTGTGTCGCTCTATCAGTGTGTCCCCGATGTGTCCCCAACATGTCTTGTGTACCCAAGTGTCCCGTGCCCCTGTGTGTTCTTGTCCTCTGTCCCTGTGTCTCCATGTCCCTGTGTCCCCATGTCCTGTGTCCCTGTGTCCCCACGTCCCCATGTTCTGTATCCCCATGTCCTGTGTCACACTGTGTCCCCACATCCCTGTATCCCTATGTCCTGTGTCCCCATGTCCCCACATCCCTGTGTCCCCATGTCCTGTGTCACACTGTGTCCCCACATCCCTGTATCCCCATGTTCTGTGTCCCCACGTCCCCGTGTCCCTGTGTCCCCATGTCCTGTGTCCCCGTGTCCCCACGTCCCCATGTCCTGTGTCCCCATGTCCCCATGTCCCCATGTCCTGTGTCCCTGTGTCCCCACGTCCCCATGTCCTGTGTCCCCATGTCCCCATGTCTCCGTGTCCCCATGTCCTGTGTCCCTGTGTCCCCATGTCCTGTGTCCCCACGTCCCCATGTTCTGTGTCCCCATGTCCCCATGTTCTGTGTCCCCACGTCCCCATGTTCTGTGTCCCCATGTCCTGTGTCCCTGTGTCCCCATATCCCCATGTCCTGTGTCCCCACGTCCCCATGTTCTGTGTCCCCATGTCCCCATGTTCTGTGTCCCCACGTCCCCATGTTCTGTGTCCCCATGTCCTGTGTCCCTGTGTCCCCATATCCCCATGTCCTGTGTCCCCACGTCCCCATGTTCTGTGTCCCCATGTCCCCATGTCCCCATATCCCCATATCCCCATGTCCCTGTGTCCCCATGTCCTGTGTCCCCACGTCCCCATGTCCTGTGTCCCCATGTTCTGTGTCCCTATGTCCCCGTGTCCCTGTGTCCCCATGTCCTGTGTCCCTGTGTCCCCATGTCCCCATGTCCCTGTGTCCCCATGTCCTGTGTCCCCACGTCCCCATGTCCCTGTGTCCCCATGTCCTGTATCCCCATGTCCTGTGTCCCCACGTCCCCATGTCCTGTGTCCCCATGTCCCCATGTCCTGTGTCCCTGTGTCCCCATGTCCTGTGTCCCCATGTCCTGTGTCCCCATGTCCCCACGTCCCCATGTCCTGTGTCCCCATATCCCCATGTCCCCATGTCCTGTGTCCCCATGTCCTGTGTCACACTGTGTCCCCACATCCCCATGTCCTGTGTCCCCACGTCCCCATGTCCTGTGTCACACTGTGTCCCCATGTCCCTGTGTCCCCATGTCCTGTGTCCCTGTGTCCCGACGTCCCCATGTCCTGTGTCCCCATGTCCCCATGTCCCCACGTCCCCGTGTCCCTGTATCCCCATGTCCTGTGTCCCCATGTCCCCATGTCCTGTGTCCCCACGTCCCCACGTCCCCATGTCCCTGTGTCCCCATGTCCCCATGTCCCTGTGTCCCCATGTCCCCGTGTCCCTGTGTCCCCATGTCCTATGTCACACTGTGTCCCCATGTCCCTGTATCCTGTGTCCCCATGTTCCACGTCCCCATGTCACTGCCCTGTCCCTGACATGTCCCCTCCGTGTCCCCACAGGAGTCCTACAAGTACTTCCCCACCTCGGTGAGTCCCTGGGGCCCTGGGGGGAGGGGAGGGAGGGGTGGGGGAGGGGAAAGGGGGACCCCAACCCCCCCCGTCCCTGTGAGAAGGGCATGGGGGAGGGGCCAAGCCTGCCTTGGGGGGGAGAAGGGCACCCCAAAATCCTCATTGCCCTTGGGGTGAGGGGGGGCTCACAGCTACAGGGGCTGGGGGTACCCAGGAAGGTGCTGATCCCCTCCAGTTGGGGCAGGGGGTCCCAGGGGTGCCATGAGGGGGTCCTGGGGGTGCCATGGAGGTCCTGGGGGTCCCTGGTGGGTCCCTGGGGGTCCCTGGTGGGTGCTGACCACCCCCCCAAATGATGGGGGTGTCCTGGGGGTGCCATTGGGGGTCCCAGGGGTGCCATTGGGAGTCCCAGGGGTGCCATGGGGGGTTCCCGGGGGTCCCTGGCGGTGCTGACCCCCCCCCCCAGCTGGCCCGGGGGCGTGAGGGGGACCTGGAGCTGCTGAAGGTGCAGCTTGGGGGGCCGGGGCCCCCCGAGAGCCTCTCGGATGAGGAGCTGCCCCTCGACCCCCGGCTCTACCAGGAGCTCTGCGCCGGCGCCTTCGACGAGCACGGCCTGGTGAGCCCCCCAAAAACTGTCCCCCTGGCACCCCAAAAACTGCCCCCCTGGCACCCCAAAAACTGCCCCCCTGGCACCCCAAAAACTGCCCCCCTGGCACCCCAGAACTGCCCCCCCCAACCCCAAAAACTGCCCCCCCCCCCCGGGACCCCAAAAACTGCCCCCCTGGCACCCCAGAACTGCCCCCTGGCACCCCAAAAACTGCTCCCCTGGCATCCCAAAAACTGCCCCCCTGGCACCCCAGAACTGCCCCCCCCAACCCCAAAAACTGCTCCCCTGGCACCCCAAAAACTGCCCCCCTGGCACCCCAAAAACTGCCTCCTGGGACCCCAAAAACTGCCCCCTGGGACCCCAGAAACAGCCCCCCCCCGGGACCCCAAAAACTGCCCCCCTGGCACCCCAAAACCTGCCCCCCTGGCACCCCAAAAACAGCCCCCCCCCCCGGGACCCCAAAAACTGCTCCCCTGGCACCCCAAAAACTGCCCCCCTGGCACCCCAAAAACTTCCCCCTGGCACCCCAAGAACAGCCCCCCTCCAGGACCCCAAAAACTGCCCCCCTGGCACCCCAAAAACTGCTCCCCTGGCACCCCAAAAACTGCCCCCCTGGCACCCCAGAACTGCCCCCTGGGACCCCAAAAACAGCCCTCCCCCCAGGACCCCGAAAACTGCCCCCCTGGCACCCCAGAACTGCCCCCCCCCAACCCCAAAAACTGCCCCCCTGGCACCCCAGAACTGCCCCCTCCCAACCCCAAAAACTGCTCCCCTGGCACCCCAAAAACTTCCCCCTGGCACCCCAAGAACAGCCCCCCTCCAGGACCCCAAAAACAGCCCCCCTGGGACCCCAAAAACTGCTCCCCTGGCACCCCAAAAACTTCCCCCTGGCACCCCAAGAACAGCCCCCCTCCAGGACCCCAAAAACTGCCCCCCTGGCACCCCAAAAACTTCCCCCTGGCACCCCAAGAACAGCCCCCCTCCAGGACCCCAAAAACTGCCCCCCTGGCACCCCAAAAACTTCCCCCTGGCACCCCAAGAACAGCCCCCCTCCAGGACCCCAAAAACTGCCCTCCAGGACCCCAGAACTGTCCTGGCACCCCAAAATTGTCCCAGGATTCTGGAACTGCCCCCCTGACACCCCAGAGCTGCCCTGGGACCCCAGAACTGCCCTCCTGGCACCCCAAAACCGCACCCCCAGGACCCCAAATACTGCCCTGGGGACCCCCACTGTTTCCCCCAGGCACCCCAAAACCCACCAGGCACCCCAAATACCCCCCCAAATACCACAGGAGCAGATGTGAGTGAGTTTAGGGCTGGTTTAGGCTGTTCAGGGGTGGTTTTGTGTGTCAAGGTGAGCTTTGGATGTATCAGGACGTGTCCTTGGTCCCCAAATGTCCCTGACGTGGGACCGTGGCATGTCCCCATGCTGGGCTGTGCCCTGAGGTGTGTCCCCAAATGTCCCCAAGCGTGTCCTGGCATGTTCCCACACTGGGCCGTGCCCTGAGGGGTGTCCCCAAATGTCCCCAGCGTGTCCTGGCATGTTCCCATACTGGGCCATGCCCTGTGGCGTGTCCCCAAATGTCCCCAGCGTGTCCTGGCATGTCCCCATGCTGGGCCGTGCCCTGAGGGGTGTCCCCAAATGTCCCCAAGCGTGTCCTGGCATGTTCCCATATTGGGCCGTGCCCTGAGGGGTGTCCCCAAATGTCCCTGACATGGGACCGTGGCATGTCCCCATGCTGGGCTGTGCCCTGAGGGGTGTCCCCAAATGTCCCCAAGCGTGTCCTGGCATGTTCCCATACTGGGCCGTGCCCTGAGGTGTGTCCCCAAATGTCCCCAAGCGTGTCCTGGCATGTTCCCATACTGGGCCATGCCCTGTGGCGTGTCCCCAAATGTCCCCAGCGTGTCCTGGCATGTCTCCACACCAGGCCATGCCCTGAGGGGTGTCCCCAAATGTCCCCAAGTGTGTCCTGGCATGTCCCCATGCTGGGCTGTGCCCTGAGGTGTGTCCCCAAATGTCCCCAGCGTGTCCTGGCATGTCTCCACACCAGGCCATGCCCTGTGGCGTGTCCCCAAATGTCCCCAAGTGTGTCCTGGCATGTCTCCACACCAGGCCATGCCCTGTGGCGTGTCCCCAAATGTCCCCAAGTGTGTCCTGGCATGTCTCCACACCAGGCCATGCCCTGTGGCGTGTCCCCAAATGTCCCCAAGTGTGTCCTGGCACATCCCGACACCAGGCCACATGCCCGAGGCACCTCAGGCCACATTGTCCCCTCGTGTCCCTTCACGGGCCACGTTCTGAGGCACATCAAGTTTGTCACCCCGCGTGTCCCCACGTGTCCCCGACGTGTCCCCACGTGTCCTGCCAGCCCTGGCTCAGTGACGCCGAGGACGCGCCGTTCCTGGACCCCGTCCTGCGCAAGCGCGCCGTGAAGGTCAAACACGTCAAACGCCGCGAGAAGAAGTCGGACAAGAAGGTGAGGGGCACTGGGAGCTACTGGGAGGGCCACTGGGAGCTACTGGGGGTTACTGGGAGGCTCCAGGGGTTGCTGGGAGGGCTCTGGCTGGTTGTTGGGAGGTTACTGGTGCTAACTGGGGGTTACTGGTGCAGAAGGAGGAGCGCTACAAGCAGCATTGGCAGTGCTGGGCTATGACTGGTGGTTACTGGGAGGTTACTGGGAGGTTACTGGTGCTAACTGGGGGTTACTGGTGCAGAAGGAGGAGCGCTACAAGCAGCACTGGGAGGGCTCTGGTGGTTACTGGGAGGTTACTGGTGCTAACTGGGGGTTACTGGTGCAGAAGGAGGAGCGCTACAAACGGCACTGGGAGGGCTCTGGTGGTTACTGGGAGGTTACTGGTGCTAACTGGGGGTTACTGGTGCAGGAGGAGGAGCGCTCCCACACTGGGAGGGCTCAGGTGGTACTGGGCTGTGACTGGTGGTTACTGGGAGGTTACTGGGAGGTTACTGGTGCTAACTGGGCGTTACTGGTGCAGAAGGAGGAGCGCTACAAGCGGCACCGGCAGCGGGCACAGCACTGGGAGGGCTCAGGTGGTACTGGGCTGTGACTGGTGGTTACTGGGAGGTTACTGGTGCTAACTGGGGGTTACTGGTGCAGAAGGAAGAGCACTACAAGCAGCACTGGCAGTGCTGGGCTATGACTGGTGGTTACTGGGAGGTTACTGGGAGGTGACTGGTGCTAACTGGGGGTTACTGGTGCAGAAGGAGGAGCGCTACAAGCGGCACCGGCAGCGGGCACAGCACTGGGAGGGCTCAGGTGGTACTGGGCTATGACTGGTGGTTACTGGGAGGTTACTGGGAGGTGACTGGGAGGTTACTGGTGCTAACTGGGCGTTACTGGTGCTAACTGGGCGTTACTGGTGCAGAAGGAGGAGCGCTACAAACGGCACTGGGAGGGCTCTGGTGGTTACTGGGAGGTTACTGGGAGGTTACTGGTGCTAACTGGAGGTTACTGGTGCTAACTGGGGGTTGCTGGTGCAGAAGGAGGAGCGCTACAAGCGGCACCGGCAGCGGGCACAGCACTGGGAGGGCTCAGGTGGTACTGGGCTATAACTGGTGGTTACTGGGAGGTTACTGGGAGGTTACTGGGAGGTTACTGGTGCTAACTGGGCGTTACTGGTGCAGAAGGAGGAGCGCTACAAGCGGCACCGGCAGCGGGCGCGGCACCGCGAGCGCCGCGGGCACCCCGAGCGCGCCGACGCCCGCGACCCCGCGGGGCTGGGCCAGTGCCTGGGCCCCGGCTGCACCCGCCCCGCGCGCCCGCCCTCCAAGTACTGCAGCGAGGCCTGCGGCATCAAACTGGCTGCCAAGTGAGTACCCACCAGTACGGACCAGTATGAACCAGTACAGAACAGTACAGGCTGGTATAGACTGGTATTAACTGGTACAGAATGGTACAGACTGGTATAGACCCGTACAGGATAGTACAGGCTGGTATAGACCAGTATAAACCAGTACCCAATGGCACAGACCAGTATAAACCAGTACAGAACAGTATAGGCTGGTATAGACCAGTATAAACCAGTGCGGGACACCACCGGCTGGTATAGACTGGTTTTAACTGGTACAGAATGGTACAGACTGGTATAAACCAGTACAGAACAGTATAGGCTGGTATAGACCAGTATAAACCAGTACAGGATAGTACAGGCTGGTGTAGACCAGTATAAACCAGTACCCAATGGCACAGACCAGTATAAACCAGTACAGAATGGCGCAGACCAGTATAAACCAGTACAGAACAGTATAGGCTGCTATAGACCAGTATAAACCAGTACAGGATAGTACAGGCTGGTATAGACCAGTATAAACCAGTAGCCAATGGCACAGACCAGTATAAACCAGTACAGAACAGTATAGGCTGGTATAGACCAGTATAAACCAGTACAGACTGGTGTAAACCACTTACACTGCCCATTAACCCTTTCCTCACTGCGATCCCAGCTGGATCTACGAGATCCTGTGACAGCGAATCCAGCAGTGGATCCCAGTGATCCCGCAGCCCCCATTAACCCTTTGCTCACCCCAATCCCAGCTGGATCTATGAGATTCTGACGCAGTGGATCCAGCAGCGGATCCAGCAGTGGATCCCAGTGATCCTGCAGCCCCCATTAACCCTTTCCTCACCCCGATCCCAGCCGGATCTACGAGATCCTGATGCAGCGGATCCAGCAGCGGATCCAGCAGTGGATCCCAGTGATCCCGCAGCCCCCATTAACCCTTTCCTCACCTCGATCCCAGCCGGATCTATGAGATCCTGCCGCAGCGGATCCAGCAGTGGATCCAGCAGTGGATCCCAGTGATCCCGCAGCCCCCATTAACCCTTTGCTCACCCCAATCCCAGCTGGATCTACAGGATCTTGCCACAGGATCTCAGGGGTCCTGCAGCCCCTGTTTTAACCCTTTCTTTACCCCTATCCCAGCTGGATCTATAGGATCTTGCCACAGGATCTCAGGGATCCCGCAGCCCCCATTAACCCTTTCCTCACCCTGATCCCAGCCAGATCTACAAGATCCTACTGCAGCGGATCCCAGGGATCCCGCAGCCCCCGTTTTAACCCTTTCTTTACCCCGATCCCAGCTGGATCTACAGGATCTTGCCACAGGATCTCAGGGGTCCTGCAGCCCCCATTAACCCTTTGCTCACCCCAATCCCAGCCAGATCTATGAGATCCTGACGCAGCAGATCCAGCAGTGGATCCCAGGGATCCCACAGCCCCCATTAACCCTTTCCTCACCCCGATCCCAGATGGATCTACGAGATCCTGATGCAGCGGATCCCGGGGATCCCGGAGCCCCTGTTTTAACCCTTTCCTCACCCCGATCCCAGCTGGATCTACAGGATCTTGCCACAGGATCTCAGGGGTCCTGCAGCCCCCATTAACCCTTTCCTCGCCTCGATCCCAGCTGGATCTACAGGATCTTGCCACACGATCTCAGGGGTCCTGCAGCCCCCATTAACCCTTTCCTCGCCCCGATCCCAGCCGCATCTACGAGATCCTACTGCAGCAGATCCAGCAGTGGATCCCAGTGATCCCGCAGCCCCCATTAACTCTTTCCTTGCCCCGATCCCAGCCGGATCTACGAGATCCTGCTGCAGCGGATCCCAGTGATCCCGCAGCCCCCATTAACCCTTTGCTCACCCTGATCCCAGCTGGATCTACAGGATCCTGCCACAGGATCCCAGTGATCCCGCAGCCCCCATTAACCCTTTCCTCGCCCCGATCCCAGCCGGATCTACGAGATCCTGCCGCAGCGGATCCAGCAGTGGCAGCAGAGCCCGTGCGTGGCGGAGGAGCACGGCAAGCGGCTGCTGGAGCGCATCCGGCGCGAGCAGCACCAGGCGCGGCTGCGGCTGCAGGAGATGGAGCGGCGCTTCCACGAGCTCGAGGGGCTCATCGCCCGCGCCAAGGGGCACCCGCCCCGCGAGGACGAGGAGGTGGGCACCCCCCGGGGCTGCCAGAGGGCTGGGGACCCCAAAAATGCTTTAATTCTGCCCATTTTGTGTCCCTCTTGAGATCCCCCTTGGTCCTTCATGGATACCTGGGTGCCCCAAATGTTTTAATTCTGCCTGTTCTGGCTTCCTCTTGAGACCCCTCTGCTCCCCTGGTACCCACATGCAGCTCCTGGAGGGCTGGGCCCCCCAAAAACCCTTAAGTTCTGGGTCCCTCTTGGGTTGCCCCCAAACCCCTTTATTTTGGTGCCCCCTGGGCATCCCCCAAATCTCTGAGTCTCTCCTGAGCCCTGTCCTGGGTCCCCCATGGATACCTGGGTCCCCCCAAACCCCTCCCTGGAGCATCTGGGTGGCCCTGGAGCCCCCTAACCTTGGGTCCCCCCTAACCTGGGTCCCCCCTTGGACCCCCTGACCTTGCTGTCCCCCCAGAGCACGGAGGGGGACAGTGAGGACACGGACCTGCAGATCTTCTGCGTGTCCTGCGGCCACCCCATCAACCCCAAGGTGGCCCTGCGGCACATGGAACGCTGCTACGCCAAGGTGATCCCGGGATTTGGGGGGTCTGGGGGCACCTCTGGGTTCCTGGGGTCTTCGGGGTCATCCACGGCATTCCAGGCTGCTGTGGGATCATCCATGGGGTCTGTGGGATCATCCGTGGGACTCTGGGATCCTGTGGGATCTTCTGGGGGATCCTTTTAGGGGAACTTTGGGAGCCCCCTGAGCTGGGCACCCCTCCCAGATCCTGCAGTGGCCACGGGGATCCCTTTCCTCAGTTTGGGGGGGGTTCCTAGGGGGCTAGGGGGACCCTGTGAAGGAACTTTGGGGGTTTCTATAGGGGCTGGAGGGGCTGTAGGACCTGCTGGGAGCTCTGTAGGGACTGGGGGTTCTGTAGGGTCTCCTGGGGAGGGGCTCCATAGGGGCTGGGGGCCCATGAGGACCCTGTGGGAGGGCTTGGAGGGGGCTCCATAGGGGCTGGGGGCCCATGAGGACCCTGTGGGAGGGCTTGGAGGGGGCTCTATAGGGGTTGGGGGTCCATAGGACCCAGGGTGGGCTCAGGGGTCCCATCCCTGCCCCCTTTTTGACCCCCCTACCTCATTGCAGTACGAGAGCCAAACATCCTTCGGGTCCATGTACCCCACCCGCATCGAGGGGTGAGTGGGGAGGGGGCTCTGGGGAGGGGGGGCACCCTGGGGGAGCTTTCTGGGGTGGGTGGGGGACCCCACCCCCCTAAATCCTCCTGGGAAGGGGGGGGGCAGCACCCAAGGGAGGCTTTTTGGGGTGGGGGTGTCATTCCCCCGGGGGAGCACCCAAGTGGAGGAGTTTGAGGGGGAAGGTTGTGGCTGTCTGGGGTGGGGGGGGAGTCCTTCAGCGCCCTGTCCCCCCCACCCAGGACCCCTCTTGTGTCCCCCCCAGGGCCACTCGGCTGTTCTGCGACGTTTACAACCCCCAGAGCAAAACCTACTGCAAGAGGCTGCAGGTGCTGTGCCCCGAGCACTCCCGGGACCCCAAGGTGGGCACAGAGTGAAATTTTGGGGTGGAATTTAGGGAATCTGTGCCCCGAGAGCACTCCTGGGACCCCAAGGTGGGCACAGAATGAAACTTTGGGGTGGAATTTAGGGGATCTGTGCCTTGAACACTCCCAGACCCCAAGGTGGGCACAGAGTGAGGTTTTGGGGAACAGGGGCAGTGCCAGGACAGTCCTGGGACTCCAAGGTGGGCACAGAGTGAAATTTTGAGGTGGAATTTAGGGAATCTGTGCCCCAAGCGCTCCCAGACCCCAAGGTGGGCACAGAATGAAATTTTGGGGTGGAATTTAGGGGATCTGTGCCCTGGGGACTCCCGGGACCCCAAGGTGGGCACAGGGGGGGCTTTGGGGAACAGGGGCAGTGCCAGGACAGTCCTGGGACCCCAAGGTGGGCACAGAATGAAATTTTGGGGTGGAATTTAGGGGATCTATGCCCCGAGAGCTCCCAGACCCCAAGGTGGGCACAGAATGAAATTTTGGGGTGGAATTTAGGGGATCTATGCCCCGAGAGCTCCCAGACCCCAAGGTGGGCACAGAATGAAATTTTGGGGTGGAATTTAGGGAATCTGTGCCCTGAGCACTCCCAGACCCCAAGGTGGGCACAGGGGGGGCTTTGGGGAACAGGGGCAGTGCCAGGACAGTCCTGGGACCCCAAAGTGGGCACAGAATGAAATTTTGGGGTGGAATTTATGGGATCTATGCCTTGAACGCTCCCAGACCCCAAGGTGGGCACAGAATGAAATTTTCGGGTGGAATTTAGGGGATCTGTGCCCCAAACGCTCCCAGACCCCAAAGTGGGCACAGGGAGGGCCAGGACAATCCCAGGACACCAAAGTGGACGTGAGGGGACAGGACACGGCCCAGGGTGGCCGTGGAGGTGGCAGAGGGGCTCTGGGTGTCCCCAGCCCGGCGCTGACCCCGTGCCCGCCCAGGTGCCCGCGGACGAGGTGTGCGGGTGCCCGCTGGTGCGCGACGTCTTCGAGCTGACCGGGGACTTCTGCCGTGTCCCCAAGCGCAAGTGCCACCGTCACTACTGCTGGGAGAAGCTGCGCCGCGCCGAGGTGGACCTGGAGCGCGTCCGCGTGGTGGGTGCCACCGCCCGGTGTCCCCAGAGTGTCCCCAAAGTGTCCCCACACTGTCGCTGTCCCCCCGCTGTCCTCACAGTGTCCGTGTCCCTGTCCCCACGCTGTCCCCATGCTGTCACTGTCCTCACACTGTTCGTGTCCTTGTCCCCACACTGTCGTCACCCTGTCCCCATGCTGTCACTGTCCCCACATTGTCTATGTCCCTGTCCCCATGCTGTCCTCACGCTGTCACTGTCCCCACACTGTCCCCACGCTGTCCCTGTCCCCACGCTGTCCTTGTCCCCACACTGTCCGTGTCCCCACGCTGTCCCCATGCTGTCCCCACGCTGTCCCCACACTGTCCCTGTCCCCACACTGTCGCTGTCCCCACACTGTCCCTGTCCCCACGCTGTCCCCACACTGTCCCCACACTGTCCCCACACTGTCCCCACGCCGTCCCTGTCCCCCACAGTGGTACAAGCTGGACGAGCTGTTCGAGCAGGAGCGCAACGTGCGGGCGGCCATGACCAACCGTGCGGGGCTGCTGGCGCTGATGCTGCACCAGACGATCCAGCACGACCCGCTGACCACGGACCTGCGCTCGGACCGCTGACCACGGACCTGGCTCGGACCGCTGACCACGGGCCTGCCTCGGACCGCTGACCACGGGCCTGGCTCGGACCGCTGACCACGGACCTGCGCTCGGACCGCTGACCACGGGCCTGGCTCGGACCGCTGACTGCCCCCAGAGCCCCAAAACCCCCCCACACCCCTCCCCACATCCCCCCCTCCCTGATTCCTGGGTGCTCCCCCATCCCCAAATAAACCGGGTGTGCAAAATGAGTCTGGGGGTGTCCCTGGGGTGTCGGTGGGATATAGGGGGGATCCTGGGGGTCCCTTTTGGGGGGATTTCAGGAGGCCCTGGGTTCTGGTACCACCACAGACCCTGCAGAGACCATGGGGGTCCCTTCGCTGGCCCTGGTGCAGCTGGGGGGGTCCTGAGGAGGTTGGGGGGTCCTTAGGGGGTGGGAGAGGTGGAAATAGGAGCAGCATCCATGGGGGGATTGAGGGGTCCCTGGCGCTTTTGGGGGGTCCTTTGGGGGGGTCCTGGGGGGAAATGGGAGCAGCATCCCTGGGGAGGGTGGGAGGTGTCCCTGGTGTTTTTTGGGGGTCCTTTCGGGTGGTCCTGGGGGGAAATGGGAGCAGCACCCATGGGGGGATTGAGGGGTCCTTGGCACTTTTGGGGGGTCCTGGGGGGAAATGGGAGCAGCATCCGTGGGGAGGGTGGGAGGTGTCCCTGGTGGTTTTTGGGGGGTCCTGGGGGGAAATGGGAGCAGCATCCATGGGGAGGGTGGGAGGTGTCCCTGGTGGTTTTTGGGGGTCCTTTTTGGGGGGGGGTCCAGAGGGTCCTGGGCAGAGAAAAGGGCCCCAATGAGCCCAAAGTGAACGCTCCTGGCTCATTAGCATAACCACGCCCACAAACCGCTTCATTAACATATCCCCGCCCCTCTTTGGCTCTGCCTTTTCTCATTGGTTTACTCCGCTTCACGTGACCCGCACCCCGTTGCCCCTTGCTTTTCCCGCCCGGCGTTTCCGCTTCCGGCGCGGGGCCCCGCCCCCTCCGCCCCCCGCGGCCTCACCGGAGGAGGAGGAAGAGGAGGAGGAAGAGGAGGAGGAAGAGGAGGAGGAAGAGGAGGAGGAAGAGGAAGAGCTGCGCCACAGGCGGGGGCGGATGGGAACGGTGAGAGCCCGGCGGGCTGCGGGGCCGCGGCGGGGAGCCGAGGCCGGTGGGGAAGGGCGGCCGTGAGGGGGGCGGCGGGGGGGTTCGTGTGGGGGAAGGAGCGTGAGGAGGGGGCTGGGAGGGGGAGTTTGGGGCGGTTTGTGAGGGGAAGGGGCAGTTTTGTGGCAGTTTGTGAGGGGGAAGGGCAGTTCGAGGGTTGTTGGGGAGGGTGAGGGGCAGTTTGGGGAGGTTTGTGAGGGAAAGGGGCAGTTTTGTGGCAGTTTGTGAGGGGGAAGGGGCAGTTTGTGAGGGGAAGGGGCAGTTCGCGGGTTGTTTGTGAGGGGGAGGGGCAGTTTTGTTGCAGTTTGTGAGGGGGAAGGGGCAGTTCAGGGGTTGTTTGTGAAGGGGAGGGGCAGTTTTGTGGCAGTTTGTGAGGGGGAGGGGCAGTTCAGGGGTTTTTTGGGGGGGCAGGAGGGGCAGTTTGTGAGGGGAAGGGGCAGTTCGAGGGTTGTTTGTGAGGGGGAGGGGCAGTTTTGTGGCAATTTGTGAGGGGAAGGGGCAGTTTAGGGTTGTTGGGGACGGGGAGGGGCAGTTTGGGGTTGTTTGTGAGGGGGAGGGGCAGTTCAGGTGTTTTTGGGGGGGCAGGAGGGGCAGTTTGTGACGGGGAAGGGGCAGTTCAGGGGTTGTTTGTGAAGGGGAGGGGCAGTTTGGGGTTGTTTGTGACGGGGAAGGGGCAGTTCAGGGGATTTTGGGGGGCAGGAGGGGCAGTTTGTGACGGGGAAGGGGCAGTTTGGGGTTGTTGGGTAGGGGGAGCGGCAGTTCAGGGGTTTTTGGGAAGGGGGAGGGGCAGTTTGGGGTTGTTTGTGAGGGGGAGGGGCAGTTTTGGGGTGTCCTTGCGGGCTCGGGGCTGTGGTTGGGGGAGGGCTCCGGGGCTTTTTGGGCTGTCGGGGCCGGTCGTGACCCCCTCCCCACCCCATTCCCGGGGGTCTCAGCCCCCCCGCAGGATGGCGGAGGGCTGGGCCGAGTGCCCGGCGCTGGGGCCGGGCTGGCAGCGCCGCGAAGCTTTTCGGAAATCCGGAGCCACCAGCGGCCGCAGCGACACCTACTACAGGAGGTACCCCTCCCCAAAAACCCCCAGCGCCCCCCGCCCACCCCCACGGGACTGCGGGTGCTGCCCCTTCTCCCTCCCCCCATCCTAGACCCTGTTCCGTGTCCCTTTGGGGCTTCCCCCCCACCCCCGCTGGTGTTTCATGGGGGATTTCAGAGCCCCTCTCCCCCTCCAGGAGCTCCCACAGCCACTTCAGTGCCCCTTTCCCCAAATATTCCCATCCCCTCCAAGTTTTCCAGGCTATTCTGGGGCTCGGGGGGGCCTTTTTGAGATCACAGGGGAGTTTTGGGGTCCCCTGCGCTCTGTTTGGTCCCCATTTCCCATTCTCCCTTTGGCATTTGGGGGCTCCCCCAGGCTCAGCGACCCCCCTGGGGTTTTGGGGTCGTTCCTGGGGGTTTTGGGGCCCGTCTGACCGAGCCCCCCGGCAGCCCCACAGGGCAGAAGTTCCGCAGTAAGATCGAGCTGCGGCGGTTCCTGGGCCCCGGGCACGACCTGAGCAACTTCGACTTCAAATCGGGGCTGGAGCGGCCTGGCCCCACGCGGGTATGGGGGATGGGACCCCAAAAACCACGGGAGGGGGCACAAAAATCCCAAAAACTCTTGGGGAGGGAAGCGTGGAGCTCTCCTGAGGGGGGAGCCCCATAACAGGAAAAGAACGGGGGTGGAATAAAGAGATGGGATAAAAGGGGCTCCTCAAAATTAGGGAAATGAGGTTGAGATCAATCTAAATTTGGGGGTGGGGGGTGGGAAATAAGGGGTCTTTTAATTGGGGAGGAGCGGTAATGAGGGTTTGGATTGGGAGAGAATTGTCCTTTCATCTTGTGACCCCCCATTTATGTGCCTTTCAGCCCAGGAAGAGCCCGAAATGGCCCCCGCCCGCCGGGCCCCTCCCGGAGCCCCCCAAAATCTTCAAAAAGGAGGAGGAGGAAGAGGAGGTGGAGGTGGAGGTGGAGGTGGGCGGGGCCGAGACCGAGAAGGCCCCGCCCTCACCAGTCCAGGCCCCGCCCATCGCCATCCAGGCCACGCCCCCTGTTCACCAGGCCACGCCTCCTCTTGTTGATGCCACGCCCCCTTCTGCCGTGGCCACGCCCCCACCGGAGCCCCCCCACCGCAGGACCCGGAAGCGGCCGCCCCTGGAGCCCACCCAGGATGGGGTGGTGGCGTGAGTGGGGCAGGGGGGTGGTCCTGGGGGGCTGGGGGGTCCCCCAGGTGTGTGTGTGTGTGGGGAGGGGGTCCCCTGGAACTCTTGGTGTGGGGAGGGGGTCCCAGGAGCAGGGGGTGACCCCAGGAGGGAGGGATTGGAACCCCTGGGGGGAGTTTGGGGGGTTCCCTCCAGGGGGCTGTGGGGTCCCCCAGGTGTGTGTGTGGGGGGGGGAGTCCCCTGGAACTCTTGGTGTGGGGAGGGGGTCCCAGGAGCAGGGGGTGACCCCAGGAGGGAGGGATTGGAACCCCTGGGGGGAGTTTGGGGGGCTCCTTCCAGGGGGCTGTGGGGTCCCCCAGGTGTGTATGTGGGGGGTGTGGGTCCCCTGGAACTCTTGGTGTGGGGAGGGGGTCCCAGGAGCAGGGGGTGACCCCAGGAGGGAGGGATTGGAACCCCTGGGGGAAGTTTGGGAGGTTCATGTGAGGAAATTCAGAGTAGGGGGGTTCCCTCCGGGGGCTGTGGGATGCTGGGGGGCAGTGGGGGTGTTGGGCTTCCTTTGGCTCCCCCCAAAATGCTGCCCCCTCCTCCACAGGCTTTGTGCCGGCTGCCAGAGCCTCTTCCCGGGGGTGTCACTGCCCCCCCAGCGCCGCTGCCGCTGGCTCTGCCCCGACTGCCGTGGTGAGCTTCGGCCTCAGCGCCCTCCTCCTCATCCTCTGCATGCTCCTCCTCATTCTCTGAGTCCTTCTCCCACCTTCCTCAGCTCTCTCAGAGCTTTTTCTGTTTTATTCTCTTCCTCATTTTCCTTTTATTTCTGTCCTTCATTCCCTGGGGTTTTCCCTCTCCATCATCATCATCATCATTCCTTGAATTGCTCCAACCCCGTAATTATCATTTTATTCCCCTGGAACTTCCTGTTCCTCCTCCTCTTCCCTGATTCTTCCCTGCCTCCCTTTCCCTCTCTTTTGGACCATTTTGGTGGGGAATGGAGCCTGAAGAAGTTTGGGAGTGGGGTTAGGGGGGATCCCAAGAAAGCTGGGGTGACCCTGACCCCCTTCCTCCACCTCCCCCAGCCCAGAGACGAGACTTCAACCGGGAGCAGCGATTCTACAAGGTACCCCAATCCCTCAGGGGGGGAAAATGGTGCCTCTGGGCGTTCCCCAGATCCCTCAGGGGGTTTGGGGGGCCCCCCCAGAGCCCTGACACCCCCTCCCCACAGCGGGTGGGCTGCGGCACGTGCCAGGCCTGTCGCATTCCTGAGGACTGCGGGATCTGCAGCGCCTGCGCCCGCAACCCCCCCGGGGGCCCCTCCGGGCCCGGCCGGACCCCCAAGTGCCTCCTGCGCCGCTGCCTGCGCATCGTCAAGAAGGTACCGGCACCCCCTTGTCACTGTCACCCCCCTGGGTGTCACCAGCACCCCCCCAGTGTCACCAGCACCCCCCCAGTGTCACCAGCACCCCCTTGTCACTGTCACCCCCCTGGGTGTCACCAGCACCCCCCCAGTGTCACCAGCACCCCCCCAGTGTCACCAGCACCCCCTTTTCACTGTCACTCCCCCCAGGTGTCACCAGCACCCCCCCAGTGTCACCAGCACCCCCCCAGTGTCACCAGCACCCCCTTTTCACTGTCACCCCCCCCAGTGTCACCAGCACCCCCCCAGTGTCACCAGCACCCCTTTGTCACTGTCACCCCCCTGGGTGTCACCAGCACTCCCCCAGTGTCACCAGCACCCCTGCATTTCACTGTCACCCCCCCCAGTGACACCAGCACCCCCCCAGTGACACCAGCACCCCCCCAGTATCACCAGCACCCCCTTTTCACTGTCACCCCCCCCAGTGTCACCAGTCCCCCCCAATGTCCCCAGCACCCCTTTGTCACTGTCCCCCGTTTCCCTGTGTGGTTTTCCCCCATTTCCCTGTGTTGTTTTCCCATTTTCCTGCATTGTTTTCCCCTTTTTCCCTGCGTTGTTTCCCCCATTTCCCTGTGTTGTTCTCCCCCGTTTCCCTGCATTATTTTCCCCCATTTCCCTGCATTGTTTCCCCCGTTTCCCCCCGTTACCCCGTGTTTTCCCTGCTCTCCGGTAACCCCGATGTCCCACCCGGTGTCCCCGCAGGGCCTGGGCTGCGGCTCCTGCTCGGGCTGCCTGAGCACCGAGGACTGCGGCAGCTGCTGCATCTGCCTGCGGCGCCTGCAGCCCGGCCTCAAGCGCCAGTGGCGCTGCCTGCGGCGCCGCTGCCTGCGCCCCAAGGTGGGACTGTCCCCTCGGTGCCACCCCTGCCATCCCCCCGCTCTCGGGGTGTCACCCTGGCGTGTCCCCCCACGCCGTTGTCCCCTGCTGACCCAAACCCTGTGTCCCCACAGAAAGCCAGGGTGGCCAAGAAGCCGCAGACCCCCCGACCCATGACGGAGGTGAGTGTGGGACCCCCGGGACGGTGGCGCAGCGCGGAGCCCCCCTGTTCTGGGGGAGGGGGCACCCCAAGGTGCTCCCCACTCAGCCTCATTTCTCCCCACAGAAGTGGAAGCCCCTGGTGGAGCGGGAGCCCGGAGACGCCTCCAGCGCCAGGCACAGAGTGAGTGGGACCCCCCTGGGCACACCTGGGCACACCTGGAGCCCCCAGCCCCCCCCACAAACCCCCCCTCCCTCCCAGAAGCCGCTGACCAAGGGCAAGGAGAAGAAGAAGCCGGGGCGACCCCCGAAGGCCCCCGGGCCCCGCGGGGTGAGTGACAGCCCTTGGCCCCGCCCCCGTCTATTGGCCCCGCCCCCGTCTCTTAGCCCCGCCCCTCCACAGTGGCCACGCCCCTCCCAGAGCAGCTCTTAGGGGCAGGGAAAGCCGTAATGTCCTTAATACAGGGGCCCGTAAAAGGGGCAGTATTGGGGTGCAGGTACCGTAATGTCCTTAATACAGGGGCCTGTAAAAGGGGCAGTATTGGGGTGCAGGTACTGTAATGTCCTTAATACAGAGGCCTGTAAAGGGGCAGTATTGGGGTGCAGGTACCGTAATGATCCTAGTGGCTGTTCCAGCCCCTAATGCTGATGTTCAGCACCCAGAATAATGGGGTGCGGATACCGTAATTCCCCTAAAGGCTGTGCCAGCCAATAATGCAGCTCAGGACCTGCATTAATGGGGTGCAGGTACCGTAATGATCCTATGCTGACTCCTAGGCTGAATATTGGGGTTCAGCGCATTTAATCCCCACTGATACCGAGGTGGCAGAACCGTAATACCTCTAAGGCTGGAGCCAGGCCACTGTGACACCTCAAAAACTGTTCATAGCTGATGGAGGGGTCTGAGCAGCCCTGGCGATAGGCTTGGGGCACCGTAACGCCCCAAATAATGGGGTTCAGGTATCCCCAAACTCCTCAGAGCAGGGTTTGGTTACCATAATCCTCCTAAAAACCGCTCCGGGTGTAATGGCAGGACCCGGGTACCGGGGTGCAGATACCGTAATGCCCCAAATAGCTGGGCTCTGTACCATAATGCCTCTAATAGCTGCTCCTAGCGGAATGTCTGCTAACCCACCGCTGCTGCTGCCTGGCTGCCGTAATACCCCTAATACCGCCGCATCTACCGCAACGCTCCTAATAGCTGCTCCCACGCTAACAGCAGGCCACCGGGGGGGCCCTGGGGACGCCCCCGCGGCGGGTCCCGGGGGCAGCGGGGGTGACGCCGCTCTCTGCCGGCAGCGGGGGGCGCGGAGCCGGGCCAGCCGGCGCTGCGGGGCGTGCACAGCCTGCCGGCGCCCGGCCGACTGCGGCCGCTGCGACTTCTGCCGGGACAAGCCCAAATTCGGGGGGCAGAACCTCAAGCGCCAGAAGTGCCGCTGGAGGCAGTGCCTGCGCTGTGCCATGGTGGGTGCCCCCCCAGTGCTTCCTCCCAGTAACCTCCCAGCGAGCCCCAAACGTCCCCTCTGACCCCTTTCCTCAGCCACCCGACTCCTTCAGCTGGGGAAACTGAGGCACGCGCAAGGTTCAGGATCCCCCGGTGCTGGGTGCAGCCCAGTTTGGACCAGTATGGACAAGTTTGGGGTGGGAAGGGGGTGTTGGTCGGCACCCAGGTGGCACCTGGACGTCTCAGTCCTGTTTCTGGGAGGGGTTGTGTGGACGCCTGGGTCCTTCCTGCATTGCTTGGCTTTGGGGGCTCACCCTGGGTCTCTTTTGGGGGGCGTTGTGGGGGTCCCTCGGCCAGCCAGGCCCACCTGGGGGGGTTCTCCCTGCCAAATCCCCCTCCCCTTGCAACTGCCCCACCCGCTCTGAGGTCTCTCTCCTGGCGCAGAGGCGGCTGCTGCCGGTGGGGGGGGGTCGCTGGGGGTCCCCCTGGAGCGGCCGCCCCCTCCCCCCGTCCAGGCCCCGCTGGTCCCCCCGGCCCCCCCGTGCCGCCACCCGGAGCCACCGCCGCCTGCCCCGCCCCCCCCGCAAGGTAACGGGACCCCCCCTCTGCTCAGGGGGGCCCCCAAAATGCTCCTCCCACCCCCAAAATGCTCCTCCCACCCCCAAAATGCTCCTCCCACCCCCTTGGGACCCTCACCCCACCCCCCCCTTTGCTGCGCTCGCTTTGCTGCTTTGCTCTGCACGGACCCTCCCCCCTCGGGGGGACCCAGGCGTCGGGGGAGGGGACCAAGGTGTCCCCCCCCTCCCCCCACAGGAGGGGCTTTGGGGAGTTTTGGGGACCCCCGGATGCCTCGGTCCCCTCACCTGTGACCCCAAGGCTTGTGTGTGCCTCAGTTTCCCCACAGGGGGTGAGGTGGGGTGGGGGTGGGGGTCCTCTGCAGACACCTGGGTTCCGTTTTAGGGGGATGAGGGGGTCCCTCCTGGATATTTGGGGGGGTTCACCTGGCTGCCCTGACCTGCCCCTCCCCCACAGGAGAAGCAGGAGCCGCTGGGGGGGGCTGAGAACAGCCCCGGGCCCATCCCGGGCCCCCCCCTGCGCCTCTGCCCCATCAAGGAGGAGGCAGGACCCCTCCCCCGCCTCGAGGTGAGACCCCCCGGCTGCCTGGGACCCTCCCTGGACCCCTGGGACCCCCCTGTGACCCCCCCTGCCCCCCAGGACCCTCGCCTGGGGCTCCTCATCGCCTCGGCCCCTCGCCTCAAAGGGGCCCCCCCGGAGCCCAGCGTTGCCCCCCAAAGGGTGAGTGGGACCCCAAACACCCCCTGAGCCTCCTCGGGGTGTCTGGGACCCCCATAACGCCCCTGCCCCCCCTTTTCCAGCCCTCCCCGGGCGATTTGGGGGTCCTGATCGCCGCCACCCCCCGCGTGAAGCAGGAGCAGCCCCAGCCCAGCGCGTCCCTGGTGCCGGTAAGGGGGGGACCCTGGGGTCTGGGGGGTCGCTGGGGTTTGGGGGGGGGTCCTGAGCCTCTGCCTTCACCCCCAGGTGCCCCCCCAGCCCCCCCCTGCCCAGCTGGTGGTGCTGGACGAGAGCGAGGAGGAGGAGGAGGAGGAAGAGGAGGAGGAGGGCGGCAGCCGAGTGGTGAGGAAGAGGGGGGGGTGGGAGGAATTGGGGAGGGTCCTGAGGAACTTGGGGGGTTTTTGGGGGGGTCTTGAGAAGGATTTGGGGGTGTCCTGGGGCCTTTAGAGGGGATTTGGGTGGAGGATTCTGAGAAATGGGAACTTTAGAGGGAGTTTTGGGTCCTGGTGAGTTCAGGAAGGGACTTTAGGGAGCGGGAGGTTTTTGGGGTCCTGTAGTTTGGGGGAGGAATTTTCAGGAGTGGGGGACATTTTTGGGGAGCTGGTGAGTTCAGGAAGGGACTTTTGGGAGTGGGAGGTTTTTGGGATCCTGTAATTTGGGGGAGGAATTTTCAGGAGTGGGGACATTTTTGGGGGCTGGTGAGTTCAGGAAGGGACTTTTGGGAGT
This sequence comes from Taeniopygia guttata, assembly GCF_048771995.1. Lineage (NCBI taxonomy): Eukaryota > Metazoa > Chordata > Aves > Passeriformes > Estrildidae > Taeniopygia > Taeniopygia guttata. The sequence goes on from NC_133056.1 coordinate 843,528, forward strand.
GGGAGGTTTTTGGGGGAGGAATTTTCAGGAGTGGGGACATTTTTGGGGGGCTGGTGAGTTCAGGAAGGGACTTTTGGGAGCGGGAGGTTTTTGGGGTCCTGTAGTTTGGGGGAGGGATTTTCAGGAGTGGGGGAGATTTTTGGGGAGCCGGTGAGTTGGGGAAGGGACTCTGGAGATGCCCCTTGGGATTTTTGAAGCCTCTGGAAGCAGGAGGGTTTGGACAGAGGAGCTTCCTGCTGTCTGGGGGAGTTCTTGGGGGTCTCCAATTGTGCACCCCATTAACCCCTTCTCCCCCACAGCCCTTCCCGCTGCCTCCCGCTCCACAGCTCTGGCCCGGCTCCTTCCTGGAGGAACTGGCCGAGATCCCCCTCCCGGCTCACTGGGGCGTGGTGGGGGCTGACGGTGGTCCCGGGCCGTGCCCTGCGCGGGGTCTGCGGCTGGTTCAGCGCTGTCCCCGCTCCTCCATGGCCGCGGCCGCCGTGCTGCTCAACCCGGGCTTGGCTTTCCGTGTCCTGGTGGCCCGCGGCCGCCCGGTGCCCCCCGGGCACGAGGTGCTGGCCCGGCGTCCCCCCCTGCGCTCCGTGCTGGACCTGGTGGAGCTGCTCTGTGATCTCGAGGCCTACGGGCCCTGCCCGGGACCCCCGGGACCCCCGGCCCGGCCCCCCGCCCCCCGATGCCACGTCCTGGTGAGGGGGGGGCGCTGCTGCCGGCCCTGCCAGATGCTGGGGGGGGAGGGGCATTGAGGGAGGGAGGGGGGAGGATTTTGGGGTGGGGGGGAGCAAATGGAGGGGATGGATTTGGGGGGGTGGGAGTGAAAAATGTGGGGAGGGAAATAGGGAGGGGGAAGGGGAATGGAAAAGGAACCAAAATTTGGGGGGTGGGGAGGTTTGGGAAGTGATGGTTGAACTGGAATTGGGGGGGGAAGAAAACTGGGAGGGGAAAATGAGGAAATTAAAAGGTGGGGGGGCACTAAAATTGGGGGATGTGGGGGTGGGGAGGAGGGATGGGGTGTTGCACCTTTGGGGTGGGGAGTGGATTTGGGGATGGAGCCTTGGGTGTGGTGGGGGAGGGGCACTGGTGAGGCCCCTGGGTGGGACTGGCACCCCTGAACCCTCAGAGTCACTGGGAGATTCTGGGGTGCCCCACAGGTTTGGGGGCTCCAGGACCCCGCTGTGGGGCTTCAGGGAGACCCCGGGGTGACACCCCGATTTTGGGGACCCCCTGCACAGTGTCAGGTCGCCCCTCCCCCAGTGACACAGCAAGGCTGAGGGACCCCAGCAGTGGCATTTTGAGGGGGGGAGTCCCCAGTTTGGTTCCACTCCCCCCGTTTGGTTTCCCAGGGATATTGGGGTGTTCTCAGCACCCGTTTTTGGGGGGGTTTGCCCCCCACCCCCCAGGTTTATGGGGACATCAGGTTTATGGGGCCCCGAGTTTGTTCCTTCTCCCATTTCCCCAGTGCCATACTGGGGCCCCTCCCCCACCCCCCAGAGCTTCTATTTTTGACACTGGAACCGCCCCCCGAAACGGGGGCGTGGCCCCTTTAAGAGCCCCGCCCTCCCCTTTGTAGAGATTTAATGACCTAATTGAGGCGCGGGGAGGGGCGTGGCTTTCCTTCGCCCCGCCCCTCTGCTTAGGCCCCGCCCACACGCACCTTTCACCTGTCGCTTCCTCGTGCCGCGTCCTTTTATGGTAAAGGGGCGTGGCCTGCGCTGCTTAAGCCCCTCCCACTCCCCGCCCCCCGCGCTGCCTTCAGGGAGTTTCGCGCCGAAGCCATAACCCCGCCCCCTTTTTGGCCCCGCCCCCTCGGCAGAATTTAAAGAGACCGCGAGGAATTATTTTTGTTAAAAGTAATAAAAAGTTTTAAGGAGAAAACCAAAAACATTTCGTGATCCTTGAGAATGGGATCGATATCCGGAGGGGGCCCCCCCAAAATCCGAGGGAGGGTCTCACCTCCCCGCCCCGAACACCTTCTCCAGCAGCCGCATGGGGGGCGCGGCCGGCGGGGGCCGAGCTTTGCGCCGCCAAATCTCCTCCTCGGTGGGTCTTTGGGTGAAGCCCCAGGTCGGCAGAGGGGCGGAGGGGTCTCCGGAGGTTTTTGGGGGGGCTTTGGAGGCCTGGCGGGTGTAGAACCCCCCCTCCCGCTTGGCCTGGGCCACCTCGGCCCGCAGGCGCTGCGCCCGCACCTGCCGCTCGTAGCTGAGCCGCTCGCTCAGGTGAGGCCACCGGAACCCGGGCAGGTACTGGGGGGGTGGGCACAGGTCAGGGGACCCCCAAACAATCTCACACCGCCCCCCCCAATAAGGTTTTGGGGTGTTGAAACCTCCCCCCAGCTGCTGGCTCAGGGTGTGGGAGGGGTCCCCCAATGCAGCCCAACCCCTCCTCATGGACCCCCCTGAACCCTAAAACAGGAGCCCCCAGTGGGCCAAAACCATCTGAGACCCCCCAAAAAGGGACCCAGGTGCTCCCTACAAACCTGGGACCCCCAAAAAAAGGGACCCAGGTGCCCCCTACAAACCTGGGACCCCCCAAAAAAGGGACCCAGGTGCTCCCTACAAACCTGGGACCCCCCAAAAAAAGGGACCCAGGTGCTCCCTACAAACCTGGGACCCCCAAAAAAAAGGGACCCAGGTGCCCCCTACAAACCTGGGACCCCCAAAAAAAGGGACCCAGGTGCTCCCTACAAACCTGGGACCCCCAAAAAAGGGACCAAGGTGCCCCCTACAAATGACACAAGGTCGGGGACCCCAAAAAGGGACCCAGGACTACCCCAGCCCTTCACCCATAAAGGGTCCCAATTACCCAGCAACCCACAGGTGCCCCCCCTGCTCTCCCCCAGGGCACCCCAAGGTCTGAGACCCCTCAAAAAGGGATCCAAGCCCCCCTAAGACGGTTCTGGACCAGCCAGGACCCCTCCCCAGCAGCCCCCGAGCCCCACCTTGATGCTCCAGCAGTGATGGCGGAAGGGGCTGCGGGGCCGGGGGGCCATGGGGGCCCCGTGCAGGATTTTGGCCGCTCGTTTGGCCGCGCGTTTGTCCCGAAATTCCACCCACCCCTCGGCGAAGGCCACGGCCGGGGGTCCTCCCGGGCGCTGCCGCCGCCGCCGCACGGAGCCTCCTGCGGGAACGGGGAAACGGCGCTGAGAAAGGGTGGGGAGACCCCCCCGGGAGAGCTGAGCCCCCCACCCAAGGGTGCTGAACCCTCCCACCGCTCTGTGGGTGTCAGCGGGGCTCGGAGGGGCCCTGACCCCCCAATTCTGGACCTGCAGGGGGTCTGTGGGGACCCCCCCATTGCTCCATTGTTGGGGCTCTGTGGGGCACCCTGACCCCCCCCAGACCCCCCGGGACCCCCGGACTCACCGCGGGGCTGGAAGAAGACCCTGCCCAGCTCCCCGTGCGGCCGCAGCAGCGCCCGGGCCTGGCGGGGCCCGAAGCCCGGGGGGAGGAAGGACAAATAAAGGACCCCCGGTACCACCGGCTTTGGGGGGGGGTCGGAGGGGGTCTCGGGACCCTCCTCTTCCTCCTCCTTTTCCTCCTCCTCCTCCTCGCCCCTCCGGTGCGGGTCCCGCTCGGCCCCAGCCATGGCCCCTGCGATGGGCAGGAGGGAGTTAAAGGGAAGCGACCACCCCCAGGGCCCCCCCACCCCTTTCCGGGCTCTGCCGCACCCCCGAATTCCCCCCGGGACCCCCAAAATCGCCCCCCGGGCCCCCCCGAGCCCCCCCCGCACCCACACAACGCGGCCGGCCGCTGTCGTAAAACACCAACACAGCCGTAAAGCACCGCTAGCAGGGGGCGGGGGAGTCGCGACAAAGCCGCAAAGTGCGGAGGAGCGCGGCGTTGTTAAGGGGGCGGGGTTTACGTGACGGGGCGTGGTCACACACGGAGGGGGCGTGGCTCAATGTGGGGGCGTGGCCTGGCGGCGGCGGTTTGGGCGGGAACGGCTGAGGCGGAGTTTTGGCGGGAAAGGCCCCGCCCGCTCTGGGGCCCCTCAAACCCCCCCCAATGCCCCCCCCCAGAGGCCCCGGGGGTCCCCGAAAGCCCCCGGGACCCATTGAGCCCCCCAGGACCCATTGACCCCACCCAGGACCCATTGACCCTCCCCGGGACCCACTGACCCCTCCCCAGACCCACTGACCCCACCCGGGACCCATTGACCCCCCCCGGGACCCACTGACCCCCCCCGGGACCCACTGACCCCCCCCGGGACCCACTGACCCCACCCCGGGACCCATTGACCCCACCCGGGACCCACTGACCCCTTCCCAGACCCACTGACCCCACCCGGGACCCATTGACCCTCCCCGGGACCCAGTTGAGCCCCCCGGGACCCACTGACCCCACCCGGGACCCATTGACCCCCCCGGGACCCACTGACCCCTCCCCAGACCCACTGACCCCTCCCCAGACCCACTGACACCCCCCCAGTGTCCCCTCCTTGTCCCCTCAGAGCTCTCCTGGGTCACCCCCTCCATGTCCCCCACTGACCCCCCCCCGTGCCTCTCCATGGCCCCCTCAGCCCCCCAAATGTCCCCACAGCCCCCCAGGATTCCCCTCACCCTCCCAGAGTCCCCTCAGGTCCCCAGAGCCCCCCCCAAAAGTCCCCATCAGCCCCCCCGTGTCCCCCTCCCTCATCTGGCCTGGGGGGGGTCCTGGCTGCAGATGAGCAGTGGATTATCCACCCTCCCCCCATAATCCGACAGCTGGGGGGGGATTAAGGCCCTCCCGGCCCCCCCAAACCCCCCGAGGGGTCAGCCCCACCTTGGGACCCCCTGGGGATGTGTTTGGGGAGGGGGGTACCCCTAATTCCCCTCACACCCCCCCAGTAATTATCATCTGGTTTAATTGGGGGGGCCAGGTGGTTGCGGGAGTTCGGCCAAGCCGGGATGGGGCGGGGGGGGCTCCTCCCCCTCCCCCTCCCTTTCCCATCAGCATCTGGAGGGACCCCGAGGGGGGGATTTGGGGGGGATTTGGGGGGATCTGGGGGGGCCAGGACAGGAGCACCCAGTCCCCAGCGGCTGCACAGGGACAGGAGCACCCACGGGCCAGGTGAGCAGGGTGGGGGCACTGGGACCCCAAACTGGGGGGAGCTGGGGACCCCCAAACCTCTCTCCGGGGCGGGGACAGATCCCTCTGCCCCATGGGGGGCTGCCCCCCACACTGGGGGTGTCGCTGCCTCATGGGGTGTCATTATCCCCCTCTCCACCCCCAAAGGGTGTCCCCCCACCCCAATGGGTGCCATCCCCTACCCCTCACCCCCTGGGTGCCCCCTCTGTAACCCCTCTCCGTCCCCTCCTGCCCACCCCGGTCCCTGGGGTCCCACCCCCACCCCACAGGGAGTGACCCCTGCCCCATGGGACGCCACCCCACTGTCCACTCTGCTGACCCCCGCCGATGACCCTGCTGTCCCTGTGCCCCCCTGGCACCCACCCTGCCCCACAGGGAGCCACCTCTGCCCCCTATCACCCCCTAACCCTGCTCTCTGCCCCCAGCCCACCATGCCTGCCCCACTGGTGGCCCCGCTGGTGGCCCTGCTGGTGGCCCTGCTGTCACAGTGCCCACCATGCCGCTGCCCCCCGGCGCCCACCCAGCCCCACGCCATCCGGCTGGAGGGTGACCTGACGCTGGGGGGGCTGTTCCCGGTGCACGCCCGCGGCCCTGCCGGGGTGCCCTGCGGGCCGGTCAAGAAGGAGAAGGGCATCCACCGGCTGGAGGCCATGTTGTACGCGCTGGACCGCGTCAACGGCGACCCGCGGGTGCTGCCCAACCTGACGCTGGGCGCTCGCATCCTGGACACCTGCTCCAGGGACACCTACGCCCTGGAGCAGGCGCTGAGCTTCGTGCGCAGCCTCCTGCCCCCCGAGGGGGGCGAGGGCAGCTGCCCCGATGGGTCAGCCCCACGCCGGCCCCCGCCGGAGCGCCTGGTCGGGGTCATCGGGGCGTCCGCCAGCTCCGTGTCCATCATGGTGGCCAACGTGCTGCGGCTGTTCGCGGTGAGACGGGGGATTTGGGGGCGTTGGGGACATGGAGGGATGTTGGGGACATGGAGGGACATTGGGATGTGGAGGGGCACTGGGGACATGGAGGGACATTGGGGACATGGAGGGACATTGGGGACATGGAGGGACATTGGTGTCCGCCAGCTCCGTGTCCATCATGGTGGCCAACGTGCTGCGGCTGTTCGTGGTGAGTCGGGGGATTTGGGGGCGTTGGGGACATGGAGGGATGTTGGGGATATGAAGGGACATTGGGATGTGGAGGGGCACTAGGGACATGGAGGGGCACTGGGGACATGGAGGGACATTGGGGGCATGAAGGGACATTGGGACCTGGAGGGACACTGGGGGCATGGAGGGACACTGGGGACATGGAGGGACACTGGGGGCATGGAGGGATGTTGGGGATGTGAAGGGACATTGGGACATGGAGGGACATTGGGACATGGAGGGACATTGGGGGCATGAAGGGACATGGGTGTCCGCCAGCTCCGTGTCCATCATGGTGGCCAACGTGCTGCGGCTGTTCGCAGTGAGATGGGGGATTTGGGGGTGTTGGGGACATGGAGGGATGTTGGGGATGTGAAAGGACGTTGGGATGTGGAGGGGCATTGGGGACATGGAGGGACACTGGGGGCATGGAGGGACACTGGGGACATGGAGGGATGTTGGGGATATGAAGGGACATTGGGATGTGGAGGGACACTGGGGGCATGGAGGGACATTGGGGACATGGAGGGACATTGGGACATGGAGGGACATTGGGGACATGGAGGGACATGGGTGTCCGCCAGCTCCGTGTCCATCATGGTGGCCAATGTCCAGGGGCTCTTTGTGATCACGGGGGGGTGTTGGGGACACTGAAGATGTTTGAGGGCATGTGGGGGTGACATGGGACAGCGTTGTCCCCACAGTGTCCTCATGGTGTCCTCTCCCTGTGGTGGGGGGGGGCCTGGACACCTGCCCCCCCTCTGTGCCCCCCCTCCCTTCCAGAACCTTCCCCTCCTCCCCCCACGGGTGTTACCCACAATCCGCAGGGACGGCAGCAAATGGCCCAGGGGGATTAGGGGGGATTAGGGACAGCGAGGGGGGGGTCCCACAGTGCCAGGTCCCCTGGTGTCCCCCGGGCCCCCCCGGCATGTCCCCGATGTCCCCCTTGTCCCCAGCCCCAGGCTGAGCCCCCTCTGTCCTCAATGTCCCCTCACGCTCCCCAGTGCCCCCAATGTCCCCCCAGACCCTCCCTACATCAACACTCCACCCTGACACCCCCACAGCCCTTCACCCCCATCTCCCCACGGCCCCTTGATGCCCCCAACCCCCCCCTGTCCCTGACATCTCCGTGATGTCCCCAATGTCCCCAGATCCCCCAGATCAGCTACGCCTCCACGGCCCCCGAGCTGTCGGACCCCGGGCGTTACGAGTTCTTCTCGCGGGTGGTGCCGCCCGACTCGTACCAGGCGCAGGCCATGGTGGCCGTGGTGCGGGCGCTGGGCTGGAGCTACGTCAGCACGTTGGCCTCCGAGGGCAACTACGGCGAGAGCGGCGTCGAGGCCTTCGTGCAGAGCTCCCGCGAGGCCGGTGGGCTGTACTGGGTTATACTGGGAGGGCACTGGGAGCACTGGGAGGGCACCGGATTATGCTGGGAGGGGCACTGGGCCATACTGGGATGTAGTGGGAGGGTGAGCTCTGCAGGGAAGGGGGAGGTTCTGAGGCCTGGACAGGGAAGGTGATCCCCATCCACACTGGTCCATACTGGTTTATACTGGTCTGTACTGGGGCAGGGGGCCTGTGCATCGCCCAGTCCATCAAGATCCCGCGGGAGCCGAAGCCGGGGGAGTTTGCCAAGGTCATCGGGCGCCTGATGGAGACGTCGACTGCGCGTGGGGTCGTGCTCTTTGCCAACGAGGACGACATCCGGTGAGACCAGTGCACCCCAGTACACACCAGTGTGCCCCAGTACACACCAGTCCTGCCCCAGTCCCTCCCCAGTGCTCCTCAGCCCACTGGAGTTCATCCCAGTTCATCCCAGTCTAGTCAGGTCCCCTCCCAGTCTAACCCAGTGGCCTCCCAGTCCTTTCAGTCCATCCACGTTCCTTTCCAGTCCTTCACAGTCCATCCCAGCAGCCTCCACTGTTCATCCCAGTAGCCGCCCAACCCGTTCCAGTCCCTCCCAGTCCCTCCCAGTGCCCCCAGTCCCTCCCAGTGCTCCCAGTCCCTCCCAGTTTGCCCAGTAGCCGTGCCTGTCCCCGCAGGCGGGTGCTGGAGGCCGCCACGCTGGCCAACCTCTCAGGCCACTTCTCCTGGGTGGGCTCGGACAGTTGGGGGGCCAAGATGGCACCAGTGCAGGGCCTGGAGGAGGCGGCGCACGGGGCCATCACCATCCTGCCCAAACGGGCCTCGGTGCCCGGTGAGCGCTGGGGGCACTGGGGGGACTGGGAGGGACTGGGGGCACTGGGGGGACTGGGAGGGACTGGGGGGACTGGAGGCTGGAGGGACTAGGGGCACTGGGAGGGACTGGGGGCACTGGGGGCACTGGGAGGGACTGGGAGGGACTGGGGGGACTGGAGGCTGGAGGGACTGGGGGCACTGGGGAGACTGGGAGGGACTGGGAGGGACTGGGGGGACTGGAGGCTGGAGGGACTGGGGGGACTGGGAGGGACTGGGGGCACTGGGGGGACTGGGAGGGACTGGGGGGACTGGGAGGGACTGGGGGGACTGGGGGGACTGGGAGGGACTGGGGGCACTGGGAGGGACTGGGGGCTCTGGGAGGGACTGGGGGGACTGGGGGCACTGGGAGGGACTGGGGGCACTGGGAGGGACTGGGGGGACTGGGGGGACTGGGAGGGACTGGGGGCACTGGGAGGGACTGGGGGCACTGGGGGCACTGGGAGGGACTGGGGTCACTGGGAGGGACTGGGGGGACTGGGGGGACTGGGGGCACTGGGAGGGACTGGGGGCACTGGGAGGGACTGGGGGCACTGGGGGGACTGGGACGGACTGGGGGGACTGGAGGCTGGAGGGACTGGGGGCACTGGAATGGACTGGGGGCACTGGGAGGGACTGGGAGTTTTTTGGGAAGGACTGGGGCAAACTGGGATGGGCTGGGGGAGACTGAAGATTGCTGGGGGGGGCTCTGGGGGGACTCAGGGTGGGTTTGGGGGTTCCAGGGAGGCTCTTAGGGGGCTCTGGGGGGAGTCTGGGGGACTTGTGGGACACTCCAGGATTCTGTGGGTCACCCATGGCTCAGGGGGGTCCCCTGTGACCCTGTGGGGACCCCCCTGACCCCCGGTGTCCCCCCCAGGCTTTGACGAGTACTTCACATCGCGCTCGCTGGAGAACAACCGCCGCAACCTCTGGTTCCACGAGTTCTGGGAGGACGATTTCAACTGCCGCCTGCCCCACGGCACCGCGCCCCACGGAGAGCCCGCGGGGGCACCCGGAGCGCCCGTGCGCAAGTGCACAGGTACCCTGCCCCATAGAGACCCCACAGGTACCCCATAGGGACCCCACAGGTACCCTGCCCTATAGGGACCCCACAGGTACCCTGCCCCATAGAGACCCCACAGGTACCCTGCCCCATAGGGACCCCACAGGGACCCCATAGGGACCCCACAGGTACCCTGCCCTATAGGGACCCCACAGGTACCCTGCCCCATAGAGACCCCACAGGGACCCCATAGGGACCCCACAGGTACCCTGCCCTATAGGGACCCTATAGAGACCCCACAGGTACCCTGCCCTATAGGGACCCCATAGGGATCCCACAGGTAGCCTGCCCCATAGAGACCCCCCAGGGACCCCATAGGGACCCCACAGGTACCCTGCCCTATAGGGACCCTATAGAGATCCCACAGGTACCCTGCCCTATAGGGACCCCATAGGGACCCCATAGGGACCCCACAGGTACCCTGCCCTATAGGGGCCCCACAGGTAGCCTGCCCCATAGAGACCCCACAGGGACCCTATAGGGACCCCACAGGTAGCCTGCCCCATAGAGACCCCACAGGTACCCTGCCCCATAGGGACCCCACAGGTACCCTGCCCTATAGGGGCCCTACAGAGATCCCACAGGTACCCTGCCCTATAAGGACCCCAAAGGTATCCTGCCCCATAGAGACCCCAAAGGGACCCCATAGGGACCCCACAGGTACCCTGCCCCATAGAGACCCCACAGGGACCCCATAGGGACCCCACAGGTACCCTGCCCTATAGGGGCCCTATAGAGATCCCACAGGTACCCTGCCCTATAGGGACCCTATAGAGATCCCACGATACCCTGCCCCATAGAGACCCAACAGGGACCCCACAGAGATCCCATAGGGACCTTAAAGGTACCCTGCCCTATAGAGACCCTATAGAGACTTCACAGGTACCCTTCCCCAGAGACCCCATAGAGACCCCTTAAAGACCCCACAGGTACCCCATAAAGACCCCATAGGGACCCCACAGGTATCCTGCCCCACAAGGACCCCATAGGGACCCAATAGAGACCCCACAGGTACCCGGCCCCAGACACCCCATAGAAACCTCACAGGGACCCCACAGGTAAGTTTAGGGTGGCCATGGCAGGTTTGGGGTGCCCATGGCAGGTTTGGGGTGCCCATGGCAGGTTTGGGGTGCCCAGGGCAGGTTTGGGGTGCCCAGGGCAGGTTTGGGGTGCCCATGGCAGGTTTGGGGTGCCCACAGTGGGTTTGGGGTGTCCATGGCAGGTTTGGGGAGTCCATGGCAGGTTTAGGGTGCCCATGGCAGGTTTGGGGTGCCCATGGCAGCTTTGGGGTGCCCATAGCTGGTTTGGGGTGCCCATTTGGGATCTCAAACCCCGCAGGCCGGGAGCGCATCGGGCGGGACTCGCCCTACGAGCAGGAGGGGAAGGTTTGGGGTGCCTATGGCAGGTTTGGGGTGCCCATGGCAGGTTTGGGGTGCCCACGGTGGGTTTGGGGTGTCCATGGCGGGTTTGGGGTGCCCATGGCAGGTTTGGGGTGCCCAGGGCAGGTTTGGGGTGCCCAGGGCAGGTTTAGGGAGCCCAGGGCAGGTTTGGGGTGTCCATGGTGGGTTTAGGGTGCCCAGGGCAGGTTTGGGGTGCCCACGGTGGGTTTGGGGTGCCCATGGCTGGTTTGGGGTGCCCAGGGCAGGTTTGGGGTGCCCATGGCAGGTTTGGGGTGTCCATGGCAGGTTTGGGGTGTCCATGGCGGGTTTGGGGTGCCCATGGCAGGTTTGGGGTGCCCAGGGCAGGTTTAGGGTGTCCATGGCAGGTTTAGGGTGCCCAGGGCAGGTTTGGGGTGTCCATGGCAGGTTTAGGGCACCCATGGCAGGTTTAGGGTGCCCACGGTGGGTTTGGGGTGCCCATGGCAGGTTTGGGGTGTCCATGGCAGGTTTGGGGTGTTCATGGCAGGTTTAGGGTGCCCACAGCAGGTTTGGGGTGCCCAGGGCAGGTTTGGGGTGCCCATGGCGGGTTTGGGGTGTCCATGGCAGGTTTGGGGTGCCCAGGGCGGGTTTGGGGTGTCCACAGCAGGTTTGGGGTGCCCAGGGCAGGTTTGGGGTGCCCATGGCAGGTTTGGGGTGCCCAGGGCAGGTTTGGGGTGCCCATGGCAGGTTTAGGGTGTCCATGGCGGGTTTGGGGTGCCCACAGCAGGTTTAGGGTGTCCATGGCAGGTTTGGGGTGCCCAGAGCAGGTTTAGGGTGCCCATGGCAGGTTTGGGGTGCCCATGGCGGGTTTGGGGTGCCCATGGCGGGTTTGGGGTGCCCACAGCAGGTTTGGGGTGCCCAGGGAAGGTTTGGGGTGCCCATTTGGGATCTCAAACCCCACAGGCCGGGAGCGCATCGGGCGGGACTCGCCCTACGAGCAGGAGGGGAAGGTGGGGTGGCCACAGCAGGTTTAGGGTGACCATGGCAGGTTTGGGGTGTCCATGGCAGGTTTGGGGTGCCCATGGCGGGTTTGGGGTGCCCATGGCGGGTTTAGGGTGCCCAGGGCAGGTTTGGGGTGTCCATGGCAGGTTTGGGGTGCCCATGGCAGGTTTAGGGTGCCCATGGCAGGTTTGGGGTGCCCAGGGCAGGTTTGGGGTGCCCATGGCAGGTTTGGGGTGCCCATGGCAGGTTTGGGGTGCCCATTTGGGATCTCAAACCCCGCAGGCCGGGAGCGCATCGGGCGGGACTCGCCCTACGAGCAGGAGGGGAAGGTTTGGGGTGTCCACGGCAGGTTTGGGGTGCCCAGGGCAGGTTTGGGGTGCCCGGGGCAGGTTTGGGGTGTCCATGGCGGGTTTAGGGTGCCCAGGGCAGGTTTGGGGTGCCCAGGGCAGGTTTGGGGTGCCCATTTGGGATCTCAAACCCCGCAGGCCGGGAGCGCATCGGGCGGGACTCGCCCTACGAGCAGGAGGGGAAGGTTTGGGGTGCCTATGGCAGGTTTGGGGTGCCCAGGGCAGGTTTAGGGTGCCCAGGGCAGGTTTGGGGTGTCCAGGGCAGGTTTGGGGTGTCCATGGTGGGTTTGGGGTGACCATGGCAGGTTTGGGGTGTCCATGGCAGGTTTGGGGTGTCCATGGCAGGTTTGGGGTGTCCATGGCGGGTTTGGGGTGTCCATGGCAGGTTTGGGGTGCCCAGGGCAGGTTTGGGGTGCCCAGGGCAGGTTTAGGGTGACCATGGCAGGTTTGGGGTGCCCAGGGCAGGTTTGGGGTGCCCAGGGCAGGTTTAGGGTGCCCATGGCAGGTTTAGGGTGCCCAGAGCAGGTTTAGGGTGCCCATGGCAGGTTTGGGGTGCCCAGGGCAGGTTTAGGGTGCCATGGCAGGTTTGGGGTGCCCAGGGCAGGTTTGGGGTGCCCATTTGGGATCTCAAACCCCGCAGGCCGGGAGCGCATCGGGCGGGACTCGCCCTACGAGCAGGAGGGGAAGGTGGGGTGCCCATGGCAGGTTTGGGGTGCCCAGGGCAGGTTTGGGGTGTCCATGGCAGGTTTGGGGTGCCCAGGGCAGGTTTGGGGTGTCCATGGCAGGTTTGGGGTGCCCATGGCTGGTTTGGGGTGCCCACGGCAGGTTTGGGGTGCCCATTTGGGATCTCAAACCCCGCAGGAAGGGAGCGCATCGGGCGGGACTCGCCCTACGAGCAGGAGGGGAAGGTGGGGTGCCCATGGCAGGTTTGGGGAGCCCATGGCAGGTTTGGGGTGCCCATGGCAGGTTTGGGGTGCCCATGGCAGGTTTGGGGTGCCCAGGGCAGGTTTGGGGTGCCCAGGGCAGGTTTGGGGTGCCCATTTGGGATCTCAAACCCCGCAGGCCGGGAGCGCATCGGGCGGGACTCGCCCTACGAGCAGGAGGGGAAGGTGGGGTGCCCATGGCAGGTTTGGGGTGCCCACGGTGGGTTTGGGGTGTCCATGGCTGGTTTGGGGTGCCCATGGCGGGTTTGGGGTGCCCATGGCAGGTTTAGGGTGTCCATGGCAGGTTTGGGGTGTCCATGGCAGGTTTGGGGTGCCCAGGGCAGGTTTGGGGTGCCCATTTGGGATCTCAAACCCCGCAGGCCGGGAGCGCATCGGGCGGGACTCGCCCTACGAGCAGGAGGGGAAGGTGGGGTGCCCAGGGCAGGTTTGGGGTGCCCAGGGCAGGTTTGGGGGGCCCAGGGCAGGTTTGGGGTGCCCATGGCAGGTTTAGGGTGCCCAGGGCAGGTTTGGGGTGCCCAGGGCAGGTTTGGGGTGCCCAGGGCAGGTTTGGGGTGCCCATTTGGGATCTCAAACCCCGCAGGCCGGGAGCGCATCGGGCGGGACTCGCCCTACGAGCAGGAGGGGAAGGTGGGGTGTCCATGGCAGGTTTGGGGTGCCCAGGGCAGGTTTGGGGTGCCCATGGCGGGTTTGGGGTGTCCATGGCAGGTTTAGGGTGCTCAGGGCAGGTTTAGGGTGCCCAGGGCAGGTTTGGGGTGCCCATGGCAGGTTTGGGGTGCCCAGGGCAGGTTTAGGGTGCCCAGGGCAGGTTTGGGGTGCCCATGGCAGGTTTGGGGTGCCCACAGCAGGTTTGGGGTGCCCAGGGCAGGTTTGGGGTGCCCATTTGGGATCTCAAACCCCGCAGGCCGGGAGCGCATCGGGCGGGACTCGCCCTACGAGCAGGAGGGGAAGGTGGGGTGCCCAGGGCAGGTTTAGGGTGTCCATGGCAGGTTTGGGGTGCCCATGGCAGGTTTGGGGTGTCCATGGTGGGTTTGGGGTGACCATGGCAGGTTTGGGGTGCCCAGGGCAGGTTTAGGGTGCCCAGGGCAGGTTTGGGGTGCCCATTTGGGATCTCAAACCCCGCAGGCCGGGAGCGCATCGGGCGGGACTCGCCCTACGAGCAGGAGGGGAAGGTGGGGTGCCCATGGCAGGTTTGGGGTGTCCATGGCAGGTTTGGGGTGTCCACGGCAGGTTTAGGGTGCCCATTGCAGGTTTGGGGTGCCCAGGGCAGGTTTAGGGTGCCCACGGCAGGTTTAGGGTGCCCATAGCAGGTTTGGGGTGCCCATGGCGGGTTTGGGGTGCCCAGGGCAGGTTTGGGGTGTCCACGGCAGGTTTAGGGTGCCCAGGGCAGGTTTAGGGTGCCCAGGGCAGGTTTGGGGTGCCCATGGCAGGTTTAGGGTGCCCACAGCAGGTTTGGGGTGCCCATGGCAGGTTTGGGGTGCCCACGGCAGGTTTGGGGTGCCCATGGCGGGTTTGGGGTGCCCAGGGCAGGTTTGGGGTGCCCAGGGCAGGTTTGGGGTGCCCAGGGCAGGTTTGGGGTGCCCACAGCAGGTTTGGGGTGCCCAGGGCAGGTTTAGGGTGCCCATGGCAGGTTTGGGGTGCCCAGGGCAGGTTTAGGGTGCCCACGGCAGGTTTAGGGTGCCCATAGCAGGTTTAGGGTGCCCAGGGCAGGTTTGGGGTGCCCATGGCAGGTTTGGGGTGCCCGTAGCAGGTTTGGGGTGCCCATGGCAGGTTTGGGGTGCCCAGGGCGGGTTTGGGGTGCCCAGGGCAGGTTTGGGGTGCCCATTTGGGATCTCAAACCCCGCAGGCCGGGAGCGCATCGGGCGGGACTCGCCCTACGAGCAGGAGGGGAAGGTGCAGTTCGTCATCGACGCTGTGCTGGCCATGGCCCACGGGCTGCACTCGCTGCTGGGCGAGGCCTGCCCGGGCGGGGGGCTCTGTGCCCACATGGACCCCCCCGACGGGCGCCGCCTGCTCACCCACATCCGCAGGGTGGCCTTCAACGGTACTGTGGCACTGGGAATGTACTGGGAGCTACTGGGAGACACTGGGATATACTAGGGTGGCACTGGAGACCATCCTGGGATGTACTGGGATTTACTGGGGCGAACACGGAGAGGGATGGGAGCACTTGAGACCATACTGGGATGTACTGGGAGCTACTGTGGGGCAGTGGGAAGGGGATGGGTGCACTGGTAACCATACTGGGAGCACTGGTTTACCCTGTACCAGGGGCACACGGGGGCTAGGGGTGAGTCACTGACCTTTCCTGTGGGGTGGCAGGGGTGTCCCTGACCTATACTGGTTTATACTGGTCCGTACTGGTGTGCAGGCAGCGCGGGGACACCGGTGTCCTTCAACGAGAACGGGGATGCCCCTGGGCGCTACGACATCTTCCAGTTCCAAGGGGGCAACGGCACCGGGGCCTACCGGGCTGTGGGGCAGTGGGTGCAGGGGCTGCACCTGCAGGTGGGTCTGGGACTCCCAGGGACCCCAGGGTGCCCCCTCTGACCCCAAATGGGGGCACTGGGTGGGGGATGCCCTGTTCCCCCTGGGTGGGTGTCCATGGAGGGCTTGGGGGAACCGTGGGGTGCCTGTGGGGGGTGTTTGGGGAGGTCTTTGAGGAGGTTTGGGGTGTCCGTGGAGGGTTTGGGTTGTCTGTGGTGGGTCTGGGTTTTTCATGGGGGTTTGAGATGTCCATGGGGGTTTCTGGTGTCCACGGGGGTTTTGGGAGGGTCCATTAAGAGGTTTGGGGTGTCCATGGAGGGTTTGGGTTGTCTGTGGTGGGTCTGGGTTTTTCATGGGGGTTTCTGGTGTCCATGGGGGTTTCTGGTGTCCACGGGGGTTTTGGGAGGGTCCATTAAGAGGTTTGGGGTGTCCATGGAGGGCTTGGGGGAACCGTGGGGTGCCTGTGGGGGGTGTTTGGGGAGGTCTTTGAGGAGGTTTGGGGTGTCCATGGAGGGTTTGGGTTGTCTGTGGTGGGTCTGGGTTTTTCATGGGGGTTTCTGGTGTCCATGGGGGTTTCTGGTGTCCACGGGGGTTTTGGGAGGGTCCATTAAGAGGTTTGAGGTGTCCATGGAGGGTTTGGGTTGTCTGTGGTGGGTCTGGGTTTTTCATGGGGGTTTGAGATGTCCATGGGGACTTCTGGTGTCCACGGGGGTTTTGGGAGGGTCCATTAAGAGGTTTGAGGTGTCCATGGAGGGTTTGGGTTGTCTGTGGTGGGTCTGGGTTTTTCATGGGGGTTTCTGGTGTCCACGGGGGTTTTGGGAGGGTCCATTAAGAGGTTTGGGGTGTCCATGGAGGGTTTGGGGGATCCATGAGGTGCCCACTAGGGGTTGGGATGGTTTGGGGGATCCATGAGGTGCCCACTAGGGGTTGGGATGGTTTGGGGGATCCATGAGGTGCCCACTAAGGGTTGGGATGTCCATAGGATGTTCCCTAGGGTATTTGGGGTGTTCCTGGGGAGGTTTGGGGTATCCCTGACCGTCCCCCCACCAGGAGGACGCCATGGCCTGGGGCTCCAACTCGTCGTCGCCGCCGCCCTCGGTGTGCAGCCTGCCATGCGGCCCCGGCGAGCGCAAGAAGCCGGTGAAGGGGGTTCCGTGCTGCTGGCACTGCGAGCTCTGCGGGGGCTACCAGTACCGGGCCGACCTGCTGACCTGCCTGCCCTGCGCCCCTCACCTGCGCCCCACGCCCAACCGCACCGCCTGCCGCCCCACACCTGTGCTGCGCCTCAGCTGGGGCCACCCCTGCGCCGCCGTCCCGCTGGCCCTGGCCACGCTGGGGCTGATGGCCACCGCCTTCGTGCTGGTCACCTTCGTGCGGCACCACGAGACGCCCATCGTCAAAGCGTCGGGGCGAGAGCTGAGCTACGTCCTGCTGGTTGGCATCGCCCTGGTCTACGCCATCACCTTCCTCATGGTGGCCGAGCCCGGCGTGGGGGTCTGCGCCCTGCGGCGGCTCTTCCTGGGCATGGGCATGAGCCTGACCTACGCCGCGCTGCTGACCAAGACCAACCGCATCTACCGCATCTTCGAGCAGGGTGAGGGGCTGGGGGGCACGGGGTGAGGGGCTGGGGGGCACGGGGTGAGGGGCTGGGGGCACGGGGTGAGGGGCTGGGGTCTCAACTGTGCCATGCTCTCACCAAGACCCACCGCGTTGCCACGTCTTTGGGCACAGTGAGGGGCACGGGGGCACAGTGGGGTAAGAAGACAGGGTGAGGGGCTCTGGGTGGGGGTGAGGGGCTCTGGGTGTGGGTGAGGGGCTCTGGGTGGGGGTGAGGGGCTCTGGGTGTGGGTGAGGGGCTCTGGGTGGGGGTGAGGGGCTCTGGGTGGGGGTGAGGGGCTCTGGGCAGAGGTGAGGGGCTCTGGGTGGGGGTGAGGGGCTCTGGGCAGGGGTGAGGGGCTCTGGGCGGGGGTGAGGGGCTCTGGGTGTGGGTGAGGGGCTCTGGGTGGGGGTGAGGGGCTCTGGGTGGGGGTGAGGGGTTCTGGGTGTGGGTGAGGGGCTCTGGGTGTGGGTGAGGGGCTCTGGGTGGGGGTGAGGGGCTCTGGGCAGAGGTGAGGGGCTCTGGGCAGAGGTGAGGGGCTCTGGGTGGGGGTATGGGGCTCTGGGCAGAGGTGAGGGGCTCTGGATGGGGGTGAGGGGCTCTGGGTGTGGGTGAGGGGCTCTGCGTGGGGGTGAGGGGCTCTGGGTGGGGGTGAGGGGCTCTGGGTGGGGGTGAGGGGCTCTGGACAGAGGTGAGGGGCTCTGGGCGGGGGTGAGGGGCTCTGGGCGGGGGTGAGGGGCTCTCGATGGGGGTGAGGGGCTCTGGATGGGGGTGAGGGGCTCTGGGTGTGGGTGAGGGGCTCTGGGTGTGGGTGAGGGGCTCTGGGCGGGGGTGAGGGGCTCTGGATGTGGGTGAGGGGCTCTGGGTGTGGGTGAGGGGCTCTGGGTGTGGATGAGGGGCTCTGGGTGGGGGTGAGGGGCTCTGGGTGTGGGTGAGGGACTCTGGGTGTGGGTGAGGGGCTCTGGGTGTGGGTGAGGGGCTCTGGGTGTGGGTGAGGGACTCTGGGTGTGGGTGAGGGGCTCTGGGTGGGGGTGAGGGGCTCTGGGTGGGGGTGAGGGGCTCTGGGTGGGGGTGAGGGGCTCTGGGTGTGGGTGAGGGGCTCTGGGCAGAGGTGAGGGGCTCTGGGTGGGGGTGAGGGGCTCTGGGCAGAGGTGAGGGGCTCTGGGTGGGGGTGAGGGGCTCTGGGTGGGGGTGAGGGGCTCTGGGCAGAGGTGAGGGGGTCTGGGTGGGGGTGAGGGGCTCTGGGCAGGGGCGAGGGGCTCTGGGTGTGGGTGAGGGGCTCTGGGTGTAGGTGAGGGGCTCTGGGTGGGGGTGAGGGGCTCTGGGTGTGGGTGAGGGGCTCTGGGTGTAGGTGAGGGGCTCTGGACAGAGGTGAGGGGCTCTGGGCGGGGGTGAGGGGCTCTGGGTGTGGGTGAGGGGCTCTGGGTGGGGGTGAGGGGCTCTGGGTGGGGGTGAGGGGCTCTGGGTGTGGGTGAGGGGCTCTGGACAGAGGTGAGGGGCTCTGGGCGGGGGTGAGGGGCTCTGGGTGTGGGTGAGGGGCTCTGGGTGGGGGTGAGGGGCTCTGGGTGGGGGTGAGGGGTTCTAGGTGTGGGTGAGGGGCTCTGGGTGTGGGTGAGGGGCTCTGGGCAGGGGTGAGGGGCTCTGGATGGGGGTGAGGGGCTCTGGGTGTGGGTGAGGGGCTCTGGGCGGGGGTGAGGGGCTCTGGGTGTGGGTGAGGGGCTCTGGGCGGGGGTGAGGGGCTCTGGGCAGAGGTGAGGGGCTCTAGATGGGGGTGAGGGGCTCTGGGTGTGGGTGAGGGGCTCTGGGCGGGGGTGAGGGGCTCTGGGCGGGGGTGAGGGGCTCTGGGTGGGGGTGAGGGGCTCTGGGTGGGGGTGAGGGGCTCTGGGCAGAGGTGAGGGGCTCTGGATGGGGGTGAGGGGCTCTGGGTGTGGGTGAGGGGCTCTGGGTGGGGGTGAGGGGCTCTGGGTGTGGGTGAGGGGCTCTGGGCAGGGGTGAGGGGCTCTGGGTGGGGGTGAGGAGCTCTGGGTGGGGGTGAGGGGCTCTGGGCAGGGGTGAGGGGCTCTGGGTGGGGGTGAGGGGCTCTGGGTGTAGATGAGGGGCTCTGGGTGTAGGTGAGGGGCTCTGGATGTGGGTGAGGGGCTCTGGGTGGGGGTATGGGGCTCTGGGTGTGGGTGAGGGGCTCTGGGTGCGGGTGAGGGGCTCTGGGGGGCAGGAACCTGGGCTGAGGGGCTGCATGAGGGACATGGGACAGGGTCCCCACTCTGTGCTCCTCACCAAGACCAGCCCCGTCCCCAAGGGAGGTGACTTCAGGACCTCCAAGAATTTTGGGGTTCCAGATCAGGCTGAGGGACACGGGGTACCCCAATTCCCACCCCTTCAGGCCAGTTGAGCTCTGGGGGTGCCAGCAGCCCCCCGTAACCCACTGCACCCCGCAGGGAAGCGCTCGGTGACGCCGCCACGCTTCATCAGCCCCACCTCGCAGCTGGTCATCACCTTCACGCTCAGCGGGCTGCAGCTGCTGGCCGCGGCCACCTGGCTGCTGGTCCGGCCACCCCACGCCCTCATCGACTACGAGATGGGCCGGACCCCCGACCCCGAGGCGGCGCGGGGGGTCCTGCGCTGCGACATGGCCGAGGGGGCCACGCTGGCCTGCCTGGCCTACGCCCTGCTGCTGATGCTCACCTGCACCGTGTACGCCGTCAAAGCGCGCGGCGTCCCCGAGAACTTCAACGAGGCCAAACCCATCGGCTTCGCCATGTACACCACCTGCGTGGTGTGGCTGGCCTTCGGGCCCATCTTCTTCGGAGCCGCCCAGTCGGCAGAGAGGGTGAGGAGGGGGCTTTGGGGTCCCTGGGGGTGTTTGGGGGATCGTTGGAGGTCTCTCAGGGTGTTTGGGGGGCGTCACTGGAGGTATTTGGGGGATCACACACGGTCTGGCTCACCTTCAAGTCCATCTTTGGCACAGCCCAGTTGGCTGGGAAGGTGAGGAGGGGGATTTGGGGGTCCCCTGGGGGGGTCCCTGTTTTGGGATCAATGGGCTTTAGCCATTTGGGCATCAGTGGGATTTGAGATTTCCTGCTTTCGAGGTCAGTAGGATTTTGGGGTACGGTTTTTGGGGTGCAGGTGCACGTACAGACGGCCACGGTGACCAGGGGTCAGCTGGGTTGGGGATTGGCTGGGTTTGGGGGGGTCAGTGGGATTTGGGATGGAGGATTTGGGGGTTTTTAGGGTACCGTTTTTGGGGTGCAGGTGCACGTGCAGACGGCCACGCTGACGGTGTCCATGTCGCTGTCGGCCTCAGTGCCGCTGGGGCTCCTCTACGCCCCCAAAGTCTACGTGATCCTGCTGCACCCCGAGCGCAACCAGCCCAAGCGGCGCGGTGCCGACCCCCCCCCGTAGGGACCCCCAGATTGGGGGACCCCTGGCACCCCAAAACCCCTGACCCCCAGAACCCCCTCCCCACAATAAAGCTGCTCCTGCAAACCCCCATAAATGGTTTTTTTTTGGGTGAGACAGAGCTGGAGGAGGGGTGGCCATGAGTTTATTTGCAGTGGGGTTTTTTATGGGGGGGGGATAGAGGGGGATCCCCCATTTTCAGGGACCTCCCCCACCAGCAGCTCCAGCCACCGTGTCAGAGTGGGGGGGTCTGGGGGTGCCTGTGGAGGAAAAGGGGATTTGGGGGGATCACTCCCAGGACCCTCCCAGTGCCCCCCCAAACCCACCAAGAATCTTAAAACCACCCCTGGGATGCCCAAGTGCCTCTGGGACGCCCCTAAATTGCCCTCAGACCCACCCAGTGACCCCAAAACCACCCCCAGGAACCCCCATTGGCTCAGGGACCCCTACAAATTGCCCTCAGTGACCCCCAAGTGACCCCCCCGGGACCTCAAAACCACCCCCAGGATCTCCAAGTGTCTCTGGGACCCCCAAAGTTGCCCTTAGACCCCCCACCCAGGACCCCCCAGATTGCCCCTGGATCCCTAAACCTGTCCCACAGACCCCCCCAATCCCCTCTGAAGGACCCCCAAACTCCCACAGGACACCCCCAAAGGACTCACGGGGATGGGGGGTGCCCCCTTGGCGGGGGGCAGCAGTCGCACCCCCCCGCTCTGGGGGTACCCCGGCTCCAGCTGCAGCGTCCAGAGGGTCTGGGCGCCCCGGGGTCCCCCCAGGACCTGCAGGAGCCCCAACTCCGGCTGCCAGTCCAGGGCAAACCTGGGGGGGGGTCACCAGGGGCTTGGGTGAGCCCCCCAATTAACCCCCAGCCCCCCCACCCTGGCAATTATCCTAAAGCCCCCCAGAACTGCTCCAAAGACCCCCTAACCTTCTACAAAGACCCCCCAAACTCTCCCACAGCCCGCCCAGTTAACTCCCAAATGCCCCTACTCCTTGCAATTACCCCCTAGACCCTTCAGACCTACCCCAAAGAGCCCCCAACTCCCCCCAGCCCCCCAAACTCCCTCAAAGACCCCCCCCAGCCCCCCTCACCTGCTCCTCAGGTGTGTCACCTCTGCCCAGAGGCTCCAGCTCTCCCAGCAGCGCTGCTGCAGCTCCAGCAGCCCCGGGCCCAAGGGAGGGGGCAGCCCCAGGGGGGGTTCCTGGGGGGAAAAGGAGGAGGTGGTGAGACCCCAAAACCACCCAGAACCCCCCCGACACCTCCAGATCAGTCCCCAGCCCCCAAGTGCACACCCACAGCCTTCCTGACCCCCAAAAATTCTGCCTCCCAGCTGTCCAAGTACTACCCTAAATCCCCTCCAAGCCCTCTCAGTGCCCCCTCAGCCCCCGATTCCCACCCCCCCAAGCACCCAAATCCTCCCCAGCCCCCAAAATCTCCCCTAAGCCACTCACCTGCAGTTGGACCTCCCCACTACGGGTGAGGCACAGGTGAAGGGGGGGCAGGGAATGGGAGGAGCCGGGAGGGGGTCCCAGCTCCAGCTCCAGCTCGGGGGTCCCTGGGGAGGGGGGCAGCACCTGGACCCCCGCCAGGGCCTGGTACAGGTGGCACGAGGCCCCCACCCTGCGGGAAACAACAGCCCATGGGTGGGGAGGACACACCCACCCCCCCAAAATTCCCTGGACCCTCCCCACTATCCCAGCAGCCCCACCTGGACCCCCACTGGGTCCCTTCCAGGGCTCTCCCCCACCCTGAGGACACCTCCCCAAACTCCTGGGTCCCTCTCAGGACCCCTAGACCACCCCCCAAAATCCCAGGAGCCCCCAAATCCACATCCTATCCCCCAATGACCCCCTCACCTGTCCCCCCCTCACCTGGCCGCTGCCTCCCGCAGTCCCTGCAGCGCCTCCTGCCGGCCGAGCTGCTGCAGGCGCCGCTCCTGAACCCGCCGGAGCAGCTTGTGGGGGAGAAAGAGACCCCAAATTGGGGGGGAAAGAGACCCCAAATCAGAGGGGAAAGAGACCCCAAATTTGGGGGGGGAGCCCCAAATCAGAGGGGAAAGAGACCCCAAATTGGGGGGAGAAAGAGACCCCAAATCAGAGGGGAAAGAGACCCCAAATTGGGGGGGGAAAGCTGCAAATCAGAGGGGAAAGAGACCCCAAATTTGGGGGGAAAGAGACCCCAAATTGAGGGGGAAAAGCCCCAAATCAGAGGGGAAAGAGACCCCAAATTTGGGGGGAAAGAGACCCCAGATTTGGGGAGAAAAATACTTCAGACTGGGAGAGAATGAGACTGCAATTCATAGGGAAAGAGATGCCAAACTAGGCGAGACAAGCTCGAATTTGGAAAGGAAAAGACCCCAAATTTGGGGAGAAAAAGACCCCAGAGTGCAGCGGAAAGAGATCCCAAATTGGGGGTAGACACCAAAGGGGGAAGAAGGAGATAAGACCTGAAGAGGGAAGGAACCCCAGAATGGACCCTCCTGTGGGCAAGGGCACCCCAAGGTAAGTGGGACCACCAGGAGCCCCCATGTGGCAGGGGGACCCCAAAAGGTGTCCCCCATGTCTCACCTGGTCCCGCCTCTCTGCGGCCTCACGCACCTTCACCTTCAGCTCTTCTTGCTGGGGGAGGAGATGGAGAGACAGCACCCATGGGAGCCCCCAGACCCACACTGTGCCCCCAACCCCCATGGGAGCCCCCAGACCCACACTGTGGCCCCAACCCCCATGGGAGCCCCCAGACCCACACTGTGACCCCACCCCCATGGGAGCCCCCAGACCCACACTGTGACCCCAACCCCATGGGAGCCCCCAGACCCACACTGTGCCCCCAACCCCCATGGGAGCCCCCAGACCCACACTGTGGCCCCAACCCCAATGGGAGCCCCCAGACCCACACTGTGACCCCAACCCCCAGACCCACACTGTGGCCCCAACCCCAATGGGAGCCCCCAGACCCACACTGTGCCCCCAACCCCCATGATAGCCCCCAGACCCACACTGTGGCCCCAACCCCCATGGGAGCCCCCAGACCCACACTGTGACCCCACCCCCATGGGAGCCCCTAGACCCACACTGTGACCCCAACCCCCATGGGAGCCCCCAGACCCACACTGTGCCCCCAACCCCCCTGCACCCATAGAACCACCCAGAACCCACAATCTGCCCCCCAGCACCCAAGGGACCCTCAAGACCCACACTGTGCCCCCAGGGACCCCAACCCCCTAGCACTCCTGGAAGCTCCAGCCCCCCTGAACCCACTGCACCCCCCCAGCCCCCCTGGAACCCCCGTACCTGTTCCAGCCGTGCCCCCAGGGCCGCCCTCCCGCGCTGCAGCAGCTGCTGGCCCCGGTGCAGCTGGGCCAGGGCGGGGGGCACGGCCTCCCCCAGGGCCCCCCCGTACCTCGCCTTCAGCTCCTGCCAGCGCCCCCGCGCCTGCGCCGCCGCCTCGCCTGGGGGAGCCCCACATCAGCCCCCCAAAAGGGACTTGGGAATCACCAATCCCTCCCAAAGGGGTGCCAGGAACTCCCCAAGCAGGACTTAGATCTATGGGAATCCCCAAATATCCCCTGAGCTCCCGCCCCAAGGGGACCCAGGAACCCCCAAAGGGGACCCAGGAACTTCCAAACCCCTGCCCCAAAGGGGGACCCAGGAACCCCCAAACTGGTCACAGGAACCCCCAAACCCCTGCCCCAAAGGGGGACCCAGGAACCCCCAAACTGGTCACAGGAACCCCCAAACCCCTGCCCCAAAGGGGGACCCAGGAACCCCCAAACTGGTCACAGGAACCCCCAAACCCCTGCCCCAAAGGGGGACCCAGGAACCCCCAAACTGGTCACAGGAACCCCCAAACCCCTGCCCCAAAGGGGGACCCAGGAACCCCCAAACTGGTCACAGGAACCCCCAAACCCCTGCCCCAAAGGGGACGCAGGAACCCCCAAAATGGTCACAGGAACCCCCAAACCCCTGCCCCAAAGGGGGACCCAGGAACCCCCAAAGGGGACCCAGGTATTTCCAAACCCCTGCCCCAAAGGGGGACCCAGGAACCCCCAAACTGGTCACAGGAACCCCCAAACCCCTGCCCCAAAGGGGACGCAGGAACCCCCAAAGGGGACCCAGGAACTTCCAAACCCCTGCCCCAAAGGGGGACCCAGGAACCCCCAAACTGGTCACAGGAACCCCCAAACCCCTGCCCCAAAGGGGACGCAGGAACCCCCAAAGTGGACAAGGAAGGTCAAGGGGTTTTGGGGTCCAGGGTCAACCCAGGAGTTTAGGTGGGCTCATACAGGCTGAGGGCAGCTCTGGGTTCAGTTTGGAGGCTCAGGGGCATTTGGGGTTCAGTTTAGGGGGTCAGGGGGTTTGGGGGGCTCACGCAGGTTGGTGGTGGCTGGGGGCACCCCCGGGTTCTCGATGACCCCCAGGAGCAGCTTCAGCACCCGGAGCTGGGACAGGAGCAGCTTCTGCTTCCGCCGGGTGTCCTGGGGGACAGGTTTGGGGTGTCAGGGGTGATTTGGGGTGCCAAGGGAGTTGGGGAAGATCACAGAGCAGGCGTTAGAGTTGTGGGGGAAAATGGGGTGTGGAGGGGTGAATTGGGGGGAAAAGTTTTGAGGAATACATGGGGGCGGAGAGGATGACAGAAAATAGGGCAGTTGGGAAGGTTTAGGGGATAAATATGGGAGTCATTAAAAGAATCAAGGCCAGATAGGGGGTTTGTGAGAAATTTGGGGGGGGGGGTCACAAGTAATTTTAGGGCAGATGTGGGGGCGTTAGGGAGCAAATGGGGAGGTCAAGGACAGCTGTGGGGCAGACGTGGATGCTGCAGGTCTATTCTGCGGTGCTGGGGGGCAGCTTTGGGGTCTCACCATTTGATGTTCCACCAGGACCCGGGTGGGGATATCACCTTCCTCCTCCTCCAAGGCCAGGGCAGCCTCGAGCGCTGCCAGCGCCCTGGGGACACGGGACACGGGTGGGGATGAGAGGGACATCCCTCAGACACCTCCAGGAACAAGGAGATCCCCCTGACACGAGTGGAAACAACCTTCTCGGACACGCGTGGGCTCCCAGAGATCCCCGCGGGGATGAGGAGACCCCTCGGTGACCCCCCTCCCTCCCCAAGACCCCGGGATAGGTGCGAGGGCACGGAAACACTGCAGCGCTCCTTGTGGGGCTGGGAGTCACCCCAGGGAGCCCGTAAGGACCCGGTGACACTTCAGGGACCCCAATGGCACCCAGTGAACCCCCCGAGGCCCGCGCAGGGTGGTGGGGGCGCGCTCGGCCCAAGATGGCGGCCGGGCGCCCCTCAGGATTTCCCGCCCTGGGGGGGTCGCGCGCTCACCCCCTCACGCGCTCCAGCCGCGCCGCCATCGCCGCCGCGCCTTCCCGCCCTCCCGCCTCGCCCCGCCCACCCGAGCGCAGGCGGCCAATCAGCGCCCGCGCCCACCCGGTTTAAGTCTAGCTGGCTAATCGCCGCTCGCCTCCGCTGTCGCCAACCAATCACCGCGTGAGAAAGGTGAAGGGGGTCCCACCCGTGAGAAGTACAACCAATCAGAACGCGCGGTGAGAAAGCCACGCCCCTCACTGCCATTGAGGCCTCAGAGCGGCCGCCATGGTGGGCGGGGCACTGGGAGGGACTGGGTTATACTGGGAGGGACTGGGTTAAACTGGGAGGGACTGGGTTAAACTGGGAGGGACTGGGTTAAACTGGGGGGGATTGGGTTAAACTGGGAGGGAAAGGGTTCAACTGGGAGGGACTGGGTTAAACTGAGGGGGATTGGGTTGTACTGGGGGGGACTGGGTTGGTTATACTGGGAGGGACTGGGTTAAACTGTGAGGGACTGGGTTATAGGACAAGGTTAAACTGGGAGGTACTGGGTTATACTGGGAGGAAAAGGATTAAACTGGGAAGGACTGGGTTAAACTGGGGGGGATTGGGTTGTACTGGGAGGGACTGGGTTATAGGACAAGGTTAAACTGGGAGGTACTGGGTTAAACTGGGAGGGGCTGGGTTATGGGACAGGGTTATATTGGGAGGGACTGGGTTATACTGGGAGGAAAAGGATTAAACTGGGAAGGGCTGGGTTAAACTGGGGGGGATTGGGTTGTACTGGGAGGGACTGGGTTGGTTATACTGGGGAGGACTGGGTTATAGGACAGGGTTAAACTGGGGGGGGGACTGGGTTAAACTGGGAGGGACTGGGTTATGGGACAGGGTTATACTGGGAGGGACTGGGTTAAACTGGGAGGGACTGGGTTAAACTGGGAGGGACTGGGTTATAGGACAGGGTTAAACTGGGAGGGACTGGGTTAAACTGGGAGGGACTGGGTTATAGGACAGGGTTAAACTGGGAGGGACTGGGTTATACTGGGAGGGATCTCTGGGGTCGCAGAGGGATCCACAGTGGGGCTGGGGTCTCTCTAAGCGGCCCCTCCCTCCAAAAATCACACAGCTCCTCTTCCCACACCCCGTGGGGGGAGGGGCCTTTATTCCCCCCCAGTTTGGGGAGCAGGGTGGGGGAGGGGTGTCCCCCAAATTGGGGGGGGGGACACACAGGACACCCCTCCCCCCATCATCGCCGCCGCCGCCGCTGCACCACGGTCCAGCCGTCCGAGGGGGGCGGGGGCGTCCCGCACTCCATGGCCTGGGGGGGACAATGACGTCATCAGTGTCACCCCCCCCTTGGTGACATCATCAGTGCCCCTCCCCTCCCGTCACAGGGGTCCTGGGGGGTCCCTCTCCCTAAATTTGGTGACACCATCACTGCCCCCACCCCCATCCCAGCTTCCCCCTGTTTGATGACATCATCAGGACCGAATGACATCATCAGGAATGACATCATCACCCCCAGCCCCTCCTCATTTGGGGGTCCTTGGGAGTCACCCCCCCCAATTTAATGACATCATCAGTATCCCCTCAGTTACACCCCATGATGTCATCACCACATCCCCACCCCCTTTGGTGACATCATCAGCTCCCCATGACATCATCACAGTGACGTCACCCCCTCACCTCCTCCTCTTCCTCGCCGCTCTCCTCCTCCTCCTCCTGCCCTCGCTCCGGGGGGCTCCGGGGGGCCGTGGGGGGGGTCCCGGGGGGGCTCTGGGGGTCTCCCCCGGGGCGGGCGGTGGCCAGGGCGGCGGCCAGGGCGGGGCCACGGCGGGCCAGAGCCCCCAGGGCCGCCCCCACGCCCCCCACGTCCCCACCCCGCGCCCGGGCAAACAGGGTCAGCAGCTCCCGGCTCACCTGCGGGGACACTGGGATGGACTGGGATGGACTGGGATGGACTGGGATGGACTGGGATGGACTGGGATGGGTCTGGGGGATGCTGAGGGGCGATGTGTGGGACTGGGATGGACTGGGATGGACTGGGATGGGTGTGGGGGACGCTGAAGGGCGATTTGTGGGACTGGGGAGGTAACTGGGATGGACTGGGATGTACTGGGATGGGTGTGGGGGACGCTAAGGGGCGATGTGTGGGACTGGGGAGGTAACTGGGATGGACTGGGATGGGTGTGAGGGATGCTGAGAGGCGATGTGTGGGACTGGGGAGGTAACTGGGATGGACTGGGATGTACTGGGATGGGTCTGGGGGATGCTGAGAGGATAGTGTGGGACTGGGGAGGTAACTGGGATGGACTGGGATGTACTGGGATGTACTGGGATGGGTCTGGGGGATGCTGAGAGGATAGTGTGGGACTGGGGAGGTAACTGGGATGGACTGGGATGGACTGGGATGGGTCTGGGGGATGCTGAGAGGCGATGTGTGGGACTGGGGAGGTAACTGGGATGGACTGGGATGGACTGGGATGGGTCTGGGGGATGCTGAGAGGATAGTGTGGGACTGGGGAGGTAACTGGGATGGACTGGGATGGACTGGGATGGGTCTGGGGGATGCTGAGGGGTGATGTGTGGGACTGGGGAGGTAACTGGGATGTACTGGGATGTACTGGGATGGGTCTGGGGGATGCTGAGAGGATAGTGTGGGACTGGGGAGGTAACTGGGATGTACTGGGATGGACTGGGATGGGTCTGGGGGATGCTGAGAGGCGATGTGTGGGACTGGGGAGGTAACTGGGATGGACTGGGATGGGTCTGGGGGATGCTGAGAGGCGATGTGTGGGACTGGGATGGACTGGGATGGACTGGGATGGACTGGGATGGGTGTGGGGGACGCTGAGGGGCGATGTGTGGGACTGGGGAGGTAACTGGGATAGACTGGGATGGACTGGGATGGGTCTGGGGGATGCTGAGAGGATAGTGTGGGACTGGGGAGGTAACTGGGATGTACTGGGATGGGTCTGGGGGATGTTGAGAGGATAGTATGGGACTGGGGAGGTAACTGGGATGGACTGGGATGGGTCTGGGGGACGCTGAGGGGCGATGTGTGGGACTGGGGAGGTAACTGGGATGTACTGGGATGGGTGTGGGGGATGCTGAGAGGATAGTGTGGGACTGGGGAGGTAACTGGGATGGACTGGGATGTACTGGGATGGGTGTGGGGGATGCTGAGAGGATAGTGTGGGACTGGGGAGGTAACTGGGATGGACTGGGATGGGTCTGGGGGACGCTGAGAGGATAGTGTGGGACTGGGGAGGTAACTGGGATGGACTGGGATGGACTGGGATGGGTCTGGGGGATGCTGAGGGGTGATGTGTGGGACTGGGGAGGTAACTGGGATGCACTGGGATGTACTGGGATGGGTGTGGGGGATGCTGAGAGGCGATGTGTGGGAATGGGGAGGTAACTGGGATGGACTGGGATGGACTGGGATGGGTCTGGGGGACGCTGAGAGGATAGTGTGGGACTGGGGAGGTAACTGGGATGGACTGGGATGGGTCTGGGGGATGCTGAGAGGATAGTGTGGGACTGGGGAGGTAACTGGGATGGACTGGGATGGACTGGGATGGGTCTGGGGGATGCTGAGAGGATAGTGTGGGACTGGGGAGGTAACTGGGATGTACTGGGATGGACTGGGATGGATCTGGGGGACGCTGAGGGGTGTTGTGTGGGACTGGGATGTACTGGGAGGAAGTAAAAGAGCACTGAAAACAAACTGGTCTATACTGGGAGGCTCTGGGAGCACTGAAGGATGGTAGCAACAGTCTGGGGATGGAACGGGATGAAGTGGGAGTGGCTACTGGGAACATCCTTATCCATACTGGTTTATACTGGGAGCACTTGGGAAGGCACCAAGGGTACCAGGAAGGGCCAAAGGCCACTGAAAGATGCTGAGAGCAGCCCGAGGACAAACTGGGCTGTACTGGGAGTGCCTGGGGGAGGCTGGCCAGCTGCTGGGAGCACACTGGTCCATACTGGTCCATACTGGGAGCCCACCTGCTGCAGGCTGCCATCCTCCACCACCGTGTCGAACTCGTTGTCCATCACCTCGGCCAGGAAATCCTCCACCTCCTCCTGCTCCAGGTCAGCTGGGGGGGGGATGGGGGGGATTGAGGGGGGGGTTGTCACCTCTGCCCCTCCCCCCCCGCCCCTCCCTCCCCCCGGGGTGGGGGAGGGGCAGCACGCACCGTTCTGCGTGAAGAAATCGAGCAGCGCCGAGCTGAGCCACGCGGCCTTTTCGGGCCCCTGCGGCCCCCCGAAGCCCTGCGCCACCGCCAGCTGTGGGGACAGCCCGGGGGGGACATGGGGACACCCGGTGCTGGCCCCGGGGTGCCCCGGCCGTGTCCCCAAGTGCCCCCCGGAGCTCCCGCACGCTGTCCCCCCTCATCTGCAGCGCCTCCCACGCTCCCAGCACAGCTCGCAGATCCCCCAGTGTCCCCCGCAAGTGTCACCAGGTGTGTCCCTCACCTGCAGCGCCGCCCACCCGCCCAGCACGGCGCGCACCCCCTCCGCGAACAGCGCCCGCGCCTCCACCCCGGGGGCCGCCATGACGGCGCTGCGCAGGCCGCGCGGCCGAGCGCCGAACCCGCGAGCGAGCGAGGCACGGAGCGATCCCCGAATCATCCATGGGCGCCTGGGGGCGTGGCGCGCAGGCGCGGCAGGGCGGGGGCGTGAGGGTGAGGGGCGTGGCCTCGGGGCAGAACGGGACTACAGCTCCCGACAGCCCCCGCGCGGCGGCGGTCACGTGACGTGGTGAGAGGGTGGGGGCTGTGAGGGGATATGGGGGGATATGGGGCACGGGGGAATATGGGGCACGGGGGGATATGGGGGGATATGGGGGGATATGGGGCGATATGGGGCACGGGGGGATATGGGGGCATGGGGGGATATGGGGCACAGGTGGCTCTGGGGAGATATGGGGTACGGGGGGATATGGGGACACGGGAGGGATATGGGGGCATAGGTGTCTCTGAGGGGATATGGGGCATGGGGGGATATGGGGCATGGGGGGATATGGGGTACAGGTGGCTCTGGGGGGATATGGGGCATGGGGGGATATGGGGTACAGGTGGCTCTGGGGGGATATGGGGGGATATGGGGTACAGGTGCCTCTGGGGGGATATGGGGCACAGGGAGGATATGGGGAGATATGGGGCATGGGGGGATATGGGGGCACAGGTGGCTCTGGGTGGGATATGGGGCACGGGGGGATATGGGGACACAGGTGGCTCTGGGGGGATATGGGGGCACAGGAGGGATATGGGGGGATATGGGGCATGGGGGGATATGGGGCACAGGTGGCTCTGTGTGGGATATGGGGGCACAGGTGGCTCTGGGGGGATATGGGGCACGGGGGGATATGAGGAGATATGGGGCACGGGGGGATATGAGGAGATATGGGGCACGGGGGGATATGGGGAGATATGGGGCATGGGGGGATATGGGGTACAGGTGGCTCTGGGGGGATACGGGGACACGGGAGGGATATGGGGGCACAGGAGGGATATGGGGCACAGGGGGGATATGGGGGCACAGGAGGGATATGGGGAGATATGGGGCATGGGGGGATATGGGGTAGAGGTGGCTCTGGGGGGATATGGGGCATGGGGGGATATGGGGCACAGGGGGATATGGGGTACAGGTGGCTCTGGGGCGATATGGAGCACGGGGGGATATGAGGAGATATGGGGCACGGAGGGATATGGGGTACAGGTGGCTCTGGGGGGGATATGGGGCACGGGGGGATATGGGGCACGGGGGGATATGGGGGGATATGGGGCACGGGGGGATATGGGGGCACAGGAGGGATATGGCGGCATAGGTGGCTCTGGGGGGATATGAGGGCATGGGGGGATATGGGAAGATACGGGGCATGGGGGGATACGGGAAGATAAGGGGCATGGGGGGATACGGGGCATGAGGGGATATGGGGTACAGGTAGCTCTGGGGAGATATGGGGCATGGGGGGATATGGGGGCACGGGGGGATATGGGGAGATATGGGGCATGGGGGGATATGGGGTACAGGTGGCTCTGTGTGGGATATGGGGGCACAGGAGGGATATGGGGCATGGGGGGATATGGGGGCACAGGTGGCTCTGGGTGGGATATGGGGCATGGGGGGATATGGGGGTACAGGTGGCTCTGGGGGGATATGGGGCTGTAGGGGATATGGGGTACAGGTGGCTCTGGGGGGGATATGGGGCACAGGGAGGATATGGGGGCACAGGTGGCTCTGGGGGGATATGGGGCACAGGTGGCTCTGGGGGGATATGAGGGCATGGGGGGATATGGGGAGATATGGGGCATGGGGGGATATGGGGGCACAGGTGGCTCTGGGGGTATATGGGGCATGGGGGGATATGGGGCACAGGTGGCTCTGGGGGGATATGGGGGGATATGGGGCACGGAGGATATGGGGGCACAGGAGGGATATGGGGGGATATGGGGGCACAGGTGGCTCTGGGGGGATATGAGGGCATGGGGGGATATGGGGGCACAGGAGGGATATGGGGAGATATGGGGCATGAGGGGATATGGGGTACAGGTGGCTCTGGGGGGATATGGGGCACGGGGGGATATGGGGACACGGGAGGGATATGGGGCACAGGTGGCTCTGGGGAGATATGGGGCATGGGGGGATATGGGGGCACAGGAGGGATATGGGGAGATATGGGGCATGGTGGGATATGGGGCACGGGGGGATATGAGGAGATATGGGGCACGGGGAGGATATGGGGGCACAGGTGGCTCTGGGGGGATATGGGGGGATATGGGGCATGGGGGGATATGGGGGCACAGGGGGATATGGGGAGATATGGGGCACAGGGGGGATATGGGGGCACAGGAGGGATATGGGGAGATATGGGGCACAGGGGGGATATGGGGTACAGGAGGGATATGGGGCATGGGGGGATATGGGAGTACTATAGGGGGTGGGGGACACACAGGGGCTGGAGGGATGTGGGGGGCTATAGGGGCTGGGGGGCTCTATGGGGTAGGGGGGCTTTAGAGGCTGGGGGGCTCTATAGGGTAGCGGGGCTTTAGAGGCTGGGGAGATCAATGGGGAGTATCGGGTCTGTAGGGGTTGGGGGGCTCTGTGGGGGGATAGAGGGGCTTTAGGAGCTGGGGGGCTCTATGGGGGCGCTATAGGGGACACACAGGAACTGGGGGGGGGCTATAGGGGGTGGTCCAAAGCGGCTATAGGGGTCACAACTGGGCACATAGGGGGGGTCCCACAGCAGGGGGGGCTATGGCATCCTTGGGGGGGGTCCCTATAGTGTCCTTGGGGGGTACCCAGAGCACCCGAGGGTACCTATAGCATCCTTGGGGGGGTCCCTATAGTGTCCTTGGGGGGTACCCAGAGCACCCGAGGGTACCTATGGCATCCTTGGGGGCGGGCGTACCTGTAGCATCCTTTTTGGGGGGGGGGCTGCCCCCGGAAGTCCTTCCTCCGCAGGAAGAGCAGCCGCTGTGCGGGGGGGGGGGGCCGGGGGGATGCTTCCACCCCCCCCAGATTTCGGGGACCCCCCCAATTAACACCGCTGCCCTTATTAATTACATCCTCCCACCCCCCCGATTGCCCCCCCAGCCCCACCGAAGCCTCTTTGTCTCCCACGCAGGTCCCCCCCCCGCGGGGGAGGGGGTGACGCGACCACCGCCGGTGCCACCCGAGGGGGGGGACACCCCTAAAATCGAGGTGACCCCCCCCCACCAGACCCCTTAAACCACCCCCGGACACGCGGCCCCCTCCCCCCCCATCCATAGGGGCGGCCGGGGGAGGGGGGGTCACCCCCTAAAATTTTCGGGTGGGTGGGGGGGAGTGGGGACAACCATGGCCGCCGATTTGGGGGACCCCAAAACTTCCACGTCCCCCCCCGCCCCCCCAAAACGCTTCTTCCGCAAGAGCGTGGAGGTGCTGGAGGAGGAGGAGCGGGGGGAGCGCGGCGGAGACCCCGGCCCGAGGGGCGACCCCCGGCTCGGGGGGGGCGAGGAGGAGGAGGCGGAGATGAAGGCCGTGGCCACATCGCCCGGTGGCCGCTTCCTCAAGTTCGACATCGAGCTGGGACGTGGCGCCTTCAAGACGGTGTTCAAGGGATTCGACACCGACACCTGGGTGGAGGTGGCCTGGTGTGAGCTGCAGGTGAGCCCTGAGCGGGGTGAGGGGTGAGTTTTGGGGGGTTGGGGGTCGTGAGTTGGTGGGTGGGAGGTGAAATTTGGCTTCTTTTGGGATATCGGATGGGGCGGTTGTGTAGTGAGGTTTTGGAGGGGGTTTGAGGCTCTTTAGAAGATGGGGACACCCCAAAATTTGTCGTGAAGTGGCTGATTGGCTTCTCAAGTTGGTGTTGAGCTTCTTTCAAAGCTGTGAGTGGTTCCTCAAACTCATCTTGAGGCTCTTCTGATATCAGTGATCCCCAAATCCACCCTTGAATCCCACAGCTGGTCCTTTGAGCTCGCCCTGAACCCCTCCCAAACTCAGACACCCCAAAATTCAACATGAACCCCTTGATTGGCCCCTCAAATTGATGTGAAGCCCTTTCAAAGCTGTGATTGGTTCCTCAAACTCATCTTGAGGCTCTTCCCATATCAGTGATCTCCAAAACCCACCCATGAGCCTTTCAGCTCGCCTTGAGCCCCTCCCAAAGATAGGGACACCCCAAAATTCATCATGAACCCCCTGACTGGCTCCTCAAATTGAGACCAGAAATTCACCACGACCCCCACAGTTCACCCCCCTCCCACCTCTGCCCCCCACAGCCACCCCAAATCCCATCGATTCCCCCAAAGTGAGCCACTTGTCCCCCAAAGTGCTTTGCTGCCCCCTGGAACTGGGGGTGAGGATGATGATGATGGAGTTTGAGGGTGAGGATGATGACCCTGGAGTTGGATGATGATGATGATGATGGTGATGATGGTGATGATGATGATGGTGGTGATGATGCTGGCAATGATTCTGAGGTTTGGGGATGGTGGTGATACTGGGATTGGAGAATAATGATGATGGTGATGACAACAACCCTGGAATTTGGGGATGGGGATGATGATGATGATGATGACCCTGGAGTTTGGGGATGGGGATGATGATGATGATGGTGACCCTGGAATTTGGGGATGGGGATGATGATGACCCTGGAATTTGGGGATGGGGATGATGATGATGACAACAACCCTGGAATTTGGGGATGGGGATGATGATGATGATGATAACAACAATCCTGGAATTTGGGGTTGATGGTGATGATGATGATGATGATGATGACCCTGGAATTTGGGGATGGGGATGATGATGATGACCCTGGAATTTGGGGATGGGGATGATGATGATGATGATGACCCTGGAATTTGGGGATGGGGATGATGATGATGATGATAACAACAATCCTGGAATTTGGGGTTGATGGTGATGATGATGATGATGACCCTGGAATTTGGGGATGGGGATGATGATGATGATGATAACAACAGCCCTGGAATTTGGGGATGGGGATGATGATGATGATGATACTGGAGTTGGAGGATGACGACGATGGTGCTGCCAATGATCCTGAGGTTTAGGCATGATGATGATGATGATCCCGGGGCTGGAGAATGATGATGAAGGCGATGATGATGACGATCCTGGGGCTGGGGGCTGCTAACACTGACCCTGGAGCCCGGAGCCAATGCCGCTGCCGGACTTTGGGGTGTGTCTGTGCCCCCCAGGACCGCAAGCTGACCAAGGCGGAGCAGCAGCGCTTCAAGGAGGAGGCCGAGATGCTCAAGGGGCTGCAGCACCCCAACATCGTCCGCTTCTACGACTCCTGGGAGTCCTCGCTCCGCGGCAAGAAGTGCATTGTCCTCGTCACCGAGCTCATGACCTCAGGAACCCTCAAGACGTGAGTTGGGGGCGCGAGGGAACGCCGTGGGGGGGTCTGGGCGTGGCTGATGGGACCCCACAGGTACCTCAAGAGGTTCAAGGTGATGAAGCCGAAGGTGCTGCGGAGCTGGTGCCGGCAGATCCTGAAGGGGCTGCAGTTCCTGCACACGAGGACGCCGCCCATCATCCACCGCGACCTCAAGTGCGACAACATCTTCATCACCGGCCCCACCGGCTCCGTCAAGATCGGCGACCTGGGGCTGGCCACGCTCATGCGCACGTCCTTCGCCAAGAGCGTCATCGGTGAGCGCCGTGGGGACCTCGGGGACGCCCCTGAGGAGCCCCCCTGACCGCCCACCCCACAGGGACCCCCGAGTTCATGGCCCCCGAGATGTACGAGGAGCGCTACGACGAGTCCGTGGACGTCTACGCCTTCGGGATGTGCATGCTGGAGATGGGCACGTCCGAGTATCCCTACTCCGAGTGCCAGAACGCCGCCCAGATCTACCGCAAAGTCACCAGCGTGGGTGTCCCACCAGCCCCTGAGACCCCCAGAGCCCCCCAAAGCCCCCTCAGAGCCCCCCAAGTCACCGTGTCCCCCCACAGGGCATCAAGCCGGCGAGTTTCAACAAGGTGACGGACCCCGAGGTGAAGGAGATCATCGAGGGCTGCATCCGGCAGAACAAGGCTGAGAGGTGGGTGGGGTGGTGGCCTGGGGCTCGGTGGCCCCCCAGGATGACCACACTGACCACACTGACCACACTGACCACACCCCCACGCCCCCACGCCAGGCTGTCCATCCGGGACCTGCTGGACCACGCGTTCTTCGCCGAGGACACGGGGCTGCGCGTGGAGTTGGCCGAGGAGGACGCGGGGCTGGACCCGGCGCTGGCGCTGCGCCTCTGGGTGGAGGACCCCAAAAAGCTCAAGGGCAAGCACAAGGACAACGAGGCCATCGAGTTCAGCTTCAACCTGGAGGCTGATGTCCCTGAGGAGGTGGCCTATGAGATGGTGAGGGAGTGACCCCAAAACCCCTCAGGGGTGGGCCCAAATTGGTCTCGATTCTCCCCAAACACAATGAACCTCCAAAATTGTGGCTCAAGCTCATGTTGAACATCCCCAAAGGCAGTGACATCCCAAAATCCACCCAGGAGCCCAAGAGTTGGTCCCACCAACTTTTCTTGAGTCCCTTCCAGAGCAAAAGTCACCCCAAAATTAATCTATCAACCTCAGTTTGAACCTCTCCCAAAACCAACAATGCCTCAAAGCTCATCCTTTAACCTCATCTGGAACCTCTCCCCCAGAACTGATCCCTAAACCTCACCTTGAACCTCTCCCAAAACCAACACCCCAAAAATTCATCCCTGAACCTCTCCCAAAACCAACACCCCCCAAAATTCATCCCCGAACCTCACCTTGAACCTCTCCCAAAACTGACACCCCAAAAATTCATCCCTGAACCTCTCCCAAAACCAACGACGCCCCAAAATTCATCCCCGAACCTCACCTTGAACTTCTCCCAAAACTGACACCCCAAAAATTCATCCCTGAACCACTCCCAAAACCAACACCCCCCAAAATTCATCCCTGAACTTCACCTTAAACCTCTTCCAAAACTAACACCCCAAAAATTCATCCCTGAACCTCTCCCAAAACCAACACCCCCCAAAATTCATCCCTGAACCTCACCTTGAACCTCTCCCAAAACTGACACCCCAAAATTCATCCCTGAACCTCACCTTGAACCTCTCCCAAAACCAACACCCCCCAAAATTCATCTCCGAACCTCACCTTGAACCTCTCCCAAAACCAACACCTCCCGAAATTCCCTCTGGAGCCAATCCCGAGCCCCCCCAGCTCTCGCTGCCCCCCTGGACACCCCAAATTCCCCTCCTCAGGTGAAATCCGGGTTCTTCCACGAGAGCGACTCCAAGGCCGTGGCCAAATCCATCCGGGACCGGCTGGCGCTGGTGAGGAAGACGCGGGAGAAGAAGCAGGCGGAGGGCCGGGGGGGCCCCGAGGGCCGGGGGGGCCCCGAGGGCCGGGGGGGCCCCGAGGGCCGGGGGGGCCCCGAGAACGAGGACACCGAGGTGGATCAGCACGTGCGGCAGCAGCTGCTGCGGGAGCAGCCCCCGCCCGGCCCTGGTGAGACCCCAAAACTGCCCCCAGACCCTCAAACTGCTCCTTAAAAGTGCCCCCAGTGTCCCCAAAACTGTCCCTGGACAACCAAAACTGCCCCCAGACCCTCAAACTGCACCCTAGAACTGCCCCCAGTGTCCCCAGAACTGCCCCTGGACACCCAGAACTGCCCCCAGACCCTCAAACTGCACCCTAGAACTGCCCTCAGTGCCCCCAGACCTGCCCCTGGACACCCAGAACTGCCCCCAGACCCTCAAACTGCCCCTGGACACCCAGAACTGCCCCCAGACCCTCAAACTGCCCTCAGGGCCCCCAAAACTGCCCCTGGACACCCAGAACTGCCCCCAGACTCTCAAACTGCACCCTAGAACTGCCCCCAGTGCCCCCAGAACAGCCCCTGGACACCCAGAACTGCCCCCAGACCCTCAAACTGCACCCTAGAACTGCCCTCAGTGTCCCCAAAATTGTCCCTGGACACCCAGAACTGCCCCCAGACCCTAAAACTGCACCCTAGAACTTCCCCCAGTGCCCCCAGAACTGCCCCTGGACACCCAGAACTGCCCCCAGACCCTCAAACTGCCCCCAGTGCCCCCAGAACTGCCCCTGGACACCCAGAACTGCCCCCAGACCCTCAAACTACACCCCAAAACTGTTCCCAACCCCTCAAAACTGCCCCCAGACTCCTGGGCTTCCCCCAGCGCCTCCAAACTGACCCCACTGCCCCCAAAACTGCCCCTGGCCCCCCAAAAATGCCACTCTGCCACTGATGTGACCCCTGGGCTTCCCCCAGCCCCCCCAAAACTGTCCCTGGACCCCCCAGGCTGCCCCCAGCCCCCCCAAAACTGCCCCTCTTGTTCCCCCAAACTGCTCAAGGTGCCCCCTGCCCCCAGTGAGACCCCCCAGCAGTGACACCCCCCCCCTCTGCTCCCTCCCCACAGCTGAGGGGCTCCTGGACAACCCCCCACCCCCAGATGTCCCCGGTTCCTGCGGTGTCACCGGGACACCTGAGCAGCTCTGGGGGTACCCACAGGCACCCCAGGACGGGGTGTCCCCCCCTGTGCCACCACTGGTAAGTGTCCACCACACTGG
Organism: Taeniopygia guttata; assembly: GCF_048771995.1. Lineage (NCBI taxonomy): Eukaryota > Metazoa > Chordata > Aves > Passeriformes > Estrildidae > Taeniopygia > Taeniopygia guttata. The sequence continues at coordinate 882,547 of NC_133056.1, forward strand.
GGGGTCCTGGGGGGGGTCCAGACCCCCCTGGCACTGCCCTGTGTCCTGCAGGTGACGCAGGGGACCGAGGGGACAGCAGAGGATGGCACCGGAGGAGCCACCACGGAGCCAGCTGGGCCTGAGGGGGACCCCCGTGGCTGTGGCGGGGGGTCGGTGACAGTGGGGACACAGCCACAGGTGGCACCTGGGGCACCGGGGCCGGGGATGGCACCAAGAGTGGCAGCAGGGGTGGCACTGCCAGCTGCGGGGGTGACAGCGGCTCCTGGAGCGTCACCAGCGCAAGGAGTGCCACCTCCTACTGGAGTGCCACCAGCCTCAGGGGGGACAGCAGCTCTGGGGGTGCCACCAGCTCTGGGGGTGCCACCTCCAGCCGGAATGCCACCAGCCCAGGGGATGGCACCAGTGCCAGGGGTGACACCAGCCCAAGGGGTGCCACCCCTGGCTGGGGTGCCACCACAGTTGGTCCCCATGGTGCAGCTGCAGCCAGGCCTTGGAATGCCACCGAAAACCCCTGGGATGCCACCAGGTCCAGGAATGCCACCAGCCCAGGGGATGCCACCAGGTCCAGGAATGTCACCAGCCCAGGGGATGCCACCAGGTCCAGGAATGCCACCAGCCCAGGGGATGCCACCAGGTCCAGGAATGTCACCAGCCCAGGGGATGCCACCAGGTCCAGGAATGCCACCACCATCTGGGATGCCACCAGCCCAGGGGATGCCGCCAGCCCAGGGGATGCCACCACAGCCAGTCCCCACCATGCAGCCGCAGCTGGTGCCAGGGATGTCACCAGCTCCAGGGATGCCAGCAGTGGTGGGGATGTCACCAGCTCTGGGGGTTCCACCACTGTCCATCATGACATCAGTCATGGGGATGTCATCAGCCCCGGAGATGCCAACTCCATCCATGATGCCACCAGCACAAGGGATGCCACCTCCGTCTGTGATGCCACCAGTCATGGGAGTGTCACCAGCCCCAGGGGTGCCACCTGCCCAAGGGATGCCACCATCGTCCATGATGCCACCAGCCTCAGAGATGCCACCATCGTCCATGGTGCCACCAGCCATGGTGATGCCACCAGCACAAGGGATGCCACCAGCACAAGGGATGCCACCAGCACAAGGGATGCCACCAGCACAAGGGATGCCAGCTCCACCCATGATGCCACCAGCCCCAGGGGTGCCACCTCCAACTGTGCTGCCACCAGCCGTGGGGATGCCACAAGCTCCAGAGATGCCACCACCATCCATGATGCCACCAGCCGTGGGGATGCCACAAGCTCCAGAGATGCCACCACCATCCATGATGCCACCAGCCGTGGGGATGCCACAAGCTCCAGAGATGCCACCACCATCCATGATGCCACCAGCCGTGGGGATGCCACAAGCTCCAGAGATGCCACCACCATCCATGATGCCACCAGCCGTGGGGATGCCACAAGCCCCAGAGATGCCACCACCATCCATGATGCCACCAGCCGTGGGGATGCCACAAGCTCCAGAGATGCCACCACCGTCCCCAATGCTACAACCCCCAGTGCTCCCTGGCCCCGAGGACCCCTCGGTGCCCGCCGAGGCCGCGTCCCTGCTGCGTGTCCCCGATGTCCCCGAGGTCCCCGGGCCGCGTGCCCGGCAGCGCCGCGCGTCGTGCCAGCGCCCCGCCCGCTTCCAGCTCACCGTGCTGCAGGTCAGGGCGGGGCTGGGGGCTGTGGGGGGCTGCGTGGGGACATCCCAGCATGGTCACAGAGTGTCACCACCCCCCAGGTGTCCTCAGCTGGGGACAACACGGTGGAGTGCCAGCTGGAGACCCACGACAGCAAGATGGTCACCTTCAGGTTTGACGCGGACGGGGACGCGCCCGAGGACATCGCCTGCTACATGGTGACCCCCAAGCCCCGAGCTGTCCCCGTGTCCCCTTCCCCAGTCTCTGTCCCCTGTCCCTGTCCCCTCCCCAGCCAATGTCCACCTCTGGAGCGAGTCCCTTCCCTCCAGTCCTTGTCCCTCTCCCTCAATCTGTGCCCCCCCAAACCACGTCCTCTTCCCCAATCTGTGTCCCCCTCCCCAACCCACACCCCCCCCACAATCCGAGTCCCCCTCCCCACTCTGTGTCCCCGTGTCCCCAGTCCATGTCCCCTTCCCCAATCTCTGTCCCCTTCCCAATCTCTGTCCCCCCCTCCCCACAGGTTGAGGACAACTTTGTCCTGGAGGGGGAGAGGGACAAGTTCGTGGAGGAGCTCAAGGCCATCGTGACGCAGGCCCGGGAGCTCCTCGGGACCCCCGCCCCGGACCCCCAGGTGCTCCCCCTGCCCCACCCCACCCCTCCCCCCACCCAGACCCCCGCTGACCCCCCAAATGTGTCTCCCCCCAGGTGGGACCCCTGGAGCCGCCAGCGGGTGGTGAGTAGTGGGGGAGGGGAGGGGGTTGGGGTCACCCCCCACCCTCTGACCCCTCGCCCCCCACCAGGGGAAGGTCCCCCCCAGTCATCGCCCGTGGGGCGCTGGAGGTTCTGCATCAACCAAACCATCCGGAACCGCGAGGCCACCGGTGCGTCCCCAGGGCTGGGAGGGGACACGGACCTGCCACCACCCCCCCAGGGCTGAGGGGTGTCACCTGCACCCCCATCCCTGACGGGGGTATCCCCTCCCCACAGGCCCCGGGGGACCCCCACCCACCCGGAGAGCTCTGGGGACATCCCAGGGGGGTCCCCAAGGACAGGGGACAAACAAGAGCGGAGTGTCGGAGCAGGACGGGCCAGGGGGACCAGAGACAGGGGTCTCCAATGCCCAGGACCTCGATGTCCCCCAGGGCCAGGGGTCGGCTGTCCCCAAACCGGAGGAGTTGGGTGTCCCCCAGGCTTTGGGGACAGCTGTCACCAGTCCCCAGGAGGTCACACCAGAGAAGATCAACCTCGAAGCCCAAGATCTGGGGGCTCCCCAAGGCCTGGGGCTGAGTGACCCCAGCTCTGGACATCTGGATGTGGCTGTCCCCAAACCTCCGGAGCTCGATGGCCACCAAGAGCCCCTCGTCCCTGGGAACGCAGAGCCGGGTGTCCCCCAGGAACAGGGGACAGTCACTGCCCCATGGGAGCAGGAGGGACCCAGGGAACCGCCCGACCCCCCAGAGCCAGATGTGTCCCAAGAGCCAGGTGACCTCCAAGGACTGGGGACATTCGTCACTGGGCCCCCAGAGCCAACAGGTGACCCCCAAGGACTTGGGACATTTGTCACCGGTGCTTGGGGACAGGAGGGACCACCAGGACCAAAGGTGAGTGTTCCCCACTCCAAGAGCTGGACACCTCCAAGCCCCAGGTGTCCTCCAGTCCCCAAGGTCTCAGTGTCCCTCAAGGACCAGAGGCCACTGTCCTTATCCCCAGAATTTTGGTGTCCCCCAAACCCAAACCCCAAGACCTCGGTGTTCCCCAAAGACCAGGAATGATTGTAGCCAACCCCAAACTCCCTGTCCCCCAAACTCTGAGTCCTTGGTGTCCCTGAACCCCAAACCCCAATGCCCCAATGACCCCAGAACCTCAGCCCCAAGGCCTTGATGACCCCCAGCTCCAAGACCCAATGACCCTAAACCCAAACCCCCATGCTCCTGATGCCCCTTTAACTTCAAGATGTCAGTATCCCCCAAACCCAAAATCCCATATTCCAGTTCCCATTCCTGTTCTCAATCCCATTCCCGTTGCCAATCCCGTTCCCGTTCCCATTCCCGTTCCCGTTCCGCAGGCCATGCCCCCACTCCCGTTCCCAGTCCCGTTCCTGTTCCCGTTCCCATTCCCGTTCCCATTCCCATTCCCGTTCCCATTCCCGTTCCCATTCCCGTTCCCATTCCCGTTCCCATTCCGCAGGCCGTGCCCCCAATCCTGTTCCCAATCCCGTTTCTGTTCCGCAGGCCATGCCCCCAGTCCTGTTCCCATTCCCGTTCTCAATCCCATTCCCATTCCCGTTCCCATTCCCGTTCCCAATCCCGTTCCCGTTCCGCAGGCCGTGCCCCCAGTCCTGTTCCCAATCCCGTTCCCGTTCTGCAGGCCGTGCCCCCATTCCCATTCCCATTCCCGTTCCCATTCCTGTTCCCGTTCCCAATCCCGTTCCCAATCCCATTCCTGTTCCCATTCCGCAGGCCGTGTCCCCATTCCCATTCCCGTTCCCATTCCGCAGGCCGTGCCCCCATTCCCAGTCCCGTTCCCAGTCCCGTTCCCGTCCCGTTCCCAATCCCGTTCCCGTCCCATTCCCGTTCCCAATCCCATTCCCGTTCCGCAGGCCATGCCCCCATTCCCGTTCCCAATCCCATTCCCGTTCCGCAGGCCATGCCCCCATTCCCGTTCCCAATCCCATTCCCGTTCCCAATCCCGTTCCCAATCCCGTTCCCGTTCCCAATCCCGTTCCCAATCCCGTTCCCGTTCCCGTCCCGTTCCCGTTCCCGTTCCCAATCCTGTTCCTGTTCCCAATCCCATTCCTGTTCCCGTTCCCATTCCCGTTCCTGTTCCGCAGGCCGTGCCCCCAGTCCTGTTCCCGTTCCCAATCCCGTTCCCATTCCCGTTCCCATTCCACAGGCCGTGCCCCCATTCCCATTCCCAGTCCCATTCCCGTTCCCATTCCCGTTCCCGTTCCGCAGGCCGTGCCCCCAATCCCGTTCCCATTCCGCAGGCCATGCCCCCAGTCCTGTTCCCATTCCCAGTCCCGTTCCCAATCCCATTCCCGTTCCCAGTCCCATTCCCATTCCCGTTCCCAATCCCGTTCCCGTTCCGCAGGCCGTGCCCCCATTCCCGTTCCCAATCCCATTCCCAGTCCCGTTCCCATTCCCAGTCCCGTTCCCAGTCCCAATCCCATTCCCAATCCCGTTCCCGTTCCCATTCCGCAGGCCGTGCCCCCAATCCCATTCCCGTTCCCATTCCCATTCCCGTTCCCGTTCCCAATCCCATTCCCGTTCCCATTCCCATTCCCGTTCCCAATCCCATTCCCGTTCCCAATCCCATTCCCAATCCCAATCCCGTTCCCGTTCCCGTTCCGCAGGCCGTGCCCCCCGCCCGCCCCCCGCCCGGGGGTGCCTCGTTCCCGCTGGGGCTGTGCCCCCGCCTGCGCAGCCCCCGCAAGGGTTGGGGGCGCCGCATCAAGAGCTGGGCCCGGCGCCTGCGCCCCCCTTCCGTGGGGGGAGACCCCCACACAGGTATGGGGGGACCCCAAAACCCCTGGGGAGCCCCACACCCCATCTGTGCCCCCCCGTACCCCTAAACCCTATCTGTGCCCCCCCTGTACCCCTAAACCCCATCTGTGCCCCCCTGTACACCTAAACCCCATCTGTGTCCCCTTGTACCCCTAAACCCCATCTGTGTCCCCCATGTACCCCTAAACCCCATCTGTGCCCCCCCTGTACCCCTAAACCCCGTCTATGCCCCCCATGTACCCCTAAACCCCATCTGTGCCCCCCGTGTACCCCTAAACCCCATCTGTGCCCCCATCTGTACCCCTAAACCCCATCTGTGCCCCCCATGTACCCCTAAACCCCATCTGTGCCCCCCTGTACCCCTAAACCCTATGTGTGTGCCCCTAAACCCCATCTGTGCCCCCCATGTACCCCTAAACCCCATCTGTGCCCCCCATGTACCCCTAAAGCCCATCTGTGTCCCCCTGTACCCCTAAACCCTATGTGTGTACCCCTAAACCCCATCTGTGCCCCCCCGTACCCCTAAACCCCATCTGTGCCCCCCCTGTACCCCTAAACCCCATCTGTGCCCCCATCTGTACCCCATCTGTGCCCCCTATTCATAGCCCTTCATGTACCCCCCATGGTGCCCCCATGTGCCCCCCATACCCCCATTTACACCCCCGTGTGCCCCCCCGTACCCCCATTTCCCCCTGTGACCCCCCATGACCTCCCCGTCCCACAGAGGAGCCAGAGGAACTCGGGGACCCCCCAAGGCAAGGGCACTGCCAGGTGGGTGTTGGGGACCCCAAAGGGCCCCAGGAACCCTAAAACTGCCACATGGACCCCCCCAAAACTGCCCCAGAGACCTCAGAACTACCCCAAGAGACTCCAGAGTTATCCCAGGGACCCCCAAACCACCCCAGAGACCCCTGATCTGCCCCAGGAACCCCCCTAAACTGACCCAAGGAATCCCCAAACTGCCCCAGGGACCCCAGAACTACCTCAGAAACCCCCAAACTGTCCCGGGGACCCCCCAAACTGTTCCAAGGGACCTCCAAACTGCCCCAGGGACCCCAGAACTACCTCAGAAACCCCCAAACTGTCCCGGGGACCCCCCAAACTGTTCTGAGGGACCTCCAAACTGCCCCAGGGACCCCAGAACTACCTCAGAAACCCCAAACTGTCCCGGGGACCCCCCAAACTGTTCCAAGGGACCTCCAAACTGCCCCAGGGACCCCAGAACTACCTCAGAAACCCCCAAACTGTCCCGGGGACCCCCCAAACTACCTCAGAAACCCCCAAACTGTCCCGGGGACCCCCCAAACTGTTCCAAGGGACCTCCAAACTGCCCCAGGGACCCCTCCAAACAGCCTCGGAGATCCCCAAAACTACCCCAGAGACCCCCAAACTGCCCCAGGGACCCCAAATCCCTCCCTCTTCACCCCCATCTCCTGTCACCCCTCTCTCCCCCTGTCCCTTCCCAGCCACCCCCTGAGCCCACCGACCCCGAGGGCGACTGGGGGGGCCCCAGCTCAGGCAGTGAGAGTGGGGGGCTGGGGGGACCCCCACACCCCCCCGGGGCCCCCCTGCTCCCCCCGGGGTCCCCTGAGACCCCCCTGAGCAGCGACGGGGATTCGGAGCCCGAGGACGAGGCGCTGCGGGAGCAGCTGCGGCGGCTGCGGGAAAAGTGAGTGAGGGGCTTTGGGGGGATTTGGGGGGGTCCTGAGGAGGTTTTGGGGTTTTGAGAGGTTTGGGGACACCCCCCCGACCCCACCTGGGCATATCCAGGAGGTGCTGGAGCTGAGTGTGGCAGGACTGGGACCCCGCTGGACCCCTCCAAGCACGTCCAGGAGCCACCAGTGCAGCTCCCTGGGGGGGTTTGGGGTCTCGGGGAGGTTTTGGGGGTCTCGGGGAGGTTTTGGGGGTCTCGGGGAGGTTTTGGGGACCCCCGTGACCCCCCCTGGTCCCCCCAGGCACATCCAGGAGGTTCTGGAGCTGCGGGCACGGCAGGACCGGGAGCTGCGGGAGCTGCACCGGCGGCTCCGGGCCCTCAAAGAGGCCCGGGGGGACCCCCCAAAATGGGGAGGGGGCGGTGGGACCCCCCCCCAGCGTGGCCACGGGGGGTCCCCGCGGCGGCCTCGGGGGGCCCGGGCGCGAGGGAGGGGCCGGGGAGTGGCCCTGACAGGTTTGGGGGGAAAGGAGGGGATTTTGGGGGGCAAGGAGGGGATTTGGGGGGACAAAGAGGGGATTTGGGGGGGCAAGGAGGGGATTTTGGGGGGCAAGGAGGGGATTTTGGGGGGCAAGGAGGGGATTTGGGGGGGCAAGGAGGGGATTTGGGGGGAAAGGAGGGGATTTTGGGGGGCAAGGAGGGGATTTTGGGGGGGCAAGGAGGGGATTTGGGGGGCAAGGAGGGGATTTTGGGGGGCAAGGAGGGGATTTTGGGGGGACAAAGAGGGGATTTGAGGGGGCAAGGAGGGGATTTGGGGGGACAAAGAGGGGATTTGGGGGGACAAAGAGGGGATTTGGGGGGAAAGGAGGGGATTTTGGGGGGCAAGGAGGGGATTTTGGGGGGAAAGGAGGGGATTTTGGGGGGCAAGGAGGGGATTTGGGGGGGCAAGGAGGGGATTTGGGGGGACAAAGAGGGGATTTGGGGGGAAAGGAGGGGATTTTGGGGGGCAAGGAGGGGATTTGGGGGGACAAGGAGGGGATTTTGGGGGGCAAGGAGGGGATTTGGGGGGGCAAGGAGGAGATTTTGGGGTGGAGGAAGGGGGTTGGGGTTAAAAGGGGAGGTTTTGGGGTGCAGGGAAGGGGGTTTGGGGTTAAAAGGGGAGGTTTTGGGGTGCAGGGAAGGGGGTTTGGGGTTAAAAGGGGAGGTTTTGGGGTGCAGGGAAGGGGGTTGGGGTTAAAAGGGGAGGTTTTGGGGTGCAGGGAAGGGGGTTTGGGGTAAAAAGCAGAGGTTTTGGGGTGCAGGGGGAGGGGGTTTGGGGTAAAATGCGGAGGTTTTGGGGTGCAGGGAAGGGGGTTTGGGGTAAAAAGCAGAGGTTTTGGGGTGCAGGGGGAGGGGGTTTGGGGTATGAAGAGTTTGGGGTGTTGGGAGGTTGAGGGTAAGAGGGTTATGGGGTGCAAAGGGGATGTTGGGGAGCAAGGAGGGGATTTTGGGGTACAGGGGGAGGTTTTGGGGTACAAAGAGGGGATTTTGTGTGTGAAGAAGGAGGTTTAGGGGTAAAAAGGGGAAGTTTTAGGGTGCAGAGAGGGATTTTGGGATTTTGGGGGTGCACAGTTTGGGGTAAAAAGAGGTTTTGCCGTGCAGGGAGGAGGGGTTTTGGGGTGCAGGGGGAGGTTTTTGGGTGCTCCTCTGTTTTGCAAACTCCTCTCCCTCACCCACAGAAGCCTCAGCCCCCTCCCCAGGCCCCCCAACCCCCCCGGCCCCCCCAAAAAAGGGGCTCTTCACCGACGACCTGCACCGGCTGGTGGATGAGTGGGTCCAGGACACGGCCAGGGCCCAGGTGGGGGGGCTGGGGGGGACTTTGGGGGGCTGCAGGGATTGTTTGGGGGGGGTGGGAGGCCTGCACCCCTTTTTTGGGGGGACTAGAGGGGCCCTGTATCCCATTTTTAGGGGTTGGGAGGGCTTTTTGGGAGCCTGGGGGGATTTTTTGGGGGGGCCTGAGATGGTTATTGGGGGGCTGGGGGGGCTGCATCCCATTTTTGGGGTGCTCAGGGGATTTTGGGGGGCTAGAGGGGTCATGCACCCCATTTTTGGGAGTCTTGGGGTGGGTGGGAAAGCTGAGAGGGTTTTTTGGGGAGGGGCTGAGATTGCTTTTAGGGAGCTGAACCCCCTTTTTGGGGGTATGAGGGGATCTATTGGGGGGGCTGCACCCCATTTTGGGGAGCTTCACCCCATTTTTGGGGGGCTGGGGGCATCTTGGGGGGCTGGCATGGTTGGGGGGGGACCCTGAACTTCCTTTTTTGCTGTCTGGGGGATCCCCACACTCATTTTTGGGGGGCTGGGGGCATCTTGGGGGGCTGACATGGCTTGGGGGGTACCCTGAACTTCCTTTTGGGGGGGTTGGGGGTGCACTTCACCCCCTTTTTGGGGGTCTGGGGGGGATCCCCAAAACCTGAACACCCCTTTTTTTCCCCCCACTCCCCCAGGCCACCTCCTCCTGGGTCTCCACCCTGCGTGGCACTCGTGGGACCCCCCGAAAATGGGGGGAGCTGCCCCCCCCAAAACCTGCCCTGCGTGGGGGGGGCAGCCCCCTCCCCCCAGGGGCCGAGTGAGGGGGGGGTCCCCAGACCCTGACCCCTCCAACCCCCGTGATTTTGGGTCAAAACCCCAATTTTCAGCCCCTAAATTCCTTTGTTTCACCCCAAAACCCCCTTGTTTTACTCCCACATTGGGTGACCCCAAATTTCCAGCCCTAAAATGACCTCGTTTCACCTCAAAATTCCCCTAATTTGGGTCCTGTGCTGTGACCCCTATTTCTGGCCCCAAAATTGCCTTATTTTGCCCTAAAATTCCCCCTTTTTTGCTGCCCCCTTGGGCTGAATTTTTGGCCTCAATTCACCCCCAAAATCCCCTTTTTAGGATACTCAAGCCCCCCCACCTCCTCGCAATTTCTGGCCCCGAAACCACCTCATTTTGACCCCAAATTCCCCCTTTTTGGATCCAAAATCTCTCTATTGTATCCCAACCCCTCCTTTTTTGTGTTACTCCCTGTTTGCAAGGTGACTGCACTTTCTGGTGCCCAAAATCCCCTCATTTCACTCCAAAACTCCCCTTTTTTGTGCCCTGCCCACCCCAATTTTCTGCCCTAAATCCCTCATTCTACCCCAAAATCCCCTTTTAGGGCCTTTCCCCCTCTGCATGAGGTGACCCCATTTTTTAGCCCCCAAATCACCTCATTTCACCCCAAAAATCTCGTTTTTTGTGGCCTTTCCACCTCTCTTTTCCACCTCCCTGAATGTGATGCCACTTGTTGGCCCCAAAATTGCCTTGTTTCATCCCAAAACCCCTTTTTTGGGCCTATCTCCCCTTTTTTTACCCCTCCTACAACATTACCCCACTTTTTGCTCCCCAAATCGCATAATTTCATCCCAAAAATTCTCTTTTAGGACCTGCCCTTCCCCCACAGGATATCATCCCAGTTTTCAGCCCCAAAATCTCCTCATTTCACACAAAAATCCCTTTTTTTGGGTCTTGCCACTCTTTTGTCCCCACACAAAGCAACCCAATTTTTAGCCCTTAAACGGCCTCAGTTTGCCCTAAAACACAAACAGTTGAACCCCAATGTTTCATTTATCTAAAAATTCCTCTTTTTTCCCCCTGAAAACACTTCAGAGTCCCCAGAATTCCCATTTTTCACCCAAAGCCCCTCACAGGCTTGGAATTTCTCCTAATGTGACCACAGTGGAGGCAGGTGGGCTGTACTGGGTTTACTGGTGACCCACCCCCCCATACTGGTCATACTGGTGCAACAACCCCCTCTCATTCCTGTACCCCTCCCTCAACCCATTTTTGGGTCATTTTGTCGTGTTTTCCTCTCATCTACCTCACCCCTTCACCAAGCCAGCAAGGTTTCGGGGTGAATTCTCAAGTGTTCTGGTTCGAGAGGGTGGGGAAGGCGTTTGTTTTGCGGGGAAATTGTTAAAAAGCGCGAAAAACAAAAAAAAAAATCCTAAAATGTAAGAAATAAAAGCGTGGCTGGTGCGCGCCACTCCCAAAATGGCGGCCGGACCGCGACAGTCGAGCGGCGAAGGCGGCGCCACGCCCAAGATGGCGGCCCCGCCCCCCGCACACCCAATGGGGGCGCCCTCGCCCTTCCCAAGATGGCGGCGCGACGCGGCCAAAATGGCGGCCGGGCCCCGCCCTCTCCCTCCCCGTTTCCGCGTTTGAATAAAACTTTCCCGGGCGGCCCGGAGCGCGCAGAGGCCGCGGCGGCGGCGGCAGCACCGGGCCCGGGGCCGGCAGCGGCGGTAGCGACCGGGCGGCGGCGGAGGAGCGGCCGCGAGAAGCGCTGGGCCTTGCCGGGGCGGGCTGCGGCCTAGTCGGGAGGTGGCGGTGGGGGGGGGGCGCAGGCCTCGCGGCGGCCCGCAGGCCTCGAGGGGGTCCCGCCGGCCTTGTGGGGGTGTCGGCGGCTTTTTGGGGATCCCCAAAGCTTTTAGGGGGTCCTTCGGGTCTTTGGGGGGTCTCGGGGGCTCCACAGCGCGGGGGGAGGGGGAGGCCGGGGCCCCGCGGACGCTGTGAGGGGACCCCGGGCCTTGCGGCGCTTTTGGGGGTCCCCACACGCTATAGGGGTGGAGGGCATCCTGTGGGCGCATTTTTGGGGGGCTCTGGGCCTCGGGGAGGGGGTCACAGTGCCTCGGTGACCCTTGGAGGGGTCGCCCTACATCTCTGTGTATTTTTGGGGAGGTCTTAGGCTCTCATCAATACCTGAGGGGATCCCAAGTCTCCGCAGGCTCTTTTAGGGTGCCCCCGGCCCATATCGGTTTTTTTAGGGGGTTGTGCTCCCCAATTCCCCTCAGGGCCGCGGTCTGGGGGGGCTTTGGGGCTGTTTACAGGGGAGCAGCCTAGGGGTTGATTTTGGGGGTTTTTTTTTGATTTTTTTTTTTTTTTTTTTTTGCGGGAGTTTTTTGGGGGGTGTTTTAGGGGAGTTTTCGGAGGCTGTTCTTGTGTTTTTGCTGAGGTTGTTCTGGGGGGATTCTGAGGCTGTTTCTGTGGTTTTTTTGGGCAGTTTTGGAGATCTTTTTGAGGCTGCCTTTGGAGTGATTTTGAGGGTGTTTTTTGGGGGTTTTTTTTGAGGGGATTTTGGGGGGTCTGGCGGGCAGTGCGCGGATGTCCCGGGCCGGGGGGGGTCGCGGGGGTCCGTAGGGTCGGGGGTCGCCCCGGGGGCCCGGCCATGGCCTCGGTGCCCGTGTACTGCCTGTGCCGCCTGCCCTACGACGTGACCCGCTTCATGATCGAGTGCGATGGCTGCCAGGACTGGTTCCACGGCAGGTGCGACTGGGAGCACTGGGGGGGACTGGGAGGTACTGGTGGGGGACTGGGAGAAGACTGGAGGGCACTGGGAGGTACTGGGAGACATCTGGAGGGTGCTGGAGGGCACTGGGAGGTACTGGGAGGCATCTGGAGGGTGCTGGAGGGCACTGGGAAGGACTGGGAGGGGGACTGGGGGTAGTGGGAGGCACTGGTGGGGGACTGGGAGAAGACTGGAGGGCACTGGGAAGGACTGGGAGGGGGACTGGGGGTAGTGGGAGGCACTGGTGGGGGACTGGGAGAAGACTGGAGGGCACTGGGAGGTACTGGGAGGCATCTGGAGGGTGCTGGAGGGGACTGGGAAGGACTGGGAGGCACTGGTGGGGGACTGGGAGAAGACTGGAGGGCACTGGGAAGGACTGGGAGGGGGACTGGGGGTAGTGGGAGGCACTGGTGGGGGACTGGGAGAAGACTGGAGGGCACTGGGAGGTACTGGGACAAGTCTGGGAGGTACTGGGAGGCATCTGGAGGGTGCTGGAGGGGACTGGGAAGGACTGGGAGGCACTGGTGGGGGGACTGGGAGAAGACTGGGAGGGACTTGGGGTACTGGGAGGCACTGGGAAGGACTGGGACAAGTGTGGGAGATACTGGAAGGCATCTGGAGGGGACTGGGAGGCACTGGTGGGGGACTGGGAGAAGACTGGAGGGCACTGGGAGGTACTGGGAGGCATCTGGAGGGTGCTGGAGGGGACTGGGAGGCACTGGTGGGGGGACTGGGAGAAGACTGGGAGGGACTTGGGGTACTGGGAGGCACTGGGAAGGACTGGGACAAGTGTGGGAGATACTGGGAGGCATCTGGAGGGGACTGGGAGGCACTGGGGGGAGACCGGGAGTTGTCTGGGAGGGACTGGGGGTACTGGGAAGGACTGGGACAAGTCTGGGAGGTACTGAGGGGTACTGGGAGGCATCTGGAGGGTGCTGGAGGGGACTGGGAGAAGTCCAGGATTACTGGAAGGGATTTGAGGGGGAACTGGGAAGGACTGGGAGAAGCCTGGGTGGTACTGGAGGGCACTGGGAGAAGTCTGGGGGGTGTCTTCAGGGTACTGGGAAGGACTGGGAGGTACAAAGAGAGTTCTGGGGTGTGATGGGGGTTACTGGGGAGGTGCCTGGTGGTTACTGGGAGGCATTGGGGGTTATTGGGGAGGTGCCTGGTGGTTACTGGGAGGCATTGGGGGTTATTGGGGAGGTGCCTGGTGGTTACTGGGAGGCATTGAGGGTTACTGGGGAGGTGTCTGGTGGTTACTGGGAGGCATTGGGGGTTATTGGGGAGGTGTCTGGTGGTTACTGGGAGGCATTGGGGGTTATTGGGGAGGTGCGTGGTGGTTACTGGGAGGCACTGGGAGTTACTGGGATGTCCCCACAGCTGTGTGGGGGTGGAGGAGGAGGCGGCGGCGGAGATCGACCTGTACCACTGCCCCCAGTGCGCCGTGCTCAGGGGGCCTTCCGTCAGTGAGTGGGACTGGGAGGGACTGGGAGGGACTGGGATGGGGGCGGGGGAGATGCTCTGGGCTCCGTGGGGATCCCTGCATGTTTCTCTGTCCGTGTGTGTCCCCACCGTGTCCCCACCGTGTCCCCACCGTGTCCCCACCGTGTCCCGCAGTGAAGCGGCGCCGTGGCCCGGCCAAGGCCCCGGAGCAGGACCCCGGTCGTCCGGCCCGCACCGGCAGCGCCCAGTTCATCCGGGAGCTGCGGGGCCGCACCTTCCCCAGGTGAGGGTATGGCCAGGTGAGGGCAGGGCAGCAGGTTGGGGTCAGTGCCAGGCTGGGGTCAGTGCCAGGTGTGGGTCAGTGCCAGGTGTGGGTCAGTGCCAGGCTGGGGTCAGTGCTGAGTGTGGGTCAGTGCCAGGCGTGGGTCAGTCTTGGTGAGGGTCAGTGCAGGTGAGGGTCAGTGCCAGGTGTGGGTCAGTGCCAGGTGTGGGTCAGTGCCAGGTGTGGGTCAGTGCTGGGTGTGGGTCAGTGCTGAGTGAGGGTCAGTGCCAGGTGTGGGTCAGTGCCAGGCATGGGTCAGTGCTGAGTGAGGGTCAGTGCTGAGTGAGGGTCAGTGCTGAGTGAGGGTCAGTGCCAGGTGAGGGTCAGTGCCAGGCATGGGTCAGTACCAGGTGTGGGTCAGTACCAGGTGTGGGTCAGTGCTGAGTGAGGGTCAGTGCTGAGTGAGGGTCAGTGCAAGGTGTGGGTCAGTGCCAGGTGTGGGTCAGTTTTGGTGTGGGTCAGTTTTGGTGGGGGTCAGTGCCAGGTGTGGGTCAGTTTTGGTGGGGGTCAGTGCCAGGTGTCGGTCAGTGCTGAGTGAGGGTCAGTGCCAGGTGAGGGTCAGTGCTGAGTCAGGGTCAGTGCCAGGTGTGGGTCAGTGCTGAGTGAGGGTCAGTGCTGAGTGAGGGTCAGTGCTGAGTGAGGGTCAGTGCCAGGTGAGGGTCAGTGCCAGGTGTGGGTCAGTGCCAGGTGTGGGTCAGTGCCAGGTGTGGGTCAGTGCTGAGTGTGGGTCAGTGCTGAGTGAGGGTCAGTGCCAGGTGTGGGTCAGTGCTGAGTGTGGGTCAGTGCCAGGTGTGGGTCAGTGCCAGGCGTGGGTCAGTCTTGGTGAGGGTCAGTGCCAGGCGTGGGTCAGTGCCAGGCGTGGGTCAGTGCCAGGCTGGGGTCAGTGCCAGGCTGGGGTCAGTGCCAGGCGTGGGTCAGTCTCGGTGAGGGTCAGTCCTGGGAGGTGTTGGTCAGTCCAGGGAGGTGTTGGTCAGTCCAGGGAGGTGTTGGTCAGTCCAGGGAGGTGTTGGTCAGTCCTGGGAGGTGTTGGTCAGTCCAGGGAGGTGTTGGTCAGTCCTGGGGGAGTTGGTTGGTCACTCGTGGGGGTCTCACCCTCCTGCACTGCCCCCCCCAGCACGGACCAGCAAATGCTCAGGGGTTGGGGGTCCCTATAGGAACTGGGGGTCCCTGTAGGGGTCTGGGGTCACTGGTGGGGGTCTCACCCCCCTGCCCTGCCCCCCCAGTGCTGACGAGGTGCTGCTGCGGCCCAGCGGGGCCCAGCTGACCGTGGAGTACCTGGAGGAGAACAGCTTCAGCGTGCCCATCCTGGTGGCACGGCACGAGGGGCTGGGCATGACCCTGCCCCCGCCCTCCTTCACCCCCCGCGACGTCCTGCACCACGTCGGTCAGTCTGGGGGGCCTGGGGGGCTTTGGGGGGCATCGGGGGGTCCCCAGGACCCCACAATAGGGGCAGGGTCGCCTCGTAACTTCACCTCCTTGTTAGCATTTTGCACTGTATTGGGGGGTCCTGGGGGGATGGGTGAGGGTCCAGAGGGTCCCTGTTCAGGGTTTGGGGGGGTTTTTGGGGTCCCCCAGCCAGTTTTGGGGTGCTTGGGGAGGTTTCGGGATGCACAGGGAGGTTTTTGGTGTTCCCCAGCTGGTTTTGGGGTGAGCAGGGAGGTTTTGGGGGATTACTGGGGTCCCCCGAGCCGTGTCTCCGAGCCATTTTTGGGGTGCTTGGGGAGGTTTTGGCATGCACAGGGGAGGTTTGGGGAGGGTTTTGGTGTTTCCCAGCTGGTTTTGGGGTGTGCAGGGAGGTTTCACTGGAGTCCCCATAGCCGTTTTTGGGGTGCTTAGGGAGGTTTTGGCATGCACAGGGAGGTTTGGGGAGGTTTTTGCTGTTTCCCAGCTGTTTTTGGGGTGAGCAGGGAGGTTTTGGGGGATTACTGGGGTCCCCCTAGCTGTGTCTCCCAGCCGTTTTTGGGGTGCTTGGGGAGGTTTTGGCATGCACAGGGAGGTTTGGGGAGGTTTTTGGTGTCTCCCAGCTGGTTTTGGGGTGAGCAGGGAGGTTTTGGGGGATTACTGGGGTCCCCCTAGCCGTTTTTGGGGTGCTTGGGGAGGTTTTGGCATGCACAGGGAGGTTTGAGGAGGTTTTTGGTGTTTCCCAGCTGGTTTTGGGGTGAGCAGGGAGGTTTTGGGGGTTACTGGGGTCCCCCTAGCCGTGTCTCCCAGCCGGTTTTGGGGTGCTTGGGGAGGTTTCGGGATGCACAGGGAGGTTTGGGGAGGTTTTTGGTGTTTCCCAGCTGGTTTTGGGGTGTGCAGGGCGGTTTCACTGGGGTCCCCGTAGCCGTTTTTGGGGTGCTTGGGGAGGTTTTGGCATGCACAGGGAGGTTTGGGGAGGTTTTTGGTGTTTCCCAGCTGGTTTTGGGGTGTGCAGGGAGGTTTCACTGGGGTCCCCATAGCCGTTTTTGGGGTGCTCAGGCAGTTTTGGGGTGCACAGGGGCTGACAAGGTGGTGGCCGTGCTGGACGTGGGGCGCCAGGCCGAGCTGCGCATGCGCCTCGGGGACTTCGTGGCGTATCTGGGGGGACCCCGGCGCGAGCGCGTCCTCAGCGTCACCGGCCTGGAGTTCTCGGACACGCGGTGGGTCCCAGTGGCTCCCAGTTCTCCCAGTCCTTCCCAGCACTCCCAGTATTCCCAGTCCCTCCTTGTGCCTCCCAGTGCTGCCAGTCCCACGTGGTCCTTCCCAGTATTCCCAGTCCCTCCTTTTGCCTCCCAGTGCTGCCAGTCCCACGTGGTCCTTCTCAGGATTCCCAGTCCCTCCTTTTGCCTCCCAGTAGTGCCCAGTCCCATGTGGTCCTTCCAGGTCCTCCCAGTATTCCCAGTTCTTTTTGCCTCCCAGTGCTGCCAGTCCCACATGGTCCTTCCAGGTCCTTCCCAGTATTCCCAGTTCTTTTTGCCTCCCAGTGCTGCCAGTCCCACGTGGTCCTTCCAGGTCCTTCCCAGTATTCCCAGTCCCTCCTTTTGCCTCCCAGTGCTGCCAGTCCCACATGGTCATTCCCAGTATTCCCAGTTGCTCCTTTTGCCTCCCAGTGCTGCCAGTCCCACGTGGTCCTTCCAGGTCCTTCCCAGTATTCCCAGTTCCTCCTTTTGCCTCCCAGTGCTCCCAGTGCCTCCCCTCCCACCTCCTCCAACCACAGGGATCCCGAAAATCCTGGATCATCCCCCGCAATGACCCCCAAAATCCCAAATCCTCCCCCTCCCCTCCTCCTCCAACCACAGGGATCCCGAAAATCCTGGATCATCCCCTGCAATGACCCCCAAAATCCCATATCCTACCCCTCCCATCCTCCTCCAACCACAGGGATCCCGAAAATCCTGGATCATCCCCCGCAATGACCCCCAAAATCCCAGATCCTGCCCCTCTCAGCATCCCCCACTGCATCATCTCCCTGCTGGGGTACCCCCTGCCCATGGGAGGTTCCCCAGCCCCTGATCCCTGTTTTTGGGGTGCCCCAGGCTGTCGAACCTGGTGCAGACCCCACGGATCGTGCGGAAACTCTCGTGGGTGGAGAACCTGTGGCCGGGGGAGTCGGCGCGGGAGCGGCCGAGCGTGCAGAAGTTCTGCCTGATGGGGGCCAAGGACAGCTACAGCGACTTCCACATCGACTG
Source organism: Taeniopygia guttata (assembly GCF_048771995.1). Taxonomy (NCBI): domain Eukaryota; kingdom Metazoa; phylum Chordata; class Aves; order Passeriformes; family Estrildidae; genus Taeniopygia; species Taeniopygia guttata. Next base: position 900,122 of record NC_133056.1, read on the forward strand.
CGGGGGCACCTCGGCCTGGTACCACGTGCTCAGGGTACGAGGGGGGGTCCTCCAGGGGTCAGGGGGGGTTCAGGGGGTTGTAGAGGGGATTTTTGGGGGGAATTGGGGCTGGGGGTGTTGGGCTGCACTGACTTCCACATCGACTGCGGGGGTATCTGAGCCTTCAGGGTATGAGGGGGAGTTTGTAGGGGATTGGGGGGGGGTTATAGGGGATTTGGGGAGGGTTATAGGGGATTTGGGGGGGGTTATAGGGGATTTGGGGGGGGTTATAGGGGATTTGGGGGGAGTTACAGGGGATTTTTGGGGGAATTGGGGCTGGGGGTGTTGGGCTGCACTGACTTCCACATCGACTGCGGGGGTATCTCAGCCTTGTACCTCATGCTCAGGGTACGAGGGGGAGTTTGTAGGGGATTTGGGGGGGGGGTTTGCAGGATGTTTGGGGGATTTTTGGGAGAATGAAACCTGGCATTCTTACCTGCCCCACGTGCCCCCTCTCCTGTGCCCCAGGGCGAGCAGATCTTTTACCTGGCGCGACCCTCGGCCGCCAACCTGGCGCTGTTCGAGGCCTGGAGCAGCTCCCGGAACCAGCCCGAGCTCTTCTTCGGGGACCAGGTGGATCGGTGCTTCCGGTGCCACCTGCGCCAGGGCCAGACCCTCTTCATCCCCACAGGTGAGGGGACACCTGGGCACAACCTCTGTGCCTCAAACACACCCCCGAGTGTCACCTGTGCAAGGGACAGTACCCCCGGTGTCACTTGTGCCACCTGTGCCGGGCCTCAAACACCCCCCAGTGTCACCTGTGGCAGGGACAGAGACCCCAAACACACCCCCAGTGTCACCTGTGCAAGGGACAGACCCCAAACACACCCCCAGTGTCACCTGTGCCACCTCTGCCAGACCCCAAACACCCCCCAGTGTCACCTGTGCCAGGGACAGACCCCAAACACACCCCCAGTGTCACCTGTGCCACCTCTGCCAGACCCCAAACACACCCCCAGTGTCACCTGTGCCAAGGACAGACCCCAAACGCCCCCCAATGTCACCTGTGGCAGGGACAGAGACCCCCAGTGTCACCTGTGCCACCTCTGCCAGACCCCAAACACCCCCCAGTGTCACCTGTGCCACCTCTGCCAGACCCCAAACACCCCCCAGTGTCACCTGTGCCAAGGACAGACCCCAAACACCCCCAGTGTCACCTGTGCAAGGGACAGACCCCAAACGCCCCCCAATGTCACCTGTGGCAGGGACAGAGACCCCTAGTGTCACCTGTGCCACCTCTGCCAGACCCCAAACATCCCCCAGTGTCACCTGTGCAAGGGACAGACAGAGGCCCCCAAACTCACCCCCAGTGTCACCTGTGCAAGGGACAGACCCCAAACACACCCCCAGTGTCACCTGTGCCAAGGACAGACCCCAAACACCCCCCAGTGTCACCTGTGCCAAGGACAGACCCCAAACACACCCCCAGTGTCACCTGTGCCAAAGACAGACACCAAACTCACCCCCAGTGTCACCTGTGTCACCAGGTGAGGGTTTGGTGGCTTTGGGGACCCCCACAAGTGTCTCCTGGTGAGGATGGGGGTCAGACAAGGGCTCCCAGAAACTCCCAGTAGCTCCCAGAAACACCAAAACTCCCTTTTCCAATGGATCCCAGTGGATCCCAGTGCCCCTCCCGGTGCTCCCAGTGCTCCCAGTCCCCCCAGTTCCCTGTGCCTGTCCCCAGGCTGGATCCACGCCGTGCTGACCCCTGTGGACTCGCTGGCCTTTGGGGGGCATTTCCTGCACAGCCTCAACATTGGCATGCAGCTCAGGTGGGCTGGGGGGGTTTTGGGGAGGGTTTGGGGGTTTTGAACAGGTTTTGGGGGGCGTTTTTGGGGAGAGTTTGGGGGGTTGGGTGAGAGTTTGGGGGGGTTTTAAAAGGTTTGGGGGGGGCAGGGAGGGGTTTTGGGGATTTTGGAAGGGTTTTAGGGGTGTTTTGGGGGTTCTGGGGGTGTTTATGGGTTTTGAGGGGATTTGGGGGGCTTTGGGGGTGTCTTTGGGGAGAGCTTAGGGCGGCTGGGGGAGCGCTTGGGGGAAATTGAAGGGGGGGAGGGAGGGATTGGGGGGGCTGGATGAGAGTTTGGGGTGCCAGGAGAGTTTTGGGGTGCCATTTTGGGGTGCCTGTGACCCCCCAAATCCCCTTCTGACTCCCCAAACCCCCCCCACCAGGGCGTACGAGCTGCAGCGCCGCCTCAACACCCCCGACCTGGCCAAGTTCCCCAATTTTGAGACCATCTGCTGGTACGTGGGGAGGCACCTGCTGGACACCTTCCGAGGTGGGTGCCCCTCCTGGGGGGCTGGGGGGGCTGGGAACCCACTTGGGGGAGATTTAAACCCTTCTGGGGGGGCTGGGAATCCACTTGGGGGAGATTTAAACCTTTCTGGGGGGGCTGGGAACCCACTTGGGGGAGATTTAAACCTTTTTGGAGGGCTGGGAACCCACTTGGGGGAGATTTAAACCCTTCTGGGGGGGCTGGGAATCCACTTGGGGGGGTTTAAATCCACCTGGGGGGGTTAAACTCATCTGGGGGGCGGTTTAAACACATCTGAGGTGGCTCTAAACCCATCCTGGAGCCTTTAAACCCAACTTAGGGGGCTTTGAACCTATCTGGGGGGGCTTTAAACCCAACTTAGGGGGCTTTGAACCTATCTGGGGGGGCTTTAAACCCAACTTAGGGGGCTTTGAACCTATCTGGGGGGGCTTTAAACCCAACTTAGGGGGCTTTGAACCTATCTGGGGGGGCTTTAAACCCAACTTAGGGGGCTTTGAACCTACCTGGGGGGGCTTTAAACCCAACTTAGGGGGCTTTGAACCTACCTGGGGGGGCTTTAAACCCAACTTAGGGGGCTTTGAACCTATCTGAGGGGGCTTTAAACCCAACTTAGGGGGCTTTGAACCTATCTGGGGGGGCTTTAAACCCAACTTAGGGGGCTTTGAACCTACCTGGGGGGGCTTTAAACCCAACTTAGGGGGCTTTGAACCTATCTGGGGGGGCTTTAAACCCAACTTAGGGGGCTTTGAACCTATCTGGGGGGGCTTTAAACCCAACTTAGGGGGCTTTGAACCTATCTGGGGGGGCTTTAAACCCAACTTAGGGGGCTTTGAACCTACCTGAGGGGGCTTTAAACCCAACTTAGGGGGCTTTGAACCTACCTGGGGGGGCTTTAAACCCAACTTAGGGGGCTTTGAACCTATTTGGGGGGGCTTTAAACCCAACTGTGGGGATTTAAACCCAACTGAGGGGGTTTGGGGGGGCTGCAAACCCACCTGGGGGGCTTGAAACTCATCTGGGGGGGTTTAAACCTATCTGAGGGTGCTCTAAATCTATCCTGGGGGGTTTGGGGAATTCCCAAACTGCCCCCAGGAGGGGTCTGGGGGGTCCCATCCCAAATTTTTGGGATGTTCCTGAGTTTCCCATCCTGATTTTGGGGTGTCCCATCCCAACCTGGGGATTTTGGGGTGCAGGGCTGAGGGAGAACCGCCGGCACCCCGCGGCCTATTTGGTGCTGGGAGCCCGAGCCCTGACCGGAGCCTTCCGAGCCTGGACCCGCCGAGAGGTTTGGGGGGGTCCCGAGGGGTTTTGGGGGGCCCTGAGGGGTTTTGGGAGGGTCCCCAGAGGTTTGGGGGGGTCCTGAGGGGTTTTGGGGGGGCCCTGAGGGGTTTTGGGAGGGTCCCCAGAGGTTTGGGGGGGTCCCGAGGGGTTTAGGGGGGGCCCTGAGGGGTTTTGGGAGGGTCCCCAGAGGTTTTGGGGGGATCTCAAGAGATTTTGAGGGGTTTCAAAAGGATTTTGGGGGGATCTCAAGAGATTTTGAGGGGTTTCAAAAGGATTTTGGGAGGGTCCTGTGGGATTTTGGGTGGCTCCAAAGGAATTTTGGGGTGTCTAGAGGAATTCTGGGGGGGTTCAAAAGGTTCAGAATGGATGGGGGTCCATGGGGATTTTGGGGGGGTCCAAAGGAATTTTGGGAGGGTCTCGAGGGGTTTTGAGGGCATTCAAAGCAATTTTGGGGGGGTTCTGAGGAATTTTGGGGGGCTCTGTGGGGTCCCAGGAGTGGGAGGTTTTAGGGGGGAGGTTTTGGGGTTCCCCGGGTTTGGGGTCCCCTCTCATTTTAACCCTTTCCCCCTCAGGTCCTGGCAGAGCACGAGCAGGAGATCCCCGAGACCGTCCGGCCGGGGCAGCTGGTCAAGGAACTGGGCAGGGAGATCCGGCTGGCAGAGGTGAACTGGGAGCACTGGGAGGGACTGGGAGGGACTGGGGGGACACTGAGATGGAACGGGGGGGCACTGGGGGGAACTGGGATGGAATGGGGAGCACTGGGAGGGATTTGAAGTGCACTGGGAAGGGACTGGGAGCAACTGGGGGAACTGGGAGGGGTTCTGAGAAGGTTTTGGGGTTACTGGGAGGAACTGGGCCATACTGGGACATACTGGGAGCTCTGTATCCCTTCTCCACAGGAGCTGTTCCAGCAGAGCACGGGAATGTCGGGGACCCCCTTTGGACCCCCCTGGGGGGTCCCAGCCCCCAAAAAAGGGGGGCCCCGCAAGCCTCCCCCCAACTCTCGCACCTCCAATGAGGGGGGAACCCCAAATCCCCCCCCAGCCCCTCCTGAGGAGGATGAGGAGGTGAGGGGAGACTGGGAGGAACTGGGGAGGGACTGGGGGGCACTGGGAGGGACTGGGGGGGCACTGGGGGAGGGGTGGAATTGGGGGAGGGCTGGGTGTGGGGGAGGGGTGGATTTTGGGGGGTGGATTTGGGGTCCTCTCCCCCCAAATCTCAGGGTTCCCCCCCAGGTTGACCCCCCCAGCTCCAGCCCGGAGGAGACGGACCCCGACTCCGAGGGGGACCCCCAGATCCTGCTGGCCAACGGGGGGTCTCGGTGAGGAATGGGGGGTTTGGGGGGGCACTGGGGGGCTTTGGGGGGTCCAAGAGAGAATTTGGGGGGGTCCCAGGGGACTTTGGGGGGCTGGAGGGATTTGGAGGGGATGGGGAAATCCAAAGGGTTTTGGGGGGACACTGTGGGGGGTCCCAAAGGGAATTTGGGGGGCCTGGGGGTGTTCCGAGGTGATCTTGGGGGGTCCTAGAAAGGTTTGGGGGATGGATTTTGGGGCTCACGGGGATCCCAGAGGAGTTTGCTGGGGGGGTTGGAGGGGTTCTGGGATGGTTTTGGTGGGTCAGGGAGGGGGTCCCAGAGGGGTTTGGGGGGTCCCCCTGACGCCCCTCCCCCTCAGGCCCCGCCGCAGCCGGCCCGGGGGGCTCTGGGGGTCCCGCCCCCCCCCATCCCCCCCCTGCTCCCCCCCAGCTCCCCCCTGGACCTGGACTCGGAGGAGGAGCTGCAGATCGATGAGACCCCCCCGCGGCGGGGCCCGCGCCGCCTGCCCCGTGGGTACCCCAAAAACACCCCCAAACATCCCCCAAACATCCCCCAAACATCCCCCAATCCTCCCCAAAAACATCCCCAAAACCATCCCCAAAACATCCGCAAAACACCCTAAAAACATCCCCCAAACATCCCCCAATCCTCCCCAAAACCATCCCCAAAACCATCCCCAAAGCATCCCCCAAAGCATCCCCCAAACATCCCCCAAACATCCCCAAAAACATCCCCCAAACATCCCCCAAACATCCCCAAAACATCCCCAAAAACATCCCCAAAAACATCCCCAAAACATCCCCAAAAATATCCCTAAAACATCCCCCAAACATCCCCCAAACATCCCCAAAACATCCCCCAATCCTCCCCAAAACCATCCCAAAAACATCCCCAAAACATCCCCAAAAATATCCCTAAAACATCCCCAAAACATCCCCAAAACATCCCCAAAAATATCCCTAAAACATCCCCAAAACACCCCAAAAACATCCCCAAAAAATCCCCCAAACATTCCCAAAAACATTCCCAAAAACATTCCCAAAAACATCCCCAAAAACATCCCCAAAACATCCCCAAAACATCCCCAAAAACATCCCCAAAAACATCCCCAAAAACATCCCCAAAAACATCCCCAAAAACATCCCCAAAACATCCCCAAAACATCCCCAAAAACATCCCCAAAAACATCCCCAAAACACCCCAAAAACATCCCCAAAACATCCCCAAAACACCCCAAAACCGGCCCCAGACCTGATCCCAGAACCACCCCAAACCTGACACTAAAACAACCCCCAAAACCCCCCAAAATCTAGCCCCAAACCTGACCTGAAACATCCCCAAAATGCCCCCAATCCCCCCTAAACCCTCATTTTTGGGGTCTGACCCCAACCCCCATTTCTGAGGTGTTCCCCCAGTCCCCATTTTGGGGTGACCCCAATCCCCATTTTTGGGCTGTGACCCTAGTCCCTGTTTTTAGGGTGGCCCTAATGCCAGTTTTTGGGGTGATCCGAATCCCATTTTTGGGCTGTGACCCCAATCCCGGTTTTCGGGCTGTGACCCCAATCCCCATTTTTGGGCTGTGACCCCAATCCTGTTTTTTGGGGTGTCCCCAGTCCCATTTTTGGGGTGACCCCAATCCTGTTTTTTGGGGTGACCCCAATCCCATTTTTGGGGTGTCCCCAATCCCGTTTTTGGGGTGTCCCCAATCCCGTTTTTGGGGTGACCCCAATCCCGTTTTTGGGGTGACCCCAGTCCCGTTTTTGGGCTGTGACCCCAATCCCGTTTTTGGGGTGACCCCAATCCCGTTTTTGGGGTGACCCCAATCCCCATTTTTGGGCTGTTACCCTAGTCCCTGTTTTTAGGGTGGCCCTAATCCCAGTTTTTGAGGTGATCCGAATCCCGTTTTTGGGGTGACCCCAATCCCATTTTTGGGCTGTGACCCCAATCCCGTTTTTGGAATGACCCCAATCCCCGTTTTTGGGTTGTGACCCCAATCCAGTTTTTGGGGTGACCCCAATCCCGTTTTTGGGGTGTCCCCAATCCCATTTTTGGGGTGTCCCCAATCCCCATTTTTGGGGTGTCCTCAGTCCCATTTTTGGGGTGTCCCCAATCCCATTTTTGGGCTGTGACCCCAATCCCGTTTTTGGGGTGTCCCCAGTCCCATTTTTGGGCTGTGACCCCAATCCCGTTTTTTGGGCTGTGACCCCAATCCTGTTTCTTGGGGTGACCCCAGTCCCATTTTTGGGCTGTGACCCCAATCCCGTTTTTGGGGTGACCCCAATCCCCGTTTTTGGGCTGTGACCCCAGTCCCATTTTTGGGGTGACCCCAATCCCGTTTGGGGTGTGACCCCAATCCCCATTTTTGGGGTGACCCCAATCCCGTTTTTGGGCTGTGACCCCAATCCCGTTTTTGGGGTGTCCCCAATCCCGTTTTTGGGCTGTGACCCCAATACCCGTTTTGGGGTGACCCCAGTCCCGTTTTTGGGGTGACCCCAATCCCGTTTTTGGGGTGACCCCAATCCCGTTTTTGGGGTGTCCCAGGGCTCCCCCGGAAGCTGCCCCGGGCCAAGCCCTGCTCGGATCCCAACCGGGTGCGGGAGCCGGGAGAGGTCGACTTCGACATCGAGGTGGGTCTGGGGGTGACCCCGGGGGGTTTTGGGGGGCTCTGGGGGGGTTTGGGGTGGTTAAGGGAGCTGAGGGTATCCTGGGGGGCTCTTAGGGGGATTTAGGGGGGGGCTCTGGGGGTTTTGGGGGGGTTTAAGGGAACTGGGGATGTCCTTCAGGGGGTTTTGGGGGGCACCCGAAAAATGGGGTTTTGGGGGGGATGTCTCTGACTTCCTGCCCCCCAGGAGAGTTACACCACAGCCTGGGGTTGTTTTTGGGATATTTCTGAGGTGTTTTGGGGTATTTTTGGAGATTTCTGATGCCTTGATCCCCAGGAGGGTTACACCACAGACTAGGGTGGTTTTGGGGGAATTTTTGGGGTATTTTGTGGGTTTTTGGGGTGTTTTTGGGCTGTTTCTGACCCCCTGATTCCCAGGAGGATTACACCACGGGACTGGGGTGGTTTTTGGGGTATTTTGTGGTATTTTGGTGTGTTTTTGGGCTGTTTCTGACCCCCTGATCCCCAGGAGGATTACACCACGGACTGGGGTGGTTTTTGGGGTATTTTGGGGTGTTTTTGGGCTGTTTCTGACTCCCTGATCCCCAGGAGGATTACACCACGGACTGGGGTGGTTTTTGCGGTATTTTGTGTTTTTTTGGTGTGTTTTTGGGCTGTTTCTGACCCCCTGATCCCCAGGAGGATTACACCACGGACTGGGGTGGTTTTTGGGGTATTTTGGGGTGTTTTTGGGCTGTTTCTGACCCCCTGATCCCCAGGAGGATTACACCACGGACTGGGGTGGTTTTTGCGGTATTTTGTGTTTTTTTGGGGTGTTTTTGGGCTGTTTCTGAACCCCTGATCCCCAGGAGGATTACACCACGGACTGGGGTGGTTTTGGGGGTATTTTGTGGTTTTTTGGGCTGTTTCTGACCCCCTGATCCCCAGGAGGATTACACCACAGACTAGGGTGGTTTTTGGGGTATTTTTGGGGTATTTTGTGGTTTTTTGGGGTGTTTTTGGGCTGTTTCTGACCCCCTGATCCCCAGGAGGATTACACCACAGACTAGGGTGGTTTTTGGGGTATTTTTGGGGTATTTTGTGGTTTTTTGGGGTGTTTTTGGGCTGTTTCTGACCCCCTGATCCCCAGGAGGATTACACCACGGACTGGGGTGGTTTTTGGGGTATTTTGGGGTGTTTTTGGGCTGTTTCTGACCTCCTGATCCCCAGGAGGATTACACCACGGACGAGGAGGACGAGGGGGGCGCTGGGGGCAGCGCCGGGATCCTGGACCTGCTCAAGGCCAGCCGGCAAGTGGGGGGCTCCGAGTACCCCCAGCTCAGGTTTGGGGGGGCCTGGGGGGCTGGGCTGGGTTTGAGGGGTCTGGGAGGGATCCCTGGGGGGTTTTGGGGGGCACTTGTGGGGCTGGGGTTGAGTTTTGGGGGTCCCTGGGGGTTATTTGGGATCATAGGTTGTGTTTTGGGGGTCCCTGGGGGGCTTTGAGTGGGAGCTGGGCTGGATTTGGGGGTCCCCAGGGTTGGGGGAGGGATTTGAGTGGGGTTTTGGGGGCTCCCCAAATGTTTTGGGAGGGCTGGGGTTGGGTTTTGGGGTCCCAGGGAGCTTTAACGGGGTGCTGGGCTGATTTTGGGGGTCCACAGATATCTGGGGGGACTTGGGTGGGGGTCACCAGGTGCTTTTGGGGGGACTGGGATTTGGCTTGTGGGGGTCCCTGGGGGTTATTTGGGGTCAGGAGTTGGGCTTTTGTGTTATTTGGAGTCCTAAGTTGGGTTTTGGGGTTCCTGGGGGTTATTTGGGGTCAGGAGTTGGGGTTTTGGGTTATTTGGAGTCCTGGGTTGGGTTTTGGGGTTCCTGGGGGTTATTTGGGGTCAGGAATTGGGGTTTTGGGGCTATTTGAGGTTCCTGGGGAGTTCTGGGGGGCATTTCTGTGGCTGGGCTCACTTTGCCCCTCTCCATCTCCTTTTGGCGCTGCCTCTCCTCAATTTGAGGACCCCAAACATGCCTTGACCCCCCCCAAACCCCAATTTTTCCCCTTTTTTCCCCTTTTTTCCCCCCAGCGAGGCCCCTGCCTCCCCCAGCACGCGTGAGGCCATCCAGGGCATGCTCTGCATGGCCAACCTGCCCGCGGGGACCCCCCTGGGACCCCCAAACTGGTGGGGAGGGGGCGGGGGGACCGAAAGGGGGGGTCCTGGGGGGTCTGGGGGGCCCCGCAGAGCCCCCCCTGCCCCCCGGAGCACCGACAGCGAGGCCGAGGGGAGCCTGGACGAGCAGGACAGCCTGGGGGCCTGCTTCAAGGATGCTGAGTACAGTGAGTGTGACCCCAAAACCACCCCAAAAACACCCCAAAACCACCCCAAAAACACCCCCAAAACACCCCAAAACCACCCTGCTTCAAGGATGCTGAGTACAGTGAGTGTGACCCCAAAACCACCCCAAAAACACCCCAAAAACACCCCAAAAACACCCTGCTTCAAGGATGCTGAGTACAGTGAGTGTGACCCCAAAACCACCCCAAAACCACCCCAAAACCACCCCAAAACCACCCTGCTTCAAGGATGCTGAGTACAGTGAGTGTGACCCAAAAACCACCCCAGAAACACCCCAAAAACACCCCCAAAACACCCCAAAACCACCCTGCTTCAAGGATGCTGAATACAGTGAGTGTGACCCCAAAAACACCCCAAAAACACCCCAAAAACACCCCAAAACCACCCTGCTTCAAGGATATTGAGTGCAGTGAGTGTGACCCCAAAAAACACCCCAAAAACACCCCAAAAACACCCCAAAAACACCCTGCTTCAAGGATGCTGAGTACAGTGAGTGTGACCCCAAAAACCACTCCAAAAATACCCCAAAACCACCCTGCTTCAAGCGAGTGTGATCCCAAAAACACCCCAAAAACACCCTAAAACCACCCCAAAAACACCCCAAAAACACCCCAAAAACACCCTCTTTCAAGGATGCTGAGTACAGTGAGTGTGACCCCAAAAAACACCCCAGAAACACCCCAAAACCACCCTGCTTCAAGTGAGTGTGACCCCAAAACCCCCCAAAACCACCCTAAAACCACCCTAAAACCACGCTGCTTCAAGGATGCTGAGTACAGCGAGTGTTACCCCAAAAACATCCTAAAAATATTCCCAAAGCACACAAAATATCCAAGAAATACCCCAAAACACCCTAAAAACCCAAAAATTACCTCAGAACAGCCCAAAACCACTCCCAGGCCGTGGTGGAATCACCCTGAACTCCCCTTTTCCTGCCCCCAGGACCCCCCTGAACCCCATTTTTTCTATCCCCCACCCCAGTTTACCCCTCGCTGGAGTCGGACGAGGACGACCCCGCCCTAAAATCGCTCCCCAAAAAGAAGAAAGTGACGGACGACGCCCCCTGGAGCCCCAAAGGTTTGGGGGGGGGTCCTTGGGGGGTGTGGTTTTGGGGGAAATTCGGGGATTTTGGGGTTCCCTGGGGCAGGGCTGGGTGGTTTGGGGTGAATTTGGGAGGTTTTTAGGAAATGTGGGGGATTTGAGGGGCCCTGGGATGGAATTTGGGGTCCCTGGGGATCCCCAGCCCTTCCTCCTTTGGGGCAGGGGCTGATTTGGGGTCCCTTCTGCCTTGTTCCATGTCTGATTTTGGGGTGTCCCCTATTTATTTCATGCTCTGATTTTGGGGTGTCCCTCTTTGCCATGACTGATTTTGGGGTGCCCCCTTTATTTGAGATCTGATTTTGAGATGTTCACCATTTGTTCCGTGCTCTGATTTTGGGGTGTGCCTCTTTATTTGAACTCTGAATTTGGGGTGTCCCCCCTGTTCCATGTCTGATTTTGAGGTGTGCCCCTTTATTTGAACTCAGATTTTGGGGTGTCCCCCTTTGCCATGTCAGACTTTGGGGTGTCCCCCATTCCATGCTCTGATTTTGGGGTGTGCCCCTTTATTTGAACTCTGATTTTGGGGTGTCCCCCCTGTTCCATGTCTGATTTTGGGGTGTGCCCCTTTATTTGAACTCAGATTTTGGGGTGTCCCCCTTTGCCATGTTTGATTTTGGGGTGTCCCCCATTCCATGCTCTGATTTTGGGGTGTGCCCCTTTATTTGAACTCTGATTTTGGGGTGTCCCCCCTGTTCCATGTCTGATTTTGGGGTGTCCCCTTTTATTTGAACTCAGATTTTGGGGTGTCCCTCTTTGCCATGTCTGACTTTGGGGTGTCCCCCCTGTTCCGTGTCTGATTTTGGGGTGTCCCCCTTTGCCATGTCTGACTTTGGGGTGTCCCCCCTGTTCTATGTCTGATTTTGGGGTGTTCCCTTTTATTTGAATGCTGATTTGGGGGTGTCCCCCTTTGTCATGTTTAATTTTGGGGTGTTCCCCATTCCATGCTCTGATTTTGGGGTGTGCCTCTTTATTTGAACTCTGATTTTGGGGTGTCCCCCCTGTTCCATGTCTGACTTTGGGGTGTCCCCCCTGTTCCGTGTTTGATTTTGGGGTGTCCCCCTTTGCCATGTCTGACTTTGGGGTGTCCCCCCTGTTCCGTGTCTGACTTTGGGGTGTCCCCCATTCCATGCTCTGATTTTGGGGTGTCCCCCTTTGCCATGTCTGACTTTGGGGTGTCCCCCATTCCATGCTCTGATTTTGGGGTGTGCCCCTTTATTTGAACTCAGATTTTGGGGTGTCCCCCTTTGCCATGTTTGATTTTGGGGTGTCCCCCATTCCATGCTCTGATTTTGGGGTGTGCCCTCTGTTCCATGTCTGATTTTGGGGTGTCCCCTTTTATTTGAATGCTGATTTTGGGGTGTTCCCCTTTGCCATGTTGAATTTTGGGGTGTCCCCCATTCCATGTCTGATTTTGGGGTGTGCTCCTTTATTTGAACTCTGATTTTGGGGTGTCCCCCCTGTTCCATTCTTGATTTTGGGGTGTCCCCTTTTATTTGAATGCTGATTTTGGGGTGTCCCCTTTGCCATGTCTGACTTTGGGGTGTCCCCCATTCCATGTCTGGTTTTGGGGTGTCCACTTTTATTTTAACTCAGATTTTGGGGTGTCCCCCTTTGCCATGTTTGATTTTGGGGTGTCCCCCATTCCATGCTCTGATTTTGGGGTGTGCCCCTTTATTTGAACTCAGATTTTGGGGTGTCCCCCTTTGCCATGTTTGATTTTGGGGTGTCCCCCATTCCATGCTCTGATTTTGGGGTGTGCCCCTTTATTTGAACTCTGATTTTGGGGTGTCCCCCTTTGCCATGTCTGACTTTGGGGTGTCCCCCTTTGCCATGTTTGATTTTGGGGTGTCCCCCTTTGCCATGTCTGACTTTGGGGTGTCCCCCCTGCTCCGTGTCTGACTTTGGGGTGTCCCCCTTTGCCATGTTTGATTTTGGGGTGTCCCCCCTTTGCCATGTCTGACTTTGGGGTGTGCCCCTTTATTTGAACTCTGACTTTGGGGTGTCCCTCCTGTTCCGTGTCTGATTTTGGGGTGTCCCCCTTTGCCATGTTTAATTTTGGGGTGTCCCCCATTCCATGCTCTGATTTTGGGGTGTGCCCCTTTTTTTGAACTCTGATTTTGGGGTGTCCCCCTTTGCCATGTTTAATTTTGGGGTGTCCCCTTTTATTTGAATGCTGATTTTGGGGTTTCCCCCTTTGCCATGTTTAATTTTGGGGTGTCCCCCATTCCATGCTCTGATTTTGGGGTGTGTCCCTTTATTTGAACTCTGATTTTGGGGTGTCCCCCTTTGCCATGTTTAATTTTGGGGTGTCCCCCATTCCATGCTCTGATTCTGGGGTGTGCCCCTTTATTTGAACTCTGATTTTGGGGTGTCCCCCCTGTTCCATGTCTGACTTTGGGGTGTCCCCTTTTATTTGAATGCTGATTTTGGGGTTTCCCCCTTTGCCATGTTTGATTTTGGGGTGTCCCCCCTGTTCCGTGTCTGATTTTGGGGTGTGCCCCTTTATTTGAACTCTGATTTTGGGGTGTCCCCCCTGTTCCATGTCTGATTTTGGGGTGTCCTCTTTTATTTGAACTCTGATTTTGGGGTGTCACCCTTTGCCATGTCTGACTTTGGGGTGTCCCCCCTGCTCCGTGTCTGACTTTGGGGTGTCCCCCCCGTTCCGTGTCTGATTTTGGGGTGTCCCCCCTGTTCCATGTCTGACTTTGGGGTGTCCCCCTTTGCCGTGTCTGACTTTGGGGTGTCCCCAGCGCGGGTGACGCCGTCGCTGCCCCGGCAGAGCCGCCCGGTGCGGGAGGGGACACGCGTGGCCTCGGTGGAGACCGGGCTGGCGGCAGCCGCTGCCAAACTGGCCCAGCAGGTGAACTGGGAGCACTGGGAGGAACTGGGAGCGACGCTTTGGGGTCTGGGGGGGCATTTAGGGGGTCCAGGGAGGGTTTGAGGGGAGTTCAGGAGGTTTTGAGGGTGATTTTGGGGGTGGTTGGGATTGTCAGGGGGGATTTGGGGATTCCAAGCTGGCCCAGCAGGTGAACTGGGAGCACTGGGAGGAACTGGGAGCGATGCTTTGGGGTCTGGGGGGGCATTTAGGGGGTCCAGGGAGGGTTTGAGGGGTGTTCAGGAGGTTTTGAGGGTGATTTTGGGGGTGTTTGGGATTGTCAGGGGGATTTTGGGGATTCCAAGCTGGCCCAGCAGGTGAACTGGGAGCACTGGGAGGAACTGGGAGCGATGCTTTGGGGTCTGGGGGGGCATTTAGGGGGTCCAGGGAGGGTTTGAGGGGAGTTCAGGAGGTTTTGAGGGTGATTTTGGGGGTGGTTGGGATTGTCAGGGGGGATTTGGGGATTCCAAACTGGCCCAGCAGGGGAACTGGGAGCACTGGGAGGAACTGGGAGCGACGCTTTGGGGTCTGGGGGGGCATTTAGGGGGTCCAGGGAGGGTTTGAGGGGAGTTCAGGAGGTTTTGAGGGTGATTTTGGGGGTGGTTGGGATTGTCAGGGGGGATTTGGGGATTCCAAGCTGGCCCAGCAGGTGAACTGGGAGCACTGGGAGGAACTGGGAGCAATGCTTTGGGGTCTGGGGGGGCATTTAGGGGCTCCAGGGAGGGTTTGAGGGGAGTTCAGGAGGTTTTGAGGGTGATTTTGGGGGTGGTTGGGATTGTCAGGGGGGATTTGGGGATTCCAAGCTGGCCCAGCAGGTGAACTGGGAGCACTGGGAGGAACTGGGAGCAGGGGGGGGAAACTGCTGGGTGGGGTTTGGGGTTTGTTGTGGGGAGGGAATTTAGGGGGTCTGGGGGGATTGGAGTGGTGAGATCCCCTCAAACCCCTCGCTTGACCTACAGCACCCCACAAATGTCCCCATAAATCCCCCCGAGCCCCCCCCCAACCCCTCAAACCCCCCAAATCCCTTCATCAATCCCCCCGACCCCTCAAAATCCCCCATAAATCCCTCTCAGACCCTCCCAATACACCTGTGACCCCCATAAATCCCCCTCCAACCCCCCATAAACCCCCCTGACCTCCCAAACTCCCCCATAAATCCCTCCTGATAACCCCAAACCCCCCAAAATCCCCCTCAGACTCCCGCAAACTCCCCATAAATCCCCCCTGTCCCCCAAACTCCCCAAAATCCTCCTCAGACGCCCCAAACTCCCCCATAAATCCCCCTCAGACCCCCACAAACTCCCCTAAATCCCCTCCAGACCCCCCAAACTCCCCCATAAATCCCCCCTGATACCCCCAAACCCCGCAAAATCCCCCTCAGACCCCCAAACTCGCCCTCAGACCCCCCAAACTCCCCCATAAATCCCCCTCAGACCCCCACAAACCCCCATAAATTCCCCCCTCCGGCCCCCAAACTCCCCTAAATCCCCTCCAGACCACCCCAAACTCCCCTAAATCCCCTCCAGACCCCCCAAATTCCCTATAAATCCCCCCCTGTCCCCCAAACTCCCCAAAATCCCCGTCAGACCCCCCCAAACTCCCCCATAAATCCCCCTCAGACCCTCCAAACACCTCTAAATCCCCTCCAAACCCCCCAAAATCCCCCTCAGACCCCCACAAATCCCCCCCTGGCCTCCAAAGCCCCCTAAATCCCCTCCAGACCCCCCAAACTCCCCCATAAATCCCCCTCAGACCCCCCAAACTCCCCATAAATCCCCCCCTGTCCCCCCAGGAGCACCGAAAGCTGCAGCGCAGGAAGGGCCCTGCCAAGCGCCGCCCCCCCTCGCCCCCCTCCCCCGAGGAAGAAGAGGAGGAGGAAGAAGAAGAGGAAGAGGAAGATGAGGAAGACGAAGACCCCGAAGCCGATCCCGAGGGGGACGCGGAGGCCGAGGCGGAGCTGGGGGGGGGCGAAGCCGAGGCCGAGCCGCCCCCGGAGCCGCCGTACCCGCCCAGCCTGGCTGACCACGAGTACACGGCGCGGCCGGGGGGTCCGGGACCCCCACCCGGGGCTCAGCCCGGCCGTGCCCCCACCCCCATGGCCCCGGGGGTGTTCCTGAGCCAGCGCCGGGGCCCCCCCGGAACGGCGCCCCCCAGCCACGGTGAGGGGTGCGGGGATAGCTGGGGGGGTTTTGGGGATATTTGAGGGGATTGGGGGAGGGTCTGAGGGGTTTGGGGGGTTTTTAGAGGGTTCTGGGGTGCCTTTGGGGGGTCCTGGTGGTGTAGGAGGGTCTTGGGCAGGGTCTGAGGGGATTTGGGGGAGGCTGCCAGGGGATTTTGGGGAGGGTCTGAGGGGATTTTGGGGGGTTTTTAGAGGGTTCTGGGGTGCCTTTGGGGGTTCCTGGTGGTGTAGGAGGGTCTTGGGCAGGGTCTGAGGGGATTTTGGGGAGGGTCTGAGGGGATTTTGGGGGGGAGGCTCTGAGGGGTTTTTGGGGGGGGTTTTCTTCTTTGGGTCTCGGGCATTTTTAGGGGGTTCTGGGGTGGCTTAAGGGGGTTGTGGTGCTGTAGGGGGATTTTGGCCAGGGCCTGAGGGGATTTTGGGGATATCTGAGGGGATTTGGGCAGGATCTGAGGGGATTTTGGGGATATCTGAGGGGATTTGGGGAGGATCTGAGGGGGTTTTGGGGATATCTGAGGGGATTTGGGGGGTTCAGGGGGAGCTGTGGGGTTTTGGGGAAGTTTTCTGTGGATATGGGGTGTTCTGGGGTGGTTTTGTGGGGTTCTGTGGTGGTTTCAGAGGGTCTGGGGCTGGTTTTGGGGGGGGTTTGTGGGGTTCTGGGGTGGTTTTGGGGGGTCCTGGGGTGGTTTTGGGTGGTTCTGGGGTGGTTTCGGAGGGTCTGGGGTGGTTTTGGGTGGTTCTGGGGTGGTTTTGGGTGGTTCTGGGGTGGTTTCGGAGGGTCTGGGGTGGTTTTGGGGGTCCTGGGGTGGTTTTGGGTGGTTCTGGGGTGGTTTCGGAGGGTCTGGGGTGGTTTTGGGAGGTTCTGGGGTGGGTTTTGGGGGGGTTTTGGGGTTCTGGGGTGGTTTTGAAGGGTCTGGGGTGGTTTTGGGGGGTCCTGGGGTGGTTTTGGGAGGTTTGGGGGGTTCTGGGGTGGTTTCAGAGGGTCTGGGGTGATTTTGGGTGGTTCTGGGGTGGTTTTGGGAGGTTTGGGGGGTTCTGGGGTGGTTTTGAAGGGTCTGGGGTGGTTTCAGAGGGCCTGGGGTGGGTTTTGGGGTGGTTTTGGGAGGGTCTGGGGTGGTTTTGGGGGGTCCTGGGGTAGTTTTGGGTGGTACTGGGGTGGTTTAGGAGGGTCTGGGGTGGTTTTGGGGGGTCCTGGGGTGGTTTTGGGTGGTTCTGGGGTGGTTTTGGGTGGTTCTGGGGTGGTTTCGGAGGGTCTGGGGTGGTTTTGGGTGGTTCTGGGGTGGTTTCGGAGGGTCTGGGGTGGTTTTGGGTGGTTCTGGCGTGGTTTCGGAGGGTCTGGGGTGGTTTTGGGTGGTTCTGGGATGGTTTAGGAGGGTCTGGGGTGGTTTTGGGTGGTTCTGGGGTGGTTTTGGGTGGTTCTGGGGTAGTTTTGGGTGGTTCTGGGGTGGTTTTTGGTGGTTCTGGGGTGGTTTCAGAGGGTCTGGGGTGGTTTTGGGTGGTTCTGGGATGGTTTCGGAGGGTCTGGGGTGGTTTTGGGGGGGTTTGTGGGGTTCTGGGGTGGTTTTGGGTGGTTCTGGGGTGGTTCTGGGGTGGTTTTGGGTGGTCCTGGGGTGGTTTTGGGGGTCCGTGTCCCCCCAGTCCCGGTGACACTCCGACCCTGCCCCCAGGGAAGCGCCCCCGGAAGGGTTTGGCCACAGCCAAGCAGCGCCTGGGCCGGATCCTCAAAATCCACCGCAACGGGAAACTGCTGCTCTGAGGGCGGGGCCGGCCACGCCCTGCCAGGCTCCGCCCATGCCCCGCCAGGCTCCGCCCACCGCCGGCTGAACAATGAACTATGGGCGGGGCTCTGCAAAAGGGGGCGGGGCCTGGCAGGACCACACCTATCAGAACAACGTGCTTGCTAAAAAGGGCGTGGCTTGTTTTAGGCCCCGCCCCTTCAGGTGTGGCGCCACCTGTCCCCTCCGAGGCCACGCCCACAATGCAGATTACCTGAGACCACGCCCTATCACAGCCCAAGCCACGCCCATTGGTCATGTAGGGTAAAACAGGCGTGGTAACATCAAACCACGCCCACTTATAGACAAACCACGCCCACACGGGGTGGAGCCGAACCCTGGCTCTGCCCACCACGGTTCCTGCCTTCCCATTGGCCGTGGGTGGAATAGGGGCGGGGCTTCCTCATTTCCCGCCTCCAGGCGCTCAGGCAATTGGGCAAGCCCCGCCCCACAGCTGCGGGGGGGGCGGAGCCATCTTTGATTGGTCCCCGCTAGGTTTTTTTTTTTTCCCCCCCCCGCAGTGTTTTCAGGTTGATTGATGGGGCGGGGCCGCTTCCTATTGGCTGCCCCTGTTTTGTAGGCGTGTCCAGAGGCCGCGGCCCCGCCCCTCTCCTTTTGTATTTGTAGAATAAAAAAGAAAATAAAAAAAACCACAAAAAAACCCGAAATTGGTGAAAAATGCCCCGAGCGGGGTCACGTGTTCCCCCTCAGCGCGCGCGCGCCGCCGGGGGCAGCTCTCGCGAGACCGGCAGCGCTCCTCCGAGATCTTGTCCCTTTGGAGGAGCAGGGCCGAGCTCCAGTCTCGCGAGATTTGGAGCCGCTCTCAGCCGGCGCTCTCGCGAGATCAGCGCGCGCGCCGCCGCCGTTCCCGCCGCTGAGGCCGCGGCCGCGCTCCCCCCGCCCTCCCCCGCCCGCACCGGGGCCGCTCCCGCCGCCGCTCCCGCTCCTTCCTCTCCCTGTCTCTCTTTCTCGCGAGGCTTCGGGGCCGCGCTGCCGCCAGCGCCTCGCGAGATCTCGCTCTCCTCATCAGCGTGCCGGTGAGTGCCGGTGCTTGAGGGAACGGCGTGGGCCCGCGGCCTGTGAGGGGAGCGGGGGGGTTGAGCCGCTGTGTGGCGGGCAGGGCCTTCCACCCGTTCACCGTCAGCCCCACCCCCCCCCTCCTCCCGGTACGAGGCGGGATCCGTGAGGGGCCGCCTCCCCTCCCCCACACGCCTCACGAAATCTCGCGAGGCTTCGCCAAACACCCGCCCCACTGCTAGGCGCGTTCTCGCGAGACTAGGCCGCCGCGCCTCTCGCGTTCCTATTGGCTGCTGGCGGCGTTGCTCCGCCCCCACGCTACCTCCCGCGGCACCGCCTCCCCCGGTCCCGCCGGCCGCTCTCGCGGGATTTGCGGCAGCTCTCGCGAGATCTCGGGCCGCGGCCGGGGCTCAGTGTAAGATGGCGGCGGCGGCAGCGGCGGGACGGGCCCGGGCCGGGCTCTAACCCCCCCCCCCCTCCCCCCCGCTCTCCCCGCTCTCCCCGCCCGCTCAAGGTACCGGGGGCAGTGGGGCGGGGGGCTCGGCCCGGTGCTGCTGGGGGGCCCGCGGCATGGGGGGGGAATGGCGCCCGGCTCCGTCATGAGGGGCCCGCCCCCCCCTCCCACCGCCCCCCCACTCCCCGGCGGCCTCCCGTGATTTGGGGGCCGCTTTCCTCTTCTCACGGCCCCCCTTCCCCCGACCCTTGCGGTTTCTCCCCGTGCAGGTGCTCCTCGCGGGGACTCAGGCCCTCCCCTCCCGAGATTTGGGGTGTTTGGCCGCCCCTCCACCTCAATTTAGCTTTCTCACGTCTTTAGGTTTGCCTTGTATTTTAGGGGTACTTTCTGTGGTGCTCATTATTTAGGAGCCCCAGTGTCATTTCCACTCCCCCGCAATCCCCTCCCATCACTCAGGGTCTCCCTCATCGGTTTCCCGACATTTGGGGGACCCCTTTAGCGGCCCCCCCTTTTCCCATCCTTTAGGCTTTACAACCCCCTCTCCTTCAGATCCTTTAGGATTTGGGGGTCTCCTCATTGCCTCCTTAGCCCTTTTTTCTCTATTCGCATTATTTTCAGATTTTATAGCGATTTTGTGCTGTCTCTTCCCACCCTCGAGGTCCCCCACGCTGCGGTTTGGGGGATCCCTTTTTGGGATCCCTTTTTGGGATCCCATTTTTGGGATCAGCTCCCCCCATCATCACACGGGACCCCCCCAAACCCCCCAGGATTTCACACCCCCTCCCCAATTCCTCCCCGCAGCAGCTCCCGGCTCCCTCCCCCTCGCAGCGACCGGCCGGGCCGAGGATGGACTGGGAGTGATTCCCGGTAAGGGAACGGGGCTGGGGGGCGGCTGCAGAACCTCCCGAGGGGGCGGCGCGAGAGAATTTTGGGGGGCGGGTGTGGGGGGGGTCTCGCTTTGGGAAGGTTTTTTTTGGGGGGAAAACGGGCTGGAAGCTTCAAGCTTATTTTTGACACCTCCCCCCGGGCGGGCAGGGGGGGGGACACCCCAAAAACGGCCCCAACCCCCCCCAAAATGATGCGTCACTGTCACCGAACCGGCCGGGCCGGCGGGGGCGGGGGGGGGCACCGGGAGGGGGGTGGGGGAGCCCCGGCACGCGGCAGCCTCAGCCCTTAATTACCGGCCGTAATTATAGGCCTTAATTACAGCCCCTCGTCATTCCGCCGCGGGATTAATTGGGGGTGGGGGGGCTTTCGGAGACCCCCCCCCCGGGTACGGCGGGGTTTTGCACATTCATTGTTCAGCCGGTGCCGCGACGTCATCGGGCCGCGGCCGCCGCGGCGCCTGTCGGGACAACCGGGGCCCTGTCGGGACAACCGGGGCCCTGTCGGGACAACCGGGGCCTTGTCGGGACAACCGGGGCCCCGTCGGGACAACCGGGGCCCCGTCGGGACAACCGGGGCCCATTCGGGACAACCGGGGCCCCGTCGGGACAACCGGGGCCCCGTCGGGACAACCGGGGCCCATTCGGGACAACCGGGGCCCTGTCGGGACAGCGGGGCCCTGTCGGGACAACCGGGGCCCTGTCGGGACAACCGGGGCCCTGTCGGGACAACCGGGGCCCATTCGGGACAACCGGGGCCCTGTCGGGACAACCGGGGCCCTGTCGGGACAACCGGGGCCCATTCGGGACAACCGGGGCCCCGTCGGGACAACCGGGGCCGTGTCGGGACAACCGGGGCCCTGTCGGGACAGGTGGGGGCGGGGTTTGACCCGTTTTGGGGGGCAGCCCAGGTGTGACCCCCCCGTTCCCCCCACCACGTGTGGCCGCAGGCAGAGCACGAGGACCGGAACCCCAAAATGAAAGTGGATCGGACGAAACTGAAGAAAACCCCCACGGAGGCGGTGAGGGCTTGGGGACAGTCGGGGAGGGGCTGGGGACACTTGGGAAGGGGTTGGGGACAGTCAGGGAGGGTTGGGGACACTTGGGAAGGGGTTGGGGACAGTCAGGGAGGGGCTGGGGACACTTGGGAAGGGGTTGGGGACAGTCAGTGAGGAGCTGGGGACAGTCAGGGGTTGGGGACTGTCAGAGAGGGGTTGGGGACATTCAGAGACGGGCTGGGGACATTCAGAGAGAGGCTGGGGACCCTTGGGAAGACCTCAGGGACATTCAGTGAGGACTTGGGGACACTCGGGAAGGAGCTGGGGACACTCAGGAGGGGGTTGGGGACAGTCAGGAAGGGGCTGGGGACACTTGGGAAGGGGTTGGGGACAGTCAGTGAGGAGCTGGGGACAGTCAGGGGTTGGGGACTGTCAGAGAGGGGTTGGGGACACTCAGGAAGCAGCTGGGGACATTCAGAGAGAGGCTGGGGACCCTTGGGAAGACCTCAGGGACATTCAGTGAGGACTTGGGGACACTCGGGAAGGAGCTGGGGACACTCAGGAGGGGCTTGGGGACAGTCAGGGAGGGGCTGGGGACACTTAGGAAGGGGTTGGGGACAGTCAGGGGTTGGGGACAGTCAGGGGTTGGGGACAGTCAGGGGTTGGGGACTGTCAGAGAGGGGTTGGGGACACTCAGGAAGCAGCTGGGGACATTCAGAGAGGGGTTGGGGACCCTTGGGAAGACCTCAGGGACATTCAGTGAGGACTTGGGGACACTTGGGAAGGAGCTGGGGACACTCAGGAGGGGGTTGGGGACAGTCAGGGAGGGGCTGGGGACAATCAGAGAGGGGTCGGGGACACGGTTGTGGGGGAATTGGAGATGTCGGGGGGGAGTGGGGACATTGGGAAGGGAATGGAGGGTTTTGGGGACATCGAGGGGTGTTGGGGACACTCAGGGAGTGTTGAGGGGGCAGCAAAGGGCAGGAGTTGGAGACATTTGGGGGGTGGGGGCATTGAGGAGGGGTTTGGGGACAATGGGGGGTGTTGGGGACCCCACGAGGGGACAGTGCTGAGTTCCCTGTGCCCCTCAGCCCGCTGACTGCCGGGCCCTCATCGAGAAGCTGAAAGCTTGCAGCGATGAGCAGCTGGTGACAGAACTGCAGCAGATCAAGACATGGAACATTGGGAAGGTGGGAGGGGTCCCCAAAACCTGGGGAGGGTCCCCAAAACCTGGGGGGGTTCCCCAAAACCTGGGGGGTCCTAAGACACGGGGGAATTTCCCAAGGGATTGCTCACAGTTTGTCAGGGTGGTGCTGAGCTTGTCCCCAAACTGGTCACTGCCACTGGTGGGGTGTCACCCTGGGGCACCCCAGAGTGGTCCTGAAATGAGGGGGGTCCCTGGTTTCAGCTGAACCCCTGGAGCCCTCAGCGCTTGGGTGGGGCAGTTCTGGAGTTTTCTGGAGGTTTAGGAATGTGGGGGGGTTTCTACATTTCTTGCAGTGCACCCCAATGTTTGCCCCTCCCCTACTTTTTATTTATTTTTCTCCAAATTCGGTGGGGGGCTCACCAGCATCCTCACAGCCCCCCAGGAGCCCCCATTTCCTCCCCACCCTGGAGCTGTTTGGGCACAAATTTTCTCTCACAGACTCCTAAAACTCCAAGGAGGAGCCCCAATATGCCTAAAAACACCTTATAAACCCCAAAATACGTGGGGAGTACCTCAATTTCCCCCCAAAACCCGGGGAAAACCCAAATTCTCTCTCAAGTTTCTAAAACTCCAATTTTTTGCCCTGTATTGAGGAGGGGGCTGGGCTGAGGTCTGGGCTGTACCCAGGGGGTCCCAGGCTGTGCCCCCAGCCCCACATCCCCCCCTAACCCCCCCCAGTGCGAGCTGTACCACTGGGTGGATGTGGGGGGTTCCTGGGGGGCTCAGGGGGTCCCGGCTGTGCCCCCAGCCCCACATCTCCCCCCTAACCCCCCCAGTGCTAGCTGTACCACTGGGTGGATGTGGGGGGTTCATGAGGGGCTCAGGGGGTCCCGGGCTGTGCCCCCAGCCCCACATCCCTCCCCCCAATCCCCCCAGTGCGAGCTGCACCACTGGGTGGATATGGGGAGCTCAGGGGGTCCGGGCTGTGCCCCCAGCCCCACATCTCCCCCCTAACCCCCCCCAGTGCGAGCTGTACCACTGGGTGGATGTTGGGTGTTCATGGGGGGCTCAGGGGGTCCCGGCTGTGCCCCCAGCCCCACATCTCCCCCCTAACCCCCCCAGTGCGAGCTGTACCACTGGGTGGACCTGGGGGGTTCCTGGGGGGCTCAGGGGGTCCCGGGCTGTGCCCCCAGCCCCACATCTCCCCCCTAACCCCCCCAGTGCGAGCTGTACCACTGGGTGAATGTGGGGGTCTGGATTGGGGTCTGGGCTGTACCCAGGGGGTCCCGGCTGTGCCCCCAGACCCACATCTCCCCCCTAACCCCCCCAGTGCGAGCTGTACCACTGGGTGGATGTGGGGGGTTCATGGGGGGCTCAGGGGGTCCCGGCTGTGCCCCCAGCCCCACATCTCCCCCCTAACCCCCCCAGTGCGAGCTGTACCACTGGGTGGACCTGCTGGACCGCTTCGACGCGCTGCTGGCCGAGGCGGGCCGGCCGGTGGAGGCCATGAGCTGGATGCTGGCCTGCGACCGGCCCGAGCGCCAGCCCCTCAAGGCCCTGCTGCTGGCCCTGCTCAACTTCACGGCCCTGCTCATCGAGTACAGCTTCTCCCGCCACCTCTACAGCTCCATCGAGGTGCTCAGACCCCCAGCCCCGCCCTCCGCGTGTCCCCAGGCGTGTGACACGCTGCCTGACACGCCTGTCCTGTCCCCGCAGCACCTGACCACGCTGCTGGCCTCCTCGGACATGCACGTGGTGCTGGCCGTGCTCAACCTGCTCTACGTGTTCAGCAAACGCTCCAACTACATCACCCGCCTGGGCTCCGAGCGCCGCGGGCCCCTGCTGGCCCGCCTGCAGCACCTGGCCGAGGTGGGCGGGGTTTTTGGGGCGTTTTTGGGAGGGTTTTGAGGGATTTGGGGACTCAGCAGGGTGGGGCTGAGTTGGGCTGGTCTCCCTGCAGAGCTGGGGTGGAAAGGAGAATGGATTCGGGTTGGCTGAGTGCTGTCGGGACTTGCACATGATGGTGAGTGGCACCTGCGGGTCACCCTGAGCTCCTCTGGGTCACCTTGTCCTGTCCTGGGTATGCCAGAGCTTACCTGTGTCAGTTTATCCTGTCCTGGGGGGTCCCCAGAACTCACTTGTGTCACTTTGTCCTGTCCTTGGGGGGTCCCCAGAGCTCACCTGTGTCACTTTGTCCTGTTCTGGGGGTCCCCAGAGCTCACCTGTGTCAGTTTATCCTGTCCTGGGGGGTCCCCAGAGCTCACCTGTGTCACTTTTTCCTGTTCTGGGGGTCCCCAGAGCTCACCTGTGTCAGTTTATCCTGTCCTTGGGGGTCCGCAGAGCTCACCTGTGTCACTTTGTCCTGTTCTGGGGGGGTCCCCAGAGCTCACCTGTGTCCTTTGTCCTGTCCTGGGTGTTGCCAGAGCTCACCTGTGTCAGTTTATCCTGTCCTTGGGGGGTCCCCAGAACTCACCTGTGTCACCTTTTCTTGTCCTGGGGGTCCCCAGAGCTCACCTGTGTCACTTTGTCCTGTCCTGGGGCGTCCCCAGAGCTCACCTGTGTCACTTTGTCCTCTTTTGGGAGTCCCCCAAACTCACCTGTGTTCTCCTGTCCTGTCCTGGGGCACACACGTGACCTTGTGTGCCTTTGTCACATCCTGAGGCCCCTTGATGCCATCCTGGGGTCCCCAGCGCTGTCTTACCCCTCTGTGTCACCTCCCATGTCCCCAGCACCGCTTTGTCACCCCTGTTGCGTCCCCCCAGGGGAGGGGACCCTGCTGTCCCCATCTCACCCCTGTGACCCCTCCCCAGAAATACCCCCCCAGTGCCACCACCCTGCACTTCGAGTTCTACGCCGAGCCGGGCGTCGAGGTGAAGGTGGACAAGAGGGTGAGTGACACTGGGGACATTTGGGGGTCACGAGGAGGCCCCCAAAGCACCGGGGCCACCCCTTGACCTCCTGTGACCCCTGCAGGCCACCAGCACCACCTTGCACTACATCCACATCGAGCAGCTGGACAAGGTGAGCGTGGGGGGCACCTTGATTTGGGGGGGGTCTCTGCTTGGGCCAGGGCTCCCCCACGCCCTACACTGCCCTTTTGTTCCTGCCCCCCAGTTTTGTCCTCTGCCCCCCACATTTTGTTCTCCGCACTCAATCTTGACCCTCCGCACCCCAGTTTTGTTCTCTGTTCCTCAGTTTTGTCCCCTGAACCCCATTTTGTCCCTTGCACCCCAGTTTTGTTCTCTGTTCCTCAGTTTTGTCCCCTGAACCCCATTTTGTCCCTTGCACCCCAGTTTTGTTCTCTGTTCCTCAGTTTTGTCCCCTGAACCCCATTTTGTCCCTTGCACCCCAGTTTTGTTCTCTGGCCCCCAGTCTTGTCCCCTGAACCCCATTTTGTCCTTTGCACCCCAGTTTTGTTCTCTGTTCCTCAGTTTTGTCCCCTGAACCCCATTTTGTCCCTTGCACCCCAGTTTTGTTCTCTGTTCCTCAGTTTTGTCCCCTGAACCCCATTTTGTCCCTTGCACCCCAGTTTTGTTCTCTGTTCCTCAGTTTTGTCCCCTGAACCCCATTTTGTCCCTTGCACCCCAGTTTTGTTCTCTGTTCCTCAGTTTTGTCCCCTGAACCCCATTTTGTCCCTTGCACCCCAGTTTTGTTCTCTGTTCCTCAGTTTTGTCCCCTGAACCCCATTTTGTCCCTTGCACCCCAGTTTTGTTCTCTGTTCCTCAGTTTTGTCCCCTGAACCCCATTTTGTCCCTTGCACCCCAGTTTTGTTCTCTGGCCCCCAGTCTTGTCTGTCCACACCCCAGTTTTGTCCCCTCCCCTCCCAGTTTTGTTTCCTGCCCTCCAATTTTGCTTCTGCCCCTCCCTATTTCTCTTTTTCTTCTCCCGCAGATTTCAGAGAGCCCCTCGGAGATCATGGAGTCCCTGACCAAGATGTACAGCATCCCCAAGGACAAACAGGTGCGTGGGGTGACATCGAGGGTTGTGGGGTGACCCCCAGACCCTCCTGACCACCCCAAATCCTCTGTCCCCCTCTCAGATGCTGCTGTTCACCCACATCCGCCTGGCCCACGGCTTCTCCAACCACAAGAAGCGGCTGCAGGCGGTGCAGGCGCGGCTCCACGCCATCTCCATCCTGGGTGGGCCTTCGTTAGGGCTTGTTTTAATTGGGGGATGGCTTTGGGGGGGTTCAGGGGCTGCTCTGTGGGGGTCCTGGGGCAGTTGGGGTGACCCCCCGTCTCCGCAGTGTACTCCAACGCGCTGCAGGAGTCGGCCAACAGCATCCTGTACAACGGGCTGATCGAGGAGCTGGTGGACGTGCTGCAGATCACCGACAAGCAGCTGATGGTGAGACCTGGGGACGCCTGGGGCCGAGCCCTGTCCCTTCAGCTGTCCCTCTGTGTGTCCCTGTGTGTCCCCTCAGCTGCTCCTTCATCTGTCCCGTTACCTGTTCCCTGACCTGTCCTTTTGGCTGTTCTTTTATTTGTCTCTTCATCTGCCCCCTTCACCTGTTTCCTCAGATGTCCCCTTGTGATTCCTTTTGTCTGTCCCCTTGTGTGTCCCCTCAGCTGTCCGTTCACCTGTCTCCTTGTGTGTTCCCTCACCTGTCCCTTTGTGTGTCCCCTCACCTGTCTCCTTGTGTGTTCCCTCACCTGTCCCTTTGTGTGTCCCCTCACCTGTCTCCTTGTGTGTTCCCTCACCTGTCTCCTTGTGTGTCCCCTCGCCTGTCCCTTTGTGTGTCCCCTCACCTGTCTCCTCGTGTGTCCCCTCACCTGTCTTCTCGTGTGTCCCCTCAGCTGTCCCCTTGTGTGTCCCCTCACCTGTGTCCCTGTGTGTCCCCTCACCTGTCCCCTTGTGTGTCCCCTTACCTGTGTCCCTGTGTGTCCCCTCACCTGTCCCTTTGTGTGTCCCCTCACCTGTCCCCTTGTGTGTCCCCTCACCTGTGTCCCTGTGTGTCCCCTCACCTGTCTCCCTGTGTGTCCCCTCAGCTGTCTCCCTGTGTGTCCCCTTAGCTGTCTCCTTGTGTGTCCCCTCACCTGTCCCCTTGTGTGTCCCCTCACCTGTCCCTTTGTGTGTCCCCTCACCTGTCCCCTTGTGTGTCCCCTCACCTGTCCCTTTGTGTGTTCCTTCACTGACTTGCTGCACATGCTGCTCACCAAGGATCTGAATGTGGCTCACCTGTCCTGCAGCTGTCACCTCACTTGTCCTGCATGTGTCACCTCACTTGTCTCACATCTGTCACCTAACATGTCCTGTACGTTCCTACACCTCTCGCGCTCCTGTCATTTCACCTGTGCTGTATCTGTATCTTTATCTTGTGTATCTCCTCTGCACATGCTGCCTATCGAGGACATGAGTGTCCCTCACCTGTCCCACACCTGTTCCTTCCCTGTCACATCACCTGTCCCCGTGTATCCCCTCACTGATGTCACTGTGCTGCACCTGTTGCTCATCAAGGACACGAGTGTCCCTCCCCTGTCCCTCACGTGTCCCTCTCCTGTCCCTGCCAGGACATCAAGGCGGCGTCCCTGCGGACGCTGACGTCCATCGTGCACCTGGAGCGCACGCCGAAGCTCAGCAGCATCATCGACTGCACCGGCACCGCCTCCTACCACGGCTTCCTGCCCGTGCTGGTGCGCAACTGCATCCAGGCCATGATCGGTGCGTGCCGGGGGGCTGGGGGGTCACCTGGAGGGGTGTTACCTGCCCTAACCACACCTGTACACCCCCAGACCCTTCCATGGAGCCCTACCCCCACCAGTTCGCCACGGCGCTCTTCTCCTTCCTGTACCACCTGGCCAGCTACGACGCGGGCGGCGAGGCGCTGGTGTCGTGCGGCATGATGGAGGCGCTGCTCAAGGTGAGCTCTTCTCACCTGTGGGTTCTCTGGGGTGCCTCGGGGATTGCCTCACCTGCCTCTGTCCCCTCGCCAGGTGATCAAGTTCCTGGGGGACGAGCAGGACCAGATCACGTTCGTCACGCGGGCGGTGCGGGTGGTGGATCTCATCACCAACCTGGACATGGCCGCCTTCCAGTCGCACAGCGGGCTGTCCATCTTCATCTACCGCCTCGAGGTGCTGCCCCCCCTTCCCCTGCCCTGCTTTTGGGGGTCCCCTGGGGTGGTTTGGGGTGCTGAGGCTCTGTCCCCCCCAGCACGAGGTGGACCTGTGCCGTCGCGAGTGTCCCTTTGTCATCAAGCCCAAAGTGCAGCGCCCGCCTGCTGCCACCCTGCCCGAGGGCGAGGACATGGAGACGGACATGGAGGGTGAGCAGCGGGGTGGGAGCAGCGGTGTCCCCGCTGCGGTGTCACCTGTTCCCTCCGTGGTGTCACCTGTTCCCCCTGCAATGTCACCGTCCCCCCGCAGTGACCGACGTGGCCATGGAGAGCAGCCCCGGCCCCTCTGCTGAGGCCCGGCCAGACCCGGTGCCACCAGCCCCGCCAGCCGTGCCCAGCACCAGCGCTGCCACCCCCTCCCCGCGCGGCGGTAGGTGCCTCCCGGGGCTGGGGACACGGTGGGGACAGCGGGGACTTCACTGGACCCCAGTTCCTTCCCTGTATGGACACCCCAATTCCTCCTGTTACAGACACCCCAGTTCCTCCTGTTACAGACACCCCAGTTCCTCCTGTTACAGACACCCCAATTCCTCCTATACAGACACCCGAATTTTTCCTATATGGACACCCCAATTCTTGCTATATGGACACACAAATTTGTCTTGTGTGGTCACCCCAATTCTTGCTATATGGACACACAAATTTGTCTTGTATGGCCACCCCAAATCCTCCTATACGACACCCAAATCCTCCTACATGGACGCTCCAATTCCTTCTCTATATGGACATCCTAATTCCTATTTTATGGACACCCCAGTTCGATCCCTATGTGGATATCCGAATTCTCCCTACATGGACACCCCAATCCCTTCCTTATATGGACACCCCAGTGCCATCCCTATATGGACACCCCATTTCCTTCCCCATGTGAACACCCCAATTCCCCCCCTACGAAGACCCCAAATCCTTTTCCACATCTGCTTTGCTCCCTGGGGACACCCCAATTTCCTCACGTGCCCCCCAATCCTCTCCCCGTGTCCCCCCCAGGAGTGCAGTGCATCCCCCAGCGCGCCGCTTTGCTCAAATCCATGCTGAACTTCCTCAAAAAAGCCATCCAAGACCCCGCCTTCTCCGACGGCATCCGGCACGGTGGGTGGTCCCCGATGTCCCCAAACCCCGCCGGGGTGGGGTGGGGTGGCAGGGGCGGTGGCACTGACCGCGCGTGTCCCCGCAGTGATGGACGGCTCGCTGCCCACCTCGCTGAAGCACATCATCAGCAACGCCGAGTACTACGGCCCCTCGCTGTTCCTGCTGGGTGAGCCACGCCCCGGCCCCACCTGGGCAGCGCGGGGCGGGCACGGAGCGGGGACCCCGCCAGGTGCTCTACCTGCCCTCAGTGCCCCCCTCTCTCCTCCGCCGCAGCGACCGAGGTGGTGACGGTCTTCGTGTTCCAGGAGCCCTCGCTGCTGTCCTCGCTGCAGGACAACGGCCTCACCGACGTCATGCTGCACGCTCTGCTCATCAAGGACGTGAGTGGGGCTCACCTGTGCTACCTGTCACCTGTCCTGCACCTGTCCCCTATGTCCTTGTATCCCTTTATCTGCCCTCTGGCTTGTCCTCCTGTGTATCCTCTCACCGACGTCACGCTGCACGCTCTGCTCATCAAGGACGTGAGTGGGGCTCACCTGTGCTACCTGTCACCTGTCCCCTGTGTCCTTGTATCCCTTTATCTGCCCTCTCGCTTGTCCTCCTATGTATCCTCTCACTGACATCACGCTGCACGCTCTGCTCATCAAGGACGTGAGTGGGGCTCACCTGTGCTGTCACCTGTCCTGCACCTGTCCCCTGTGTCCTTGTGTGTCCCTTTATCTGCCCTCTGGCTTGTCCTCCTGTGTATCCTCTCACCGACATCACGCTGCACGCTCTGCTCATCAAGGATGTGAGTGGGGCTCACCTGTGCTACCTGTCACCTGTCCTGCACCTGTCCCCTGTGTCCTTGTGTGTCCCTTTATCTGCCCTCTGGCTTGTCCTCCTGTGTATCCTCTCACCGACGTCACGCTGCACGCTCTGCTCATCGAGGATGTGAGTGGGGCTCACCTGTGCTACCTGTCACCTGTCCTACACCTGTCACCTCGCCTATCCTACACTTGTCACCTGTCTCCTTGTCTATCCCTTCATCTGCTCCCTCACCTGTTTCCTTGCGTATCCTCTCGCTGCACGTGCTGCTCACGGAGGCCATGAGCGAGGTCACTCACCTGTCCAGCACCTGTCCTCACCTCTGTCGCCTCATTTGTCCTCTCGCTGTCCCATCAGCTGTCTCTGTGCTGCTCCCACACCTGTCCCATGCTGTGCACCCTCCCACACCTGCCCTGCACCTGCCACTTGTTTGTTCCATCTCCTGTTCCATTTCCTGGCTCTGTTCCTGTCCCCTGACTTGTCTCCTCACCTGTTCCCTCATTTCTGTCCTTGTGTTTCCCAGCACCTGTGTCCCCTCACCTGTCTTCACATCTGTTCCACTTCCTGCCCTGCACCTGTTCCACCACTGCTGCCACATCTGCCCTTCCCTTCTCCCCACACCTGCTCTGCACCTGTCCTGTTTCCCCTCCTGCACCTGCTCCAGGTCTGCCTCTGTCCCCACACCTGTCCCGTGCCTGCCACCTGTGCTGGTGCCACACCTGCCCCAGCTCCTCCCAGACCTGCCTCCCTGTCTGCTGCTCACCTGCCCATGCTGGTGCCGCACCTGCCCGGTGTCTGTCCCAGCTCTGCCCCACACCTGCCCGGTGTCTGCCCCACCACCTGCCCCACACCAGGTGTGCCCCGAGCTCCTGACCTGGCCCAGGTGTGCCCCACCACCTGCCCCACACCAGGTGTGCCCCAGCCCCTGCCCCACACCAGGTGTGCCCCCAGCCCCTGACCTGGCCCAGGTGTGCCCCCAGCCCCTGCCCCACACCAGGTGTGCCCCCAGCCCCTGCCCCACACCAGGTGTGCCCCCAGCCCCTGCCCCACATCAGGTGTGCCCCGAGCTCCTGACCTGGCCCAGGTGTGCCCCCAGCCCCTGCCCCACACCAGGTGTGCCCTGAGCCCCTGACCCGCACCAGGTGTGCCCCGAGCTCCTGACCTGGCCCAGGTGTGCCCCAGCCCCTGCCCCACATCAGGTGTGCCCCCAGCCCCTGACCCGCACCAGGTATGCCCCCAGCCCCTGACCCGCACCAGGTGTGCCCCCAGCTCCTGCCCCACATCAGGTGTGCCCCCAGCCCCTGACCTGGCCCAGGTGTGCCCCCACCACCTGCCCCACACCAGGTGTGCCCCCAGCCCCTGCCCCACACCAGGTGTGCCCTGAGCTCCTGACCTGGCCCAGGTGTGCCCCCAGCCCCTGCCCCACACCAGGTGTGCCCCGAGCGCCTCACCTGGCCCAGGTGTGCCCCCAGCCCCTGACCTGGCCCAGGTGTGCCCCGAGCTCCTGACCTGGCCCAGGTGTGCCCCCAGCCCGTGCCCCACATCAGGTGTGCCCCCAGCCCCTGACCTGGCCCAGGTGTGCCCCCAGCCCCTGACCTGGCCCAGGTGTGCCCCGAGCTCCTGACCTGGCCCAGGTGTGCCCCCAGCTCCTGCCCCACACCAGGTGTGCCCCCAGCTCCTGACCTGGCCCAGGTGTGCCCCCAGCTCCTGCCCCACACCAGGTGTGCCCCCAGCCCCTGACCTGGCCCAGGTGTGCCCCCAGCCCCTGCCCCACACCAGGTGTGCCCCGAGCTCCTGACCTGGCCCAGGTGTGCCCCGAGCTCCTGCCCCACACCAGGTGTGCCCCCAGTCCCTGACCTGGCCCAGGTGTGCCCCGAGCTCCTGACCTGGCCCAGGTGTGCCCCCAGCCCCTGCCCCACATCAGGTGTGCCCTGAGCTTCTGACCTGGCCCAGGTGTGCCCCCAGCCCCTGCCCCACACCAGGTGTGCCCCGAGCCCCTGACCTGGCCCAGGTGTGCCCCCAGCCCCTGCCCCACACCAGGTGTGCCCCGAGTTCCTGACCTGGCCCAGGTGTGCCCCGAGCTCCTGACCTGGCCCAGGTGTGCCCCCAGCCCCTGCCCCACATCAGGTGTGCCCTCAGCCCCTGCCCCACATCAGGTGTGCCCTCAGCCCCTGCCCCACATCAGGTGTGCCCCCAGCCCCTGCCCCACATCAGGTGTGCCCCCAGCTCCTGCCCCACATCAGGTGTGCCCCCAGCCCCACATCAGGTGTGCCCCGAGCTCCTGACCCGGCCCAGGTGTGCCCCAGCCCCTGCCCCACACCAGGTGTGCCCCGAGCTCCTGACCTGGCCCAGGTGTGCCCCCAGCCCCTCACCCTGCCCCGTGCGTGCCCCACACCTGCCCCAGGTGTGGTACAGCCCCTCACCCTGCCCCATGCGTGCCCCACACCTGCCCCAGGTGTGGTACAGCCCCTCACCTGCCCTGTGCATGCCCCGGGTGTGCCCCAGTCCCTCACCCTGCCCCATGCGTGCCCCACACCTGCCCCAGGTGTGGTACAGCCCCTCACCTGCCCCGTGCGTGCCCCAGACCTGCCCCAGGTGTGCCCCAGCCCCTCACCTGCCCCGTGCGTGCCCCACACCTGCCCCAGGTGTGCCGTAACCCCTCACCTGCCCTGTGCATGCCCCAGGTGTGGTACAGCCCCTCACCTGCCCCGTGCGTGCCCCACACCTGCCCCAGGTGTGCCGTAACCCCTCACCTGCGCAGGTGCCAGCGACACGGGAGGTGCTGGGCTCGCTGCCCAACGTGTTCAGCGCGCTGTGCCTGAACGCGCGGGGGCTGCAGAGCTTCGTGCAGTGCCAGCCCTTCGAGCGCCTCTTCAAGGTGCTGCTGTCCCCCGACTACCTGCCCGCCATGCGGCGCCGCCGCAGCTCCGACCCCCTCGGTGAGCGCGGCACTGCCGGGGACTGGGGGTACTGGGGGTACCGGGGTACTGGGGATACCGGGGGACTGGAGGTACTGGGGACAATGGGGGGCTGAGGGTACTGGGGATACTGGGGATACTGGGATACTGGGATACTGGGAATGCTGGGGGACTGAGGACACTGGGGATACCAGGGATACTGGAAATTCTGGGGGTGCTGGGGGACTGGGGATACCGGGGATAATGGGATACTGGGGGGCTGAGGGTACTGGGGATACTTGGAGTACTGGGGGCACTGGGGACATTGGAGGACTGAGGGTACTGGGGATACTGGGATATTGAGGGCACTGGGATACTGGGAATGCTGGGGGATTGAGGACACTGGGGATACCAGGGGTACTGGGGATACTGGGGACACTGGGATACTGGAGGTACTGGGATACTGAGGGCACTGGGATACTGGGAATGCTGGGGGACTGAGGACACTGGGGATACCAGGGGTACTGGGGATACTGGGATTACTGGGAATGCTGGGGGATATTGGGGACACTGGGGGACTGAGGACACTGGGGATACTGGGGATAATGGGGGACACTGGGATACTGGTAATGCTGGGGGGTACTGGGGATACCAGGGGTACTGGGAGTACTGGGGATACCGGGGATACTGGGGGTACTGGGATACTGGGGGTACTAGGAATACTGGGGACACTGGGGGACTGAGGACACTGGGGATACTTGGAGTACTGGGAATACTGGGGACACTGGGGGGCTGAGGGTACTGGGGACACTGGGGTACTGGGAATGCTGGGGGACTGAGGACACTGGGGATACCAGGGGTACTGGGAATACTGGGGACACTG
The DNA here is from genome assembly GCF_048771995.1 of Taeniopygia guttata. NCBI lineage: Eukaryota > Metazoa > Chordata > Aves > Passeriformes > Estrildidae > Taeniopygia > Taeniopygia guttata. Next base: position 934,195 of record NC_133056.1, read on the forward strand.
GGATACTGGAGGTACTGGGAATACTGGGGACACTGGGATACTGGGAATGCTGGGGGACTGAGGACACTGGGGATATCAGGGATACTGGGGGTACTGGGAATTCTGGGGGATACTGGGGACACTGGGGGACTGAGGACACTGGGGATACCGGGGGTACTGGGGATACTGGGATTACTGGGAATGCTGGGGGATATTGGGGACACTGGGGGACTGAGGACACTGGGGATACCGGGGATAATGGGGGACACTGGGATACTGGTAATGCTGGGGGATACTGGAGGTACTGGGGACACTGGGGGGGCTGAGGGTACTGGGGATACTTGGAGTACTGGGAATACTGGGGACACTGGGATACTGGGAATGCTGGGGGACTGAGGACAGTGGGGATATCAGGGATACTGGGAGTACTGGGGATACTGAGGGCACTGGGATACTGGGAATGCTGGGGGACTGAGGACACTGGGGATACCAGGGGTACTGGGAATACTGGGAGTACTGGGAATGCTGGGGGACACTGGGGACACTGGGGATACTGGAAATTCTGGGGGTGCTGGGGGACTGGGGATACCGGGGATAATGGGGGACACTGGGATACTGGGAATGCTGGGGGATACTGGGGTACTGGGGACACTAGGGATACCAGGGATTCCAGGGGTACTGGGGACACTGGGGGGCTGAGGACCCTGGGGATACTGGGGACACTGGGGATCCCACCAGCTGTTTAGTAACATACCATCTTAACATTTAAATAGCTCTCTCATTTTTTGGGGGCATTTGTGCTTATATTAGGCATCATCCCCTATTTGTTTAACTCCCAAAAGCACTTCTGCTCCCCTCAAAACCTGCTCTGCACCCCCAAAGCCTGTTCTGCCCCCCCAAACACTCTCTGCCCCCAGGTGACACAGCCTCCAACCTGGGCAGCGCCGTGGACGAGCTGATGCGGCACCAGCCCACGCTCAAGACCGATGCCACCACCGCCATCATCAAGGTGACAACCTGGGGACACTTGTGGGACTTCGGGGCCCCCCAAAAGTCTGGCCAGGCCCCCCCTAAATGCCATCCCCTCCGCAGCTGCTGGAGGAGATCTGCAGCCTGGGCCGGGACCCCAAGTACATCTGCCAGAAGCCGTCGATGCAGAAGGCGGACGGGACAGCGGCCGCGCCGCCCCCGCGCTCGCCCCACGCCGCCGAGGAGGCCTCGAGCGAGGATGAGGAGGAGGAAGAAGTGCAGGCCATGCAGAGCTTCGGGGCTGCCCAGCAGAGCGAGGCAGAGCCCAGCCAGACGTGAGCAGGACAGGGCGGGCTGGGGGGGTCCTGGGTGTCCCTAAAGATCTGGAGTGTCCCCAGGTCACTTTAGTGTCCCCAGGAATCTCTGTTCAGTGCTGGTTTTTGGATGGTCTGGGGTGGAGAGGATCCTAGGGGAGCTGAGGAAGGGTCTGGGAGGTCCTGGGGAAGCTGGGGAAGGGTCTGGAGGATCCTGGGGGAGCTGGGGAGGGGTCTGGCGGAGCTGGGGAAGCTGGGGAAGGGTGTGGAGGATCCTGGGGGAGCTGAGGAGGGGTCTGGGGGATCCTGGGGAAGCTGGGGAAGGGTCTGGAGGATCCTGGGGGAGCTGGGGAGGGGTCTGGGGGAGCTGGGGAAGGGTCTGGATGATTCTGGGGGAGCTGAGGAGGGGTCTGGGGGATCCTGGGGGAGCTGGGAAGGGCTGTGGAGGGTTCTGAGGGAGCTGGGTAGGGGTCTAGGGGAGCTGGGGAAGGGTCTAGAGGATCCTGGGGGAGCTGGAGAGGGGTCTGGGGGAGCTGGGGAAGGGTCTGGAGGATCCTGGGGGAGCTGAGGAGGGGTCTGGGGGATCCTGGGGGAGCTCGGAAGGGCTGTGGAGGCTTCTGAGGGAGCTGGGTAGGGGTCTAGGGGAGCTGGGGAAGGGTCTAGAGGATCCTGGGGGAGCTGGGGAAGGGGTTCAGCCTGGAGAAGAGAGACCGGGGAAAAATTTAGGCTGGAAATAGGCAAAAACTTCCCAGAAAGGGTCTGGCAGAGAAGAGTTAAAGCCAAGCCTGAATGTGACACTTGGTGGTGATGGGATGGTCGCAGAGATCTCTCCCAGCCTCATTAACTCTGATTTTATGTTCTGGGGGGATCACACTCCCCTCACCATCCCCTCACCATCCCCTCTGCGCTTGCAGCGTGGTGGGCACGGAGGAGCGCATCCCCATCCCGCTCATGGACTACATCCTCAACGTGGTGAGGCCCAGCACTGTCCCTGCGGGGTCCCCCTGGTCCTGACCCCCCTCTGAGGGGGTTCAGAGCCCCCCTGACCCCCTTTTGTCCCAGATGAAGTTCGTGGAGTCCATCCTGAGCAACAACACCACGGACGATCACTGCCAGGAGTTCGTGGCCCAGCGGGGGCTGCGCCCGCTCGTCACCATCCTGGGGCTGCCCAACCTGCCCGTGGACTTCCCCACCTCTGCAGCCTGCCAGGCCGTGGCTGGGGTCTGCAAATCCATCCTGGTACGGCTGGGGGGCTGCAAATCCTTCCTGGGGGGCTGCAAATCCTTCCTGGGGGGCTGCAAATCTGTCCTGGGGTCTGCAAATCCATCCTGGTACGGCTGGGGGGCTGCAAATCCATCCTGGGGGGCTGCAAATCTGTCCTGGGGGGCTGCAAATCCTTCCTGGGGGGCTGAAAATCTGTCCTGGGGGGCTGCAAATCTGTCCTGGGGGCTGCAAATCCTTCCTGGGGGGCTGCAAATCCATCCTGGTATGGCTGGGGGGCTGCAGATCCTTCCTGGGGGGCTGAAAATCTGTCCTGGGGGCTGCAAATCTGTCCTGGGGGCTGCAAATCCTTCCTGGGGGCTGCAAATCTGTCCTGGGGGCTGCAAATCTGTCCTGGGGGCTGCAAATCCATCCTGGTATGGCTGGGGGGCTGCAAATCCTTCCTGGGGGGCTGCAAATCTGTCCTGGGGGCTGCAAATCTGTCCTGGGGGCTGCAAATCTGTCCTGGGGGCTGCAAATCCTTCCTGGGGGGCTGCAAATCTGTCCTGAGGGGCTGCAAATCCTTCCTGGGGGGCTGCAAATCCTTCCTGGGGGGCTGCAAATCCTTCCTGGGGGGCTGCAGATCCGTCCTGGGGGCTGCAAATCCTTCCTGGGGGGCTGCAAATCTGTCCTGGGGGACTGAAAATCTGTCCTGAGGGGCTGCAAATCCTTCCTGGGGGCTGCAAATCTGTCCTGGGGGGCTGAAAATCTGTCCTGGGGGGCTGCAAATCTATCCTGAGGGACTGAAAATATGTCCTGAGGGGCTGCAAATCCATCTTGGGGTGCTACAAATCTATCCTGGTGTGGGCTGGGGGCACTGTGGGGGCTGAAGATTTATCCTGGGGGTCTCAGGGGTCTGCAAATCCATCCTGGTATGGCTGGGGGGCTGCAAATCCATCCTGGAATGGACCCTGATGAGTCTCTGTCCCCTCTGTGGCCTCAGTCACTGTCCCAAGAGCCCAGGGACTGCAGGAGGGTTCAGTGACCCCCTCAGTGACCCCGATGTCCCCTCTCTGTCCCCTCCACGAGCCCAGGGTGCTGCAGGAGGGTTCAGTGACCCTCAGGAGGGTTCAGTGACCCCGATGTCCCCTCTTTATCCCCCCCAGACTCTCTCCCACGAGCCCAGGGTGCTGCAGGAGGGTTCAGTGACCCCCAGGAGGGTTCAGTGACCCCCTCAGTGACCCTGATGTCCCCTCTCTGTCCCCCCAGACTCTCTCCCACGAGCCCAGGGTGCTGCAGGAGGGTTCAGTGACCCCCAGGAGGGTTCAGTGACCCCCTCAGTGACCCCGATGTCCCCTCTCTGTCCCCTCCACGAGCCCAGGGTGCTGCAGGAGGGTTCAGTGACCCCCTCAGTGACCCCAATGTCCCCTCTCTGTCCCCCCAGACTCTCCCCCACGAGCCCAAGGTGCTGCAGGAGGGTTCAGTGACCCCCAGGAGGGTTCAGTCACCCCGATGTCCCCTCTTTATCCCCCCCAGACTCTCCCCCACAAGCCCAAGGTGCTGCAGGAGGGTTCAGTGACCCTCAGGAGGGTTCAGTGACCCCCATGTCCCCTCTCTGTCCCCCCAGACTCTCTCCCACGAGCCCAGGGTGCTGCAGGAGGGTTCAGTGACCCCCTCAGTGACCCCAGTGTCCCCTCTCTGTCCCCCCAGACTCTCCCCCACGAGCCCAGGGTGCTGCAGGAGGGTTCAGTGACCCCCAGGAGGGTTCAGTGACCCCGATGTCCCCTTTCTGTCCCCCCAGACTCTCCCCCACGAGCCAAAGGTGCTGCAGGAGGGTTCAGTGACCCTCAGGAGGGTTCAGTGACCCCCTCAGTGACCCCGATGTCCCCTCTCTGTCCCCCCAGACTCTCTCCCACGAGCCCAGGGTGCTGCAGGAGGGTTCAGTGACCCCCTCAGTGACCCCGATGTCCCCTCTTTATCCCCCCCAGACCCTCTCCCATGAGCCCAGGGTGCTGCAGGAGGGTTCAGTGACCCTCAGGAGGGTTCAGTGACCCCCTCAGTGACCCCGATGTCCCCTCTCTGTCCCCCCAGACTCTCTCCCACAAGCCCAGGGTGCTGCAGGAGGGTTCAGTGACCCCCTCAGTGACCCCGATGTCCCCTCTTTATCCCCCCAGACTCTCTCCCACGAGCCCAGGGTGCTGCAGGAGGGTTCAGTGACCCCAATGTCCCCTCTTTATCCCCCCCAGACTCTCTCCCACAAGCCCAGGGTGCTGCAGGAGGGTTCAGTGACCCTCAGGAGGGTTCAGTGACCCCGATGTCCCCTCTCTGTCCCCTCCACGAGTCCAGGGTGCTGCAGGAGGGTTCAGTGACCCCGATGTCCCCTCTCTGCCCCCCCAGACTCTCCCCCATGAGCCCAGGGTGCTGCAGGAGGGCTCAGTGACCCTCAGGAGGGTTCAGTGACCCCCTCAGTGACCCCGATGTCCCCTCTCTGTCCCCCCAGACTCTCTCCCACGAGCCCAAGGTGCTGCAGGAGGGGCTGGTGCAGCTGGAGGCCGTGCTGTCGGCGCTGGAGCCGCTGCACCGGCCCATCGAGGCCCCGGGGGGCTCGGTGCTGCTGCGGGAGCTGGCCGGGGCCGGGGCCGTGCCCGATGCCACCCTCTCGGCCCAGGCCACCCCCCTGCTGCACGCCCTGACCGCCGCCCACGCCTTCATCATGATGTTCGTGCACACCTGCAGGGTGGGACAGGTAACGGGGGAGAGACTTGGGGGGTTGAGTGGGGTTTGGGGAGGTTTGAGTGGGGTTTGGAAGGGGTTTGAGGGGTTTGAATGGGGTTTGGGGAGGTTTGGAAGGGGTTTGGTGGGGGGTTGAATGGGGTTTGGGGAGGTTTGAGTGGGGTTTGGAAGGGGTTTGGGTGGGTGTTGAATGGGGTTTGGGGTGTTTGAGTGGGGTTTTGGGGTGGGACAGGTAATGGGGGAGAGACTTGGGGGGTTGGGTGGGGTTTGGGGAGGTTTGAGTGGGGTTTGGAAGGGGTTTGAATGGGGTTTGGGGTGTTTGAGTGGGGTTTGGAAGGGGTTTGAGGGGTTTGAGTGGGGTTTGGTGGGGGTTTGGTGAAGGGTTGAATGGGGTTTGGGGGGTTTGAGTGGGGTTTGGAAAGGGTTTGGGGGGTTTTAAAAAGGGTTTGGGGGTTTTGAGTGGGGTTTGGGAGTGGGACAGGTAATGGGGGAGAGACTTGGGGGGGTTGAGTGGGGTTTGGGGAGGTTTGAGGGGTTTGAATGGGGTTTGGAAGGGGTTTGGTGGGGGGTTGAATGGAGTTTGGGGGGTTTGAGTGGGGTTTGGGAGTGGGATAGGTAATGGGGGAGAGACTTGGGGGGTTGGGGTGGGGTTTGGGGAGGTTTGAGTGGGGTTTGGAAGGGGTTTGGTGAAGGGTTGAATGGGGTTTGGGGGGTTTGAGTGGGGTTTTGGGGGGTTTTGTGGGGTTTTGGGGTGGGACAGGTAATGGGGGAGAGACTTGGGGGGGTTGGGGTGAGGTTTGGGGAGGTTTGAGTGGGGTTTGGAAGGGGTTTGGGGGGGTTTTAAAAAGGGTTTGGGGGTTTTGAGTGGGGTTTGGGAGTGGGACAGGTAATGGGGGAGAGACTTGGGGGGGTTGAGTGGGGTTTGGAAGGGGTTTGAGGGGTTTGGAAGGGGTTTGGTGGGGGTTGAATAGGGTTTGGGGGGTTTGAATGGGGTTTTGGGGTGGGACAGGTAATGGGGGAGAGACTTGGGGGGTTGAGTGGGGTTTGGGGAGGTTTGAGTGGGGTTTGGAAGGGGTTTGAGGGGTTTGGAAGGGATTTGGGTGGGTGTTGAATGGGGTTTGGGGGGGTTTGAATGGGGTTTTGGGGTGGGACAGGTAATGGGGGAGAGACTTGGGGGGGTTGGGGTGAGGTTTGGGGAGGTTTGAGTGGGGTTTGAGGGGTTTTTAAAAGGGGTTTGGGGGGGTTGGGGTGGGGTTTTGGGGGTTTGAGGGGGTTTTAAAAGGGGTTTGGGGGGTTGGGGTGGGGTTTGGAAGGAGTTTGGGAGGGGTTGAATGGGGTTTGGGGGGCATTGAGTGGGGTTTGGGGGGTTGAATGGGGTTTTGGGGTGGGACAGGTAATGAGGGAGAGACTTGGGGGGGTTGGGGTGGGGTTTGGGGAGGTTTGAGTGGGGTTTGGAAGGGGTTTGGGAGGGGTTGAATGGGGTTTGGGGGGCATTGAGTGGGGTTTGGGGGATTTTAAAAGGGGTTTGGGGACTTGAATAGGGGTTTGGGTGTGGGAAAGGTAATGGGGGAGAGGCTTGGGGGAGTTGGGGTGGGGTTTGGGGAGAGTTGAGTGTGGTTTGGGGGGATTGAGTGGTATTTGGGGGGTTTTAAAAGGGGTTGAGAAGGGGTTTGGGGGGTTGAATGGGGTTTGGGGGGGATTGAGTTTGGTTTGGGGAGGTTTGAGTGGGGTTTGGGAGGTTTTAAAAGGGGTTGAGAAGGGGTTTGGGGTGTTGAATGGGATTTGGGGGGGATTGAGTGGGGTTTGGGAGGTTTTAAAAGGGGTTGAGAAGGGGTTTGGGGTGTTGAATGGGGTTTGGGGGGGGTTGAAAGGAGTTTGGGAGGGGTTTGGGGTCTCAGGGGTTTTGGGGGTCCTGCTGTTCCCCCCCAGAGCGAGATCAGGGCCATCTCGGTGAACCAGTGGGGGTCCCAGCTGGGGCTGAGCGTGCTGGGCAAGCTGAGCCAGCTCTACTGCTCCCTGGTGTGGGAGAGCACCGTGCTGCTGTCCCTCTGCACCCCCAACAGGTACTGGGGGCACTGGGAGGGACTGGTGAGGGTTTGGGGGGCACTGGGAGCACTGGGAGGGCACTGGTGAGGGTTTGGGGGGCACTGGGAGGGCACTGGAGGCACTGGGAGGGCACTGGTGAGGGTTTAAGAGGCACTGGGAGGGCACTGGGGGCACTGGGAGGGACTGGTGAGGGTTTGGGGGGCACTGGGAGGGCACTGGAGGCACTGGTGGGGACACCAGGCTGAGCCAGCTGTGCTGCTCCCAGTGCCTGTACCCCCCTAAGAGGTTACTGGGGAGAACTGGGGAGCACTGGGGGGGCTCTGCGGTGCCCCCAGCCCTGTGACACCCCCCGTGTCCCCCCAGCCTCCCCCCAGGCTGTGAGTTTGGCCAGGCTGACATGCAGAAACTCGTGCCCAAGGAGGAGAAAACAGCCCCCAGCCCCCCTCAGGGCGGCCGCAGGGCAGGTGGGGCTGGGGGATGTGTTTTGGGGGGATTTATAGGGGTTGGGGGGGCTTTATGTGGATTTTGGGGTATTTATGGGGATTTCATGGGGATTTTGGGGAGGGTTTGGGAGGATTTTTGGGGCTTTTGGGAGGCTTTATTGGGGGTTGGAGGAGCTTTATATGGATTTTTGGGGATTAATGGGAGTTTGGGGGGAATTGGGGAGGGTCTCTGGGACTGGCTGGATTTGGGGGAGTCTTGGAAAGGTTTTTGGGGGAGGTCTTTGTGTGGTAGGGGGTCTCTGTGGGGCAGGTCAGGTTTGGGGGGGGGGTCTCTGTAGGAAAGGTCAGGTTTGGGGGGGTCTCTGTGGGGCAGGTCAGGTTTGGGGGGGGTCTCTGTGGGGCAGGTCAGGTTTGGGGGGGTCTCTGTAGGAAAGGTCAGATTTGGGGGGGGTCTCTGTAGGAAAGTTCAGATTTGGGGGGGTCTCTGTAGGAAAGGTGACTTTTGGGGGTCTCTGTAGGAAAGGTGATTTTGGGGGTCTCTGTGGATCTCTCATGTCTGTCCCCCACAGAGGGCGAGGCGGAGGGCCCGGGCCCCACGGGGGGCGTGGGCAGTGACCCCCCCCCAGCCCAGGGGCTGCTGGAGGGGATGGGGCTGGAGGGGGAGCCCCTGGCCCCCATGGAGACGGACGAGCCCAGCGCCAGCGACCCCAAAGCCAAGGCCAAGATCACCCCAGCCATGGCCGCCCGCATCAAACAGATCAAACCCCTGCTCTCCGGTGAGGGGGGGCCCGAAACTGGGCTGGGGGGCTCAAAACCAGGGTGGGGGACTCCAGGAATGGGTCAGGGGGCTGCAGGAATGGGTCAGGGGGCTCCAGGAATAGCCTGGGAGACCCTAAAACTGTGTTAGGGGGGGCCTCTACAACAGCTCGGGGGATCCGTGGGGTCTCACCTGTGTCATCCCCTCAGGTCTCAGCCCTGTGTCCCCCCTGAGGGTCTCACCCCTGAGATCTTCTGTGTCCCCTCGAGGGTCTCACCCCTGAGATCTGTGTCCTGTGTCCCACCGAGGGTCTCACCCCTGAGATCTCCCGTGTCCCCTGTGTCCCCCCCGAGGGTCTCACCCCTGAATTCTCCTGTGTCCCCCCGTCCCTGTGTCCCCCCGAGGGTCTCACCCCTGAGCTTCCCCATGTCCCCCCCCTGTCCCTGTGTCCCCTCGAGGGTCTCACCCCTGAATTCTCCTGTGTCCCGTGTCCCCCTCAAGGGTCTCACCCCTGAGATCTGTGTCCTGTGTCCCCTTGAGGGTCTCACCCCTGAGATCTTCTGTGTCCCCCCTGTCCCTGTGTCCCCTCAAGGGTCTCACCCCTGAGCTCTCCTGTGTCCCCTGTGTCACCCCGAGGGTCTCACCCCTGAGATCTCCTGTGTCCCCCCTGTCCCTGTGTCCCCTCGAGGGTCTCATCCCTGAGCTCTCCCGTGTCCCCTGTGTCACCCCGAGGGTCTCACCCCTGAGATCTCCCGTGTCCCCCCTGTCCCTGTGTCCCCCCTGTCCCTGTGTCCCCTCAAGGGTCTCACCCCTGAGCTCCCCCATGTCCCCCCTGTCCCTGTGACCCCTCGAGGGTCTCACCCCTGAATTCTCCTGTGTCCTGTGTCCCCCTCAAGGGTCTCACCCCTGAGCTCTCCCGTGTCCCTGTGTCCCCCCGAGGGTCTCACCCCTGAATTCTCCTGTGTCCCCCCGAGGGTCTCACCCCTGAGCTCTCCTGTGTCTCCCCTGTCCCTGTGTCCCCTCGAGGGTCTCACCCCTGAGCTCTCCGTGTCCCTCCCGTCCCTGTGTCCCCCCGAGGGTCTCACCCCTGAATTCTCCTGTGTCCCGTGTCCCCCCGAGGGTCTCACCCCTGAATTCTCCTGTGTCCCGTGTCCCCCCGAGGGTCTCACCCCTGAATTCTCCTGTGTCCCCCCTGTCCCTGTGTTCCCTCGAGGGTCTCACCCCTGAGCTCTCCCGTGTCCCCTGTGTCCCCCCCGAGGGTCTCACCCCTGAGCTCCCCCATGTCCCCCTCCGTCCCTGTGTCCCCTCGAGGGTCTCACCCCTGAGATCTCCCATGTCCCCCCTGTCCCTGTGTCCCCTCGAGGGTCTCACCCCTGAGCTCTCCTGTGTCCCGTGTCCCCTTCAAGGGTCTCACCCCTGAATTCTCCCGTGTCCCCCCGTCCCTGTGTCCCCTCGAGGGTCTCACCCCTGAATTCTCCTGTGTCCCGTGTCCCCCTCAAGGGTCTCACCCCTGAGCTCCCCCATGTCCCCCCCCGTCCCTGTGTCCCCTCGAGGGTCTCACCCCTGAGATCTCCTGTGTCCCCCTGTCCCTGTGTCCCCCCTGAGGGTCTCACCCCTGAATTCTCCTGTGTCCCGTGTCCCCCTGAGGGTCTCACCCCTGAATTCTCCCGTGTCCCCCCCGTCCCTGTGTCCCCCCGAGGGTCTCACCCCTGAGATCTCCTGTGTCCCCCCGTCCCTGTGTCCCCCCGAGGGTCTCACCCCTGAATTCTCCCGTGTCCCCCCCGAGGGTCTCACCCCTGAGCTCTCCCGTGTCCCCTGTGTCCCCCCCGCGGGTCTCACCCCTGAGCTCTCCAGTGTCTCCCCGAGGGTCTCACCCCTGAGATCTGTGTCCCGTGTCCCCCTGAGGGTCTCACCCCTGAGATCTGTGTCCCGTGTCCCCCCCGAGGGTCTCACCCCTGAGATCTGTGTCCCGTGTCCCCCCCGAGGGTCTCACCCCTGAGCTCTCCCATGTCCCCTGTGTCACCCCGCGGGTCTCACCCCTGAATTCTCCCGTGTCCCCTGTGTCACCCCGAGGGTCTCACCCCCGAATTCTCCCGTGTCCCCCCAAGGGTCTCACCCCTGAGCTCTCCTGTGTCCCCCCTGTCCCTGTGTCCCCTCAAGGGTCTCACCCCTGAGCTCTCCCGTGTCCCCCCTGTCCCTGTGTCCCCTCGAGGGTCTCACCCCTGAGATCTTCTGTGTCCCGTGTCCCCCCCGAGGGTCTCACCCCTGAGCTCTCCCGTGTCCCCCCCTGTCCCTGTGTCCCCCCCGAGGGTCTCACCCCTGAGATCTTCTGTGTCCCGTGTCCCCCCCGAGGGTCTCACCCCTGAGCTCTCCCATGTCCCCTGTGTCACCCCGAGGGTCTCACCCCTGAATTCTCCCGTGTCCCCTGTGTCCCCTCGAGGGTCTCACCCCTGAGCTCCCCCATGTCCCCCCCTGTCCCTGTGTCCCCCCCGAGGGTCTCACCCCTGAGCTCTCCCGTGTCCCCTGTGCCACCCCGCGGGTCTCACCCCACGTTCCCCATGTCCCCTCGAGGGTCTCACCCCTGAGCTCCCCCATGTCCTCCCCCGTCCCTGTGTCCCCCCCGAGGGTCTCACCCCTGGGCTCTCCCGTGTCCCCTGTGTCACCCCGAGGGTCTCACCCCTGAATTCTCCTGTGTCCCGTGTCCCCCCAGAGGGTCTCACCCCTGAGCTCTCCTGTGTCCCCTGTGTCCCCCCGCGGGTCTCACCCCACGTTCCCCGTGTCCCCAGCCGGGGTCTCAGTGTCCCCCGTGTCCCCGCAGCCTCGTCGCGGCTGGGCCGGGCGCTGGCCGAGCTCTTTGGGCTGCTGGTCAAGCTGTGCGTGGGCTCCCCGGTGCGGCAGCGCCGCAGCCACCACGCGGCCGCCGCCGCCCCCGCGCCCACCGCGGCCGCCCGCGCCACGGCCTCGGCGCTGACCCGCCTGCTGACCAAGGGGCTGAGCTGGCAGCCGCCCCCCTACACCCCCACGCCGCGCTTCCGGTCAGTGAGGGATGGGAATGGTGGGAATGGTGGGAATGGTGGGATGGGAATGGTGGGAATGGTGGGAATGGTGGGATGGGATGGGATGGGATGGGATGGGAATGGTGGGATGGGATGGGATGGGATGGGAATGGTGGGATGGGATGGGATGGGAATGGTGGGA